>NC_137905.1:16922058-17380074 GCF_963455335.1 Martes martes | reverse complement strand
AGAAGGAGGGGAAAATCTTAAGCAGGCTCCATGTCTAGATTGGTGTCCGCCATAGGGCTTGATCTCCTGACCCTGAGATCTTGACCTGAGCCAGAATCAAGAGTCATATGCCTAACCAACTGAACCACCCAGAAGCCGTAGAGTTTAAAATTTCTGTAGTGGTAATATATGTGCGTATCTTGTAGAAACAAAAGGGTATCTCCTATGGAGGAAGGCACCTTCATCCTAGACCCCAAAGAACCCCCCCCCAATAATTTCTTTTTATTTTTTAATTTTTTAGTAATAAAACATTTTTATCATGGTAATATATATAACATAAAATTTGCTCTTTTAACCATATATACCCACAATGTTGTGTCATAACTATCTGTTTCCAAAATTTTTTTAAGATTCATTTATTTGAGGGAAAGAGAGACAGAGAGTGAGAGTGAGCATGCACATGCATGAGCAGGTGGAGGGGCAGAGAGAGGAGAGAGAAAATCCAAAACAGACTTCCTGCTGAGTGCAGAGCCCAGTACGGGGCTTGAACCCCTCACCCCAAGATCATGACCTGAGCAGAAGCCAAGACTTGGTCACTTAACTGACTGAGCCACCCAGGCACCCCTCCAAAACATTTTCATCACCCCAAACAGAAGTCTATAACCATTAAGCAATAACTCCCCATTCACTCCTCATAATAATTATTTTACATTTCATTATGAACAATAATCAGTACATAGTCACAAAATACCCAAGCACAAGGAAACAAGATCCCAGAAGGTTTTATTTTATTTATTTAAAAATTTCATTTATTTGAGAGAATGAGAGAGAATAAGTGGGGGTTGGCAGAGGGCAGAGGGAGAAGCAGACTTCCCACTGAGCAGGGAAGCTGACTTGGGGCTTGTCGATCCCAGAATCACAACCTGAGCTGAAGGCAGATGCTTAAATGGCTGCGCCACCTAGGCATCCCAGGTCCCAAAAGATTTTAGATATTAGAATTGTTACACACGAATTATGAAGTAACCAGGTTTAGGATAGTAAAAGAAATGCAAGACAAACTTGAAAATATCTTCAGAGATAGGAAACAACCAAAACTGATACAGCAGATTTGGAAAAAAAAAACAAATAGAATGTCTGAAAATAAAAAGATAGAATAAATAAAATTAAAAACTCAGTGGATGGGTTTTACAAAAGACACACCTGAAGAGAGAATTAATGAACCAGTAAGTAGAAAGGAAAAAATTAGGCTGGGTGTAACACAGAGAGACAATATTTAGTCTCTGATGGAGAAGTCAAAAAGGAAAGATTAATGGATTTGGTCTCTTAAAAGTTTAAAACTCATTTATGTCAAAAACAGCCTTATTGGGGAGCCTGGGTGGCTCAGTGGGTTAAAGCCGCTGCCTTCAGCTCAGGTCATGATCCCAGTGTCCTGGGATCGAGCCCCGCATCGGGCTCTCTGCTCAGCAGGGAGCCTGCTTCCTCCCTTCTCTCTCTGCCTGCCTCTCTGCCTACTTGTGATCTGTCAAATAAATAAAATCTAAAAAAAAAAAAAAAAAAAAAAAAAAAAGTGAGACATCCGATTTGTTTAAAAAAAAAAAAACAGCCTTATTAAAATGCAAAATATAATACAGAAAAATTGGTAACAAAAAGGACAAGCATCATTCTTTAAAGACAGAAAGTAGATTTGAGGTCACCTAGAGCTGGTGAGTCTGGGTGGAGAAAGAAAATGGCTGCTAATGGGTAGGAGGTTTCTTTTCACAGTAATACAGATGTCCTGGAATTAAATAGTGATGCTGGTTGCACAACTACATGAATATAGTGAAGACTACTGAATTGTACACATTAAAATGGTGAATTTGAGCCACCTGGGTGGCTCAGTGGGTTAAAGCCTCTGCCTTTGGCTCAGGTCATGATCCCAGGGTCTTGGGATCGAGCCCCACATCAGGCTCTCTGCTCAGTGGGGATCCTGCTTCCTCCTCTCTCTGCCTGCCTCTCTGCCTACTTGTGATCTCTGTCTGTCAAATAAATAAATGAAATCTTAAATAAATAAATAAAATGGTGAATTTTATGGCATGGGAATTCTATCTCAGTAAACCTGTTTCTTAGAGAAGGGACAAGCAAACAGTTAATGCCTTCGCTACATAAAGAGCTCATAGAGATTGATAAAAATATCCGGTACATAAATGGATAAAAATAAATAGGCGATTCATGGTAGAGGAATAAAAGTAATATAATTTTGGTAAAATATTTGACTTTTCTAATAAGCAAAGAAGGGTAGATTAATATAATAATTAAATGTAGCTTTTTGTGACATTTCAAAAAACACAGTTTTGTCTTTTAAATGAGACTACCCAGTGCTCACCAAGGCACCCTTGATCGCTCTTGGTGGGAAAACTAATGGGGACATTTTTGCAATGTCACTTTGAAATGTTCATGGCTTTGGAGCCAGTTATTTCTGTTTGGGGAATCTACACTAAGACATAAGTAGGAGGTGGGTGCCTAGTGTAGTTCCGGCTAAAACTTTCTGGAACTTTTTCCACACTGAATAATTACGCTGTTAGTTCTTGGGCCCAGACGTAGCTCGTAGTTGCAGGACCTAGTGCCTTCTGCTGCACAGCTTTCCTGCTTGTTCTCCAGCAAGCCCTACCCTGCCCTACACCCTTTTTTGACTCCTCCGCCCCTAAGCTCTCATTATTCCCAACTGGCACTATCAACCACACTTTTTTTTTTTTTTGAGATTGAGAGAGCACGAGTAGGGGAAGTAGCAGAGGGAGAAGCAGGCTCTCTGCTGAGCAGGGAGCCAGATGCAGGGCTGGATCCTAGGACTGACCTGAGCCGAAGACAGACAGTGACTGAGCCACCCAGGCGCCCCTCAACCGCACTGTCTTATAATCATTGGGTAATTTGTCTCTTTCTCTAGACAGGCTCTGTCCTATTATATTTGTATCACTTAGTGACAGTATCTGGCACATAGTACATACTCTATTAATAGGTGAATGCATGGAAGAATTTTTTCCATTGCCTTTATTTAAAGATGTTTTCCAAACATGGTTTATGCCATAGCTGTAGAGTACTTCTATATATTCTTACATAACTGATTTAGGTTTTGGGGTTTTTTTGTTTTTTTTACTCCCCCCCTTTTTTAAATAAATTTTATTTATTTGGCAGAGAGAGAGAGCACAAGCAGGCAGAGTAGCAAGTAGAGGGAGAAGGAGAAGCAGGCTCCCTGCTGAGCAAGGAGCCCAACGTGGGGGCTCGATCACAGGACCCTGGGATCATGACCTAAGCTGATAGCACTGGCTTAATCAACTGAGCCACCCAGGTGCCCCTCCCCACGTTTGGTTTTTTTTTTTTTTTTTTTTTTTTGAGTAATCTCTATATTCATGTGGGGCTTGAACTTATGACGCTGAGATCAAGAGTCTGTCCTCCACTGACCTGGCCAGCCAGGTGCCTCCCTATCTCTGTGTTTTTAACTGAAGTAAAATTTGAAAGAAATCCTTTTTCTATCATCCTTATTGCTATTACTTATAATATTACTATTGAAGTTTTCAGTGTTATTGTTGAACCACCTCAAGTTACCTAATGTAAAAGTGATGTCATCTGGGGTGATAAACTCCCCCATCCTCCCTTTCTTAAAAAAATATTTATTTATTTCAGAGAGAGAGTGCACAAGTGGGAGGGAGACAGGCCGAGGCAGAGGAAGAAGCGGACTCCAACTCGATCCCGGACCCTGGGATCATGACCTGATCTGAAAGCAGACACTTAACTGACTGAGCCACCCAGGGGCCCCTCTATCCTCCCTTTAAAAAGAAAGCTGTTAAAATGAAGTTGTCCACAATAAAAACTGTGTGAGAGAGAGAGTGTGTGTATGTGTGTGTATGTGTGTGTGTGACTTAGGAAATGGTGTATGAATGAGAGGGCATGAAAATGTTTGTATTGATTTCAGGTGACTTAAAAAACAAAACTGCTTACCTGGGGTATAATTCGTATACCATACAGTATGCCCTTTTTAAGTGTAAAATACAGTAGCTCTTAGTATATTCACAGTTGTACATCTATCACCGCAATTAATTTTACAACATCTTCATTATCTTAAAGAGAGATTCTCTCCCCTTAAGTCCTCAATGCTCCCATACCTCCCAAAGGTGATTTTTATTTTACTTTCTTCTTTTGCTTTTCTCTAGTATTTGAATCTTTCAGTGTGACCATGTATTATTTATGCCGCCAGGGGAGTAAAAAACGTTCTTCTGATTGTGCAAGCAAATTTTTTAAAGGTTTCTCCTTTCCCCTTTATGGGTGCCCTACTTAGCGCAGGGATTTTAACCTGAGGGCTGTGTGGACTCCTATAAGGCCCATGCCTAGGTTTATAGGCAGGGTGTTGTGTGTGTGCCTTTATCAGGGGAGAAGTGGCTCTTTGGGTGAAATTTATAGTAGCTCTGCCTGGTTTCCATGTGAAACTACAGTTTAAGCCCTACATGTCACAGTTACTGACTTGACAACAGACACTTTCTAAGCAAGTCCTAGCCTGGAGTGCCTATCACAGAGACTCGCCTAATCCTCTCATCAGGGCTTGTGCTAGGCTTAAGGCAGGAAAAAAGGAGCAATTTCATTAGCGTTCGTGTCTCGCCTGTGTCACTGCTTGGTGCCCAAAGTACAGAGCAAGCTCCTAGCCCTGAGACACTGGAGAACGGGAAAGATCAGCCCTGTCTTGTTGGAGCTGCAGGCCAGGTGACAACTCCCCGGGGAGGCTTTGGCTCCCGCAGACAAAGGAGAACCTGACACATCAGTCCGCTCTGCTGATTCTGCACCTTCTCTTCACGTATGCTTGGGGTGAAATGCCGGTAGAAAACTTTGGCAAAAATGAGTCTGCAGTTTAGTTTGTACTCCTCCCACCAGGACCACCCATCTTGGGGTCTTTAGGAGATGTAAAGAGTTTTCTTTTCTTTTTTTGTTCCTTAAAGATTTTATTTATTTATTTGACAGAGATCACAAGTAGGCAGAGAGGCAGGCAGAGAGAGGAGGAAGCAGGCTCCCTACTGAGCAGAGAGCCCGATGCGGGGCTCGATCCCAGGACCCTGGGATCATCATCTACGCCGAAGGCAGAGGCTTTCACCCACTGAGCCACCCAGGCGCCCCAGAGTTTTATTTTCTTATCTAGAGTCAGCTAAAAGAGTAGGAACTACTCACTGTTTTATGGGAAATCGGAAGGCCCTTTTTTTCTTTTTTACCGGTAAATGTTTGGTATCATAAAGAGAACGTTGGGACAGCCAGGTGGCTCAGTCGGTTAAATGTCTGCCTTCAGCTCAGGTCATGATCCCTGGGTCCTGGGATCGAGTCCCAAGTCAGGGTGGTGGTGGCGGGGGAGGTCCCTGCTCAGCGGGGAGCCTGCTTCTCCTTCTGCCTCTGCCTGCCGCTCTCCTCCCCCGCACCCTGCTTGTGCTCTTGTGCTCTCTTGCGCTGTCCTGTGCTCTCTCTCAAGTAAAAATCTTTAAAAAAAATAATAAAGAGAATGTTAATGTCCATTTTTACTCTTGGAAAGCTACATAAAGAGAATTAAATGAATAACATCCTGCTTCTTTAGTTCTCACCCCGGAACAGCTGAAATGTGGGTTTCTTGGAATGCGTAGGGCAGTGATTACCCCGAAAGCAGAGGTAATTGCTGCTTTCCTGTCCTTCCTTCCTCACTTCTGCCCTCAGCCTGTATTCAGGCAGCTTTGTTCGTGTTTCTGCACATGGAACAGAACCCTTGATGGTGGCGGCTTCTGGAGGCTCCGTTTTCCTCCGTTCTCTTCCTTACCCCTTCCTCTCTATCACCCACAGGAGTTTGACAGAGGCAGCTCTGACAAGGCGGACTCTAAGCTTTTGAGGGATATTTTGGGTTTTGCGCATTTGGGGAGGGTAGAATAAGAGCTCTAAGGGGCTTGCAGTATCGAGTAGAATGGAGGTGTTTGAGGATCACTGGTTAAAAACTGGAACTCCTGAAAATCCAAGTTCTCAGTTTCCTTTTGTACAGCTCCTCGGTTACCACTAATGTCGGCAGCATCTCGAGTTAGAATCATTTGTGAATTTCATTAACATCACTCACCGCCCTTTGTGACAGACTAAATAAAGATACTGAGTAGGAATGAAGCAGTCCCTATGAAGCCCCACTAGACTCACTAGAGTCTAGAGAATTCTGGCCTTTCTCTTATGGAGTGCAGAGCGCAGAGTGCCTCTCCTTCCTCTGACCTTGGAGTTCAGTAAAAAATATATTTTATGGAGTAAGGCCGAGACCATATACTTGAAAATGTAAGGTCCGCTATCTTTGGGGTTAGGATTTGCAAAGCTAGTATTATTCTAGCAGTTACTTTCCCCCAGGCACTGCTGCTGGGGGGCCCATGGCATAGCTGAGTGCAGGTTTGCACTTGTGCTCAGCCATGTGCCAAATATCGTGGGTCACATTTTTCACCCATCTGTTCCTTAGCTTCTCCTTTCACAAAATTAGGAATAATAGTAATACCTACTTGAAAGGACTCTTGGGAGCATTAAATGGATGAATGCATTAAAATTGCTTAGAACAGTCTGGCATGTTGAAAACACTCAGTAAATATTTGGAATGTTACTACCATTTTTGCTATTAGGTATTTGTTTATTGTAATAATAATTTGTGATCCACCTGATTTCCAGCAAGTATAGTTAACTATGAGCAAATAGAGATGCACTCCTTTTAATATTTCCCCTCAAAAACGGGAAATAGAGAACAATTTAAGCAAAACACATTGGCATTATTTTAGTATTTGAATTTATTATTTAAAGATTTATTGATTTATTAGAGCAAGCAAGAGCATGGGGAGTAGAGGGAGAGAGAGTCTTAAGCAGACTCCATGCTGAGCCTGACATGGGGCTCGATCTCACGGCCCTGAGATCACGACCTGAGCCGAATGATTAACTGGCTACGCCACCCAGGCACACTTCGAATGTATTATTTAGATCCTGACTTAAAGAGATAAACCCTAGGTATGGCTCTCCCAGATCTTTAGCTGTTAACTGTGCCAGTTTATTAGTCTAACCCTGTTTTTTCTTCAGGCCTGGATAACACTCACTCATATTGAATCTTTATAAATTTGTTGGGGCTTGTCCACACTTAACACAGCTTTGGAGCTGTAGAGAAACTTAACGTCAAATTGGCATCTAGACATTGCCATTTACTGTAATTACAAAGACAGACCAGCCATCCAGTTGAATTCCCCACACTTCCTTGATTTAATAACCAACTTCCCCAGTTTGTGCAACTTCCTGGATTCTTGGAGCTGAAATTATTGTTGGCTTTCATCATAATGAAAGGTCTCAAGTGTAACAACTGAAGTACCCTGCTAAGGAAGGGTATTTTCCTTCTCTTCAGGTTTTAGCCTTTTGTATCTTTGTGTCATCAAGCTGTAAGAGAGGACAGGTACAGATCGGTGATGATTTTTTTGTAATCAAAGGAAAAGTCTCCTGTGCCTGACCTCTTCTCTTGCGCATCAGTGTTCTTTCACTGTGCTTCCTCTGTACGTTAATATGCTTTTTATCTTCTTTCTAGTTTTTAAAATAAACTTACTTTCATTAATTACTTTGAACATAGTTTGTAATGAGTCAAAAAGCTTATCTCCTGCCCTGCTTCTTCCCCCTCACAGTTCCAGTCCCCAAAGATAACCATTCCTTTCCCACCCCTTTTTAAATAGTTTCTTCTAGTGATTACCTTCCCATTTATAAATAAAACGTTCACACGTATTTCTTTCTTTTTTTTCCTTTAAAGATTTTATTTTTAAGTAATCTCTACACCAACACGGGGCTCGAACCTACAACCCTGAGATCCAGAGTCACAAGCTCCTCTGATTGAGCCAGCCAGGCATCCCATATTTCTCTTGATTTAAAAAACTTTGGGCATTATCTACTCATTTTCTGTATGTTGGATGAGGATTTAACACATGCACACATATACACACACATGCACACCCGTGTCATTCCCCTCCTGCCATTTCCGCATCGATTTTTGGCTACCTCATTAGGCTATATTTACTGTTGACTGTTTGGGTATTACTCATTGCTGAGCCTAGTTCAGTCTTCCTTATCCATTTGTTTAGTTTTCTATGTAATTATTGCTCACTTCTTCTAAATGATTTAACAGCTGTATTGAATATATGTCATTATGTTGTTCCATCTTCGTTCTCTTTACGCAGACTCAGCCTTTGACACCTGTCCTGTTCTCTTTATTTTTGTCTTTGGTTTTATACCCTTTTTACTCCTCAGTTGTTACTTTCATAGTTCAAGAGGAAGAAAATAGAAACATTTGTGGTCATTCTACAACACTTGATTGCAAATTCTTTTTACATTCTTGGCTCTAAAAGAGGCTGGTCTATTTTAAAAGACCACGTCTCTTATCACAGACTTTTTTCAACTTACATTTTTAGAATTTATATTTGATAGATAATACATCACATGGTTCAAAGTTCAAAAGGTACAAAAGGATACAGAATAAAAACTTTCTTCTCTCATATCTTTCCCCATTTCCCTCCCCAGAAACAACCAATATCATGAGTTTCTTGTGTATCCTTCCAGAAATATTTTGAGTGTGTTTTTCCCTTTTGTACAGAAATAGTTGAATTCTGTACACATAGTTTGTCACTTTGCATTCTACCTAACAGTAGATCTTAGAATATATTCCATAATAGTTCTTTTTTTTTTTTTTAAGATTTTATTTATTTATTTGACAGACAGAAATCACAAGTAGGCAGAGAAGCAGGCAGAGAGAGAGAGGAGGAAGCAGGCTCCCTGCTGAGCAGAGAGCCCGACGTGGGGCTCGATCCAAAGACCCAGGAATCATGACCGGAGCCGAAGGCAGAGGCTTCAACCCACTGAGCCACCCAGGCGCCCCATTCCATAATAGTTCTTAAAAAGCTTTTTTATTTTTTTATGGATGCATTCTATCCCATTATTTGACTGACTACAACTTAATCAGTCCTCTATTGATAAATATTTAATTTGTTTCCAGTCTTTTCTTTACCAGTAGTACTACGGTGATGATTTTGTACGTAAATAATTTTCTGTTTGTGCTAGTATAGCTGCTAGGACAAATTCCTAGAGTTTCTGGCTTAACATAGAACTTAGAATTTTAGCATAATATATTTTCTGAAACATGTTAGGTTTTGTGAAATGTGAAGTACTTGACCTTTTTCCCCATTCAGATAACAAATCCTTTGCTGTCTGTCCACCTTTACCCTACAGGGGCAACCAAAATAGATTTGAATACAAAAGGAAGGTGTTACTTTGCTTGTGGCACTGGATTTCCCTTTATATTTAAGATGAGCTATATTATTTTCTCCTTTTTTCTTCTATTCTAGAAACCCAAATGGATAGATATGAAAAAGCTTTTATAGTTTTTTTTTGGATAATAACTTTTTGGGATATATTTCACATAACATCCAATTCACTCATTTAAAGTGTACAATTCAATGGTTTTAGTATATTCATAGAGTGTGTACCCATTACCACAATCAATTTTAGAAGGTTTTTATTGCTCCAGAAAGAAACTCCACATCCATTAGCATTCACTCCCTATTTCTTCCTACTTCCTGTAGCCCTAAGTAACCACTAAATCTACTTTCTGTCTATTCTGATTTGCCTATTCTGGGCATTTCATGTAAATGGAATCACACAATATGTGGGGTTTTGTGTTTCTTACAGTTTTGTCAGCAGAAATACCTGAGAAGTTGGAGGGAGTAGGTGGTTTTCCAGGTTGATGTGAGTATTTTGGGAGGTAGGTTGTTACGTGCCCAGGAGAATAAAGCAGGTTAGTTTTAAAGTGGAGATTGGCTTAGCAGGTTCTTGGGATAGAGCCAGTCAGCAAAGAGTTAAACTATCTTTCCTGCAATGCAAGACCGTTGTGTAAGGTAAGACTACACCTAGGCTCCTTTTACTGCTGAAGGTCTGCAGAATCACTGAACACCTTGCTGAGGAATCATCTTGAGGTCAACACTGTTGGGATTAGAATACATTTCCAGCTTTGTGAAGAAAGTCTTTTGGGGAGGCAAATGGTTGTTTTACAAAGTTGTCAGTCTCTATTTTGATGCATAATGTGCTTTTATTAATATTTTTTCACTTGAGTTAATTTGCCTATATCCTATGCTGTGCCTGAAAATCCAGATCAGAATGTTTTCATGAACCTTGGCTGTTTTAGGTTCACCTTTACTTTCTGTGTAACTTATCTGTTATGCCACATCTTGAAATATGTAGTCGTTTTCCTGTGATCAGAGCAGGAACAGGTATTTCTCACACAGTCATTTGGTTCTTTTCGCCAAAGGGATTGATGTGTCATGTTTCGTTGAAGCCTGTGCCGACCCAGAAATTACCGCACTTTAAAATTACAAAGGAATTATCAAGTGCGAGGGACCAAGGGTCATGTGAAGGTTATGGCCATGCTTCCTCATTGTCAAAATTCATTTTCAAATAAGAAGCAAAAACAGCCGCACAAAATTTCATCTCTTTAATTGTTACACAGTCTTAACCATCGTATATGATTCTCTTTGCTGCTTGGTGTAAGAGTAAGGTGGGAGCTGCCCTTGTCCTCTAGGGATTTATAAACTCCTAGGTAGCAGCTGTATCCTGGAAGGTAAAACTCAAACAGTGAGAGGGCCATTTGGCAGCAGTTTGGGGAAAAGGCCATCAAGAAGATAAACAATTGCTAACATGGGACTGTGGGAAGCAAGGAAACTGGGCTTTGCTATTGGCAGCCTTTTAATGTAGGAGTGGAAGAATTTAAAGCTCCCTAGTGGAATTAAAAGTTTGGCATTATAGGAAAAGTACATAAGTGAGTAAAAATTTCAAAAAAATTTTTTTAATCTGAACAAGAATGTGTTAGGATTCCTTTGGATGAAAAAAAATCAAATTGGCATATACATAAAAGGATATTTTTTTTAATTTATGTATGCAGAGAGTTTAGTGGGTGGAAATACAGTTGGATCCAGAGGTTCAAAGTGTGACATCAGGTCTCTTCCTTTTTTCCTTTCCTCTTTTGGCTTGACCCTCTTCTGTGTTGACTTTTTATTTTTGGGTGAGTTTTCTCCCCATAGTGTCCACAGGCAGCTCCAGGCTAATAATTTCAACAGGGGAGTGGGGAAAAGAGCTTATCTTTACCAGTAGTTCCAATGTGAACTCCAGAATTGAGTCTCATTGCCCAGTTCTGAGCCCATCATTGTGTGGGCATGGGTTGTAATGTCCTAACTGGCCAGCCTGGGATGTGAGTTTACACATGGAGGGGGAGAAAGCTGGTAGTTAGCTCCACTCACACCACAGAGACTAAGGATAGGAAAGAGTTCCCAAAGGACCAAAGGTTTTGCTAGCAGAAGACAGAGTAGATGCTGTGTGCAACCAAAATGTATGTCTGCTACAGAAAGGAAATCAGGAGCTCATGTGGTTTTTGACATACATAGCAGGATATGTTGTGAGAAGTAAATAACTATTTTCTGCTAAAGATTAATGAGAGAAAATAGGCATAAATGACAGTAGGAGGGACTTAAAATTTAATGTTTTTCAGAAAAGCTAGATATAGATCAAAGTTTTATAAACCAAATCCCATTTTCCCACCAATCTCCATTATAAAATCACAGCTATATTCCTAAAAGCAAACAAATCTGCCAGATTTCTGACTTGGGAACTTCTGATGAAAAGTAGTTCTGATTGCCATAGATCTCTGATATACACCAGGCCTTGCAGTTGTCAGTGATACGATGGCTGCCAGAACGCCAGTTACCAACTACTGATTCACTTTTGCTTTGCGCTTTTTGGAAGATTTGGAAGCTATTTCCTTTCTCTCCCTTAGTAAACAATTTATTTATCTTTCTGTTAGCCACAGACATTCTCCCCATGCCAAAATATCTTTAACTCCACCTTGGACCTCTAAGAACTTCCCCATTATTTTGCATAATGGAGCTAACTACAAGTGCACGGTCACATTGTGCCAACAGGGTAACTGTCTAATTCAGGTTCTGCCAGTCTGAAACTTCCTTAAGAGCAGAGCTTCTGTTTGTATAAAATTGGAGACCACATAAAGGAAGATGTGGCTTAGGACCACATGCAGGGACTTTCCAGGCTGTTTGGAAGCAATGAAAAGATAGGGGTGGGGAAGGTAAAAAAGAGGCAGACAGGTGTAGCCCTCACCAGGTGTACTGCCTTTGTGCCTATCTGAGTCATAAGACAATGGAATCACAACCTATAACATAGAAAATAGGGGCGCCTGGGTGGCTCAGTTGGTTAAACATCCGACTCTTGTTATCAGCACAGATCATGATCCCGGCGTTCTGAGATCCAGGCCAGTGTCCATCTGGCTCTGCGCTCAGCAGGGAGTCTGCTTCAGGATTCTCTCTCTCCCTCTGCCCCTCTTCTCTCTCTCTTACTCTCTCTCTCAAATAAATAAATAAATAAATTTTTATAAAGATTTTATTTATTTATTTGACAGACAAGTAGGCAGAGAGAGAGAGAGAGAGAGAGAGAGGAGGAAGCAGGCTTCCTGCCAAGCAGAGAGTCCGATGCGGGGCTCGATCCCAGGACCTGGGATCATGACCTGAGCCGAAGGCAGAGGCTTTAACCCACTGAGCCACCCAGGTGCCCTATCAAATAAATAAATAAATCTTAAAAAAAAAAAAAGAAAATAGTATGTAGACTTTGCCTGCATGAGTGTCAAGTTAAAATGGGAGATTGGGGCGCCTGTGTGTCTCAGTGGGTTAAGTCTCTGCCTTCGGCTCAGGTCATGATCTCAGGGTCCTGGGATCGAGCCCCGCATTGGGCTCTCTGCTCTGCAGGGAGCCTGCTTCCCCCCACCCCCGCCTGCCTCTCTGCCTGCTTGTGATCTCTCTCTCTCTCTCTGTGTCAAATAAATAAATATAATCTTTAAAAAAAATAGGGGCGCCTGGGTGGCTCAGTGGGTGAAAGCCTCTGCCTTCGGCTCAGGTCATGATCTCAGGGTCCTGGGATTGAGCCCCGCGTCGGGCTCTTTGCCCGGCAGGGAGCCTGCTTCCTCCTCTCTCTCTGCCTGCCTCTTGGCCTACTTGTGATCTCTGTCTATCAAATAAATAAATAAAATCTTAAAATAAAATAAAATAAAATAAAATAAATAAAATGGGAGATTGGTAAACTCAGATGAAAAATGATTAAGGATTTTTTAAAATTTAATTTTATTTTTTCAGTGTTCCAAGATTCATTGTTTATGCACCACACCCAGTGCTTCATGCAATACATGCCCTTCTTAATGCCCACCACCAGGCTCACCCATCCCCTCACCCCTCTTCTCTTAAGCATTTCTATTACTCTATTACTTATTACTCTACTTATTTCTATTACTCCTTTAAGCATTTCTATTACTCCTTTCCTGCCTTCTCTTGCTTAATTCCTGAGATTTATATCAGGACTGTATCTTTGAGCCTTTTTATGAATTCATTGAACAAGTACACACTGAGTAGAACAGTAGGTACTGAGCACCTGCTATGTGCTGGCACTCTTCTAGACATTGAGGCTACAGCAGAGAACAACAAAAAAAAATCCGTAACTTTGTAAAGTTTACATTCTAAGAAGGAGAGCAGTCAGTAAATAAACACATACTGTTATATACCATGCCAGGTAATAATAGGTGCTGAGAAGAAAAGTGAAGCCGGGTGAAGGGGATTTTAAAGACTCGTAGGGGCAGGAGGCTGCTGTGTTTTATGTTCTGTGTGGTAAGTGTGATGCTTGAACGGAGACATGATGGGGTTTGGGGAGCAATCTGTAAGCCTGCCTGGAGGAGGAGTAGCCTGGGCAGAGGGGATGCCAGGGAAGACCATGGGCCCAAAGCAGCTTGGTCTACTCCAAGAACAGTGAGGAGACCAGAATTGCTGAGGACAGTGAGCGAGGGAGAATATATGGTAAAAGATGAGGTCAGAGAGTGAACAAAGGCAGGTGGCAGTGGGGGGTTGCTCATATTCAGGGTAGAAGGGAAACCACTGAGGGCTTTGCGCAGAAGAATGTTGGGGCCTGACTTGTTTTAACCAGGTGGTTCCAGCTGCAATGAGGGTATAGGGTAAAACACAGAGACTCTTGGGGAAGAAAAGAAAAGCAACAGGCCACAAATAATGGACCAGAGTAGTTGAGGTAGAGGTGGTAAAAGGAAGCATTTTCCCCCTGCATATATTTTGAAATCTGTATTTCCTCCCCTTGTTTGTTTTTCTTTTCTTTTTCCTTACTATTCTTTAGAAGTGTGTAACGTGTTCCACCCAAGTAACAGAACTTGTATTAGTATAGTTTTGAGACCAGGGGCTTTATTTCTGATCCTATCTTAGGTCTTATCTCCCCTCCTTTCTCCACCCCTGTGAAGTTTGCTCAATATGGGGCAGGGCTCAGATCATTACCTAAGTCGGAGGTACCGACCTGATGGCAGAAGGCATCAGCAAGTACAACAGTCCCCACTTACCTGCAGTTCTGCTTTCCATAGTCCCTAGTCTCAGTTACCTGAGGTCACCTGTGGTCTGGAAGCAGATAAGCCTCTTTCTGACTAACTTACCACCAGAAGGTCGGTTGTAACCCAACACTCCGTCACAATGCCTCCGTCATCCGCCTCAGTTCATCTCATCATGGAGGCATTTTATTATTTCACGTCATCACAAGAAGGGTGTGTAGAGTACAAGATATTTTGAGAGTGAGAGAGATCCATTCACATACAGTTGTTCTATTTTGTTATTAGTACTGTTGTTAATCTCTTACTGTGTCTCATTTATAAATCGAACTTGGTCATAGGTAGGTATGTATGGAAAGAAACAAAGAATATAGAGTGTTTGGAGCTATCTGCAGTTTCAGGCATCCACTGGGAGTCTTGGAACGTATTCCCTGCAGATAAGGCAGGGGACTACTTCCGTCCTTGGAATATGGACTCAAGAGCAGAACCTTCCCCGTTTCTGATCAGGGAGCTCAGCCATAAGCATGGGGCTCCACCGATCACGCCCAGAATCCTCTGAAGATATTTCCTTGTGGAAATTACTCTCCTCGTTGACAGTTGTATGGAGAGTACTCATATTGGAACGGAGAACTGCAGCAGAGACAGGAAGTGCTGCCGTGCTTCGGCTGCTATGTTGGCAGGGATGATGGTAGTCAGAGAACCTTAGAGTCTCAGACTTGGAGGGCTCCCTAGAGGGTATTTAATCCAGTTTTCTCCTGCTGCTGTGTGAATTCCTGCCACAATATGTAATCATCTAGCGTCTTCTTTTAGACTCTAGAATCCATAAATCACAGAATCAGTGCTGGAAATGATCTTAGAGATCATATAGGACTGAGGCCAGGAAAATCCAGTAGTCTGAACTCCCAGACCGATGTTCTTCGCACTCACTATGTTATCATTCCAAATAAAGGGCAGCCCTTCCTGGTAGAATTGCAGGGATGGGTTTAAGTGTCTCCGTGTTCATCCCATCAGAGGCTGTCTGGGTTTATTTGCCTTCCAACTTTAAATCATAACGAATCCTTTCTTTTTATTTTTAATCCCAGGGGTTGCCTTGCTCTCAGATGCATACCCTGAGAAAATCTTGCTTGGCCTGTTGGCTCAGTATGACAGTGATAAAGACAAGCACACAGCGGAGACCAGAATGAAAGTTGGGGAAGTCCTGATGCGAATTGTCAGAGCCTTAGGTGAGTTTTCCATCATCTGGAAAAGGGAGGGGGCAGCGTGGCTTTCGAACCCAACTCTGTGTACCTTGGAGGTTTCTTATGCTCGCTTGGTGAGGATAGTTTCAAGGATGAGAAGAACTACTTCCTGTTCAGGGATTTAGCAAATGTCCGCACACCTATCAAGGGATTGGCAGCTGTAGTGCCCATCTTCCTACCACTGCTTGGTCTCTCCTGAGCTATGTTGGGACCTGACTTTCATTGGAGCTGGAATGAGAAGTTTCACACTTGCTGAGCAGCAGTGAGCATAAAAAGCAGAGGAATGTCAGACAGGGAAGGAATAGTGCTAACTCTTGTTGAATGGCTACTGTGTGCTAGGTTGTCTGCATATAAAATCCATCTAATATTCCCAACAGATCGTGTGGAGAGGCTGTTGTTAGACCCATTTTACAGATGAGAAAATTGTGTGCAGAGACCTTCAGCAGTTTGTCCGAGACTCATTCAGCTGCTAACTAAAGTGGTGCCAAGATTTGAACCCACCAACTCAAAGGAAGTTGCTCCAGACTACATAAACTGAGAGTAGTAAGAGTATGAGCTCTTAAGTCAGTGCCTGGGTTCAGATCCCAAACGGCTGCTATTGGCCATGTGACCATGGGAACATTTCTTAACCTCTTGATTCCTCAGTGTCCTAGGATAGAGTGTGAAGATATTAATAGCACTTCCCTCGTATGGCTTTTTGTAAGGATTAAATAAGGTAATATTTAGATTAGTATTTGGCGCACTGTATAGTAAAATCAGTAAATTTTTATTTTTTGCTAAGAAGAAAGATTGCTCTCTTATATTTTAATTTTTTTAAAGAGTTTGAGAGAGTGTGAGCACACAAGCAGCGGGAGGGGCAGAGGAAGAGGGAGAAGCAGACACCCCGCTGAGCAGGGAGCCCAATGCATTGAGGCTTGGTCCCAGTAACTTTACATGTCCCTATAATTAGCCTGATTTCCAAAACAGTCTTCTGGCATTTCAAAGCAAACTCTATCAATTCTCAAAGTTCTAATGTTTCTGTAGCCTACGTTTCCAAGCAGCCAGCCATAAGACATTGCCTTAGCTTTAACTAATTTCTTTTTTATTTTTTAATTTTTAAAAATTTTTTTAATTTTTAATTTTTTATAAACATATAATGTATTATTAGCCCCTGGGGTACAGGTCTGTGAATCGCCAGGTTTACACACTTCACAGCACTCACCATAGCATATACCCTCCCCAATGTCCATAACCCCATCACCCTCTCCCTACTCCCCTCCCCCCAGCAACCCTCAGTTTGTTTTGTGAGATTAAGAGGCTCTTATGGTTTGTCTCCCTCGTGATCCCATCTTGTTTCATTTATTCTTTTAACTGCTGATTTCTAATTCACATTACCAGCGTGTCCAAGTGCATAGGTGAGGTGGTGTGTTGAAATCCTTTAAGTGCAAATTAAAGCCCGCTTTTGCAACACAGCCAGTATACTTAGTTTACTAGTGATGTGGAAATCCTTGCAAACAGCCACTCTGTAAGACTTCCCCAAAAAGTACCCTAGTTTCATTGGGCCAAGCTTTGCTCTCTTCCCACCTCCAGATCTTGGCAACAGCAGGGAATCCCAAAGAACAAGGCCCACAGTTGGGAGCCTGGCACAGGACCCTGCTGCTTTTTCTTGGCCTCATGTCTGGCTCCCTAACCGTGCCTACTTATCTTCTTACCACCAGACAGTGGAGAAAAGCAGGAGCTTTTCTTCTTTCCATTTTTAAAAGCCAAGCTATCACATAGACAGAGCAAAGTATATACAGTACACTCATGTCAATATAGAAAACTTCTAGTAACCCATAAAATTTCCTTTTGTCCTTTCCTAGTCTATACCTCCCCCAGAGGTAAGCACTATTCTGACTTTTTACCACCATCAATTTCTTTAGATTGTTCTTGAATCTCATTTTAGTGGAATTAAATCTCCATATTTATGGTATGCTAAGGGATCTAGACACTTGGGTAAATTCAGTTCAAATCTGGAGGGTAAGAATACTTCCTAGGCATGGTGTATACTGTATTTCCTGTTGTGGCACAGTAGGAGGCACATAATGTCTGCTTATCTCACTTTACTGATGTTGAGATTGATTAGTGGTGTTTCCAGTCAGGTATATCTGTTCCAAACTTCCCCATCAACCTTCCTCCTTGTGGCTTTAAGTAACCATTGATAATTATAGCCTAAATCAATTATTTCATAGGGGTTATATTTTTTCACACATTAAGAAACAGGTACAGAGAGGGTTACTAATTTGCCTAATGTCACACAGCTAATTAATGGTGGATCCAGAATTTGAACCCAGACAGTCTGACTCCAGACCCAGTCTCTTACTGAAAACACCATTGCATCCTGAACATTCTCCCATGTCATTAAGCATCTTTTTCCTGTCATTAACATGGACGTTTTCCACATCCTCTATAATTTTTAATGATTGCATGATATATCATTTGAATGTACCATAATTTTTTCAGCTGACCAACTTACAGGTTGTTCCAAGTTTTTGCTATTATGAATTAAATTAAGGTGAATATTTTTGTAGCTAAACTTTGTGCAGATTCATGATCATTTCCAAGGAAGAATCTCTAAAAAAAGAACTTGTTAAAAGCATGTGCTTATTTATATATTTATTAAGATTTTATTTTATTTTTTTTTAAAATTTATTTATTGATTTATTTGACAGAGAGACAGCGAGAGAGGGAACTTGAACAGGGGGAGTAGAAGAGGGAGAAGCAGGCCCTACAGAGCAGGGAACCCAACATGGGGCTCGATCCCAGAGCCCTGTGGTCATAACCTGAGCTAAAGACAGGTGCTTAATGGCTGAGCCACCCAGGTACCCCTAAAGACTTTAATAGAGAGGGAGAGAGAGAGAAAGCAAGCATGAGTGAGGGCAGAGGGGGAAGGAGAAGCAGACTCCCTGCTGAGCAGGGAGCTTGGATGCAGGGCTTGATGTCAGGACACTGGGAACATGACCTGAGCCGAAGGCAGATGCTCAACTGACTGAGCCACCCGGGTACCCCAAAAGCACGTGTATACTTTTAAAGATATTTATTGCTGGGGCGCCTGGGTGGCTCAGTGGGATAAAGCCTCTGCCTTCAGCTCAGGTCATGATCCCAGGGTTCTGGGATTGAGCCCCACATCGGGCTCTCTGCTCGGTGGGGAGCCTGTTTCCCACTCTCTCTCTGCCTGCCTCTCTGCCTGCTTGTGATCTCTGTCTGTCAAATAAATAAATAAAATCTTAAAAAAAAACAGAAGATATTTATTGCTAAGTTGTCTTTCAAGGAGATCGTGCCCGTTTATTTATTTGTTTGTTTATTTACGTATTTAAAATTTTAATTTGAGTATAGTTGACATACAATGTTACATTAGTTTCAAGCATACAACATAGTGATTTGACAAGTTTATGCATTATACTGTGCTCACCACACGTGTAACTACCATCTGCCACCATATAACACTATTACAGTATCATTGACTATATTCCTTATGCTGTGCCTTTTGTTCTTGTGATTTCCTCATTCCATAACTGGAAGCCTATACCCCCCACTCTCCCTCCCCCATTTTGCCCATCCCTCTGAGATTGTGCCAGTCTCAATTTCAGTGTTTGAGAATATTTGTCTGTACCCTCATCAGTACTATATATACTATGTATTATCATTTTTTTAATCAAACACGTGTATATAAAGAAATGCTGTCTTGTTTTGATTTCCATTAATTCAGTTGATGAGGTTAAATGTTTTCTATGTATTTATTGGCTAAATTGTGTGTGTGTGTGTGTGTGTGTGTGTGTGTGTGAATTATCTGGTCCTGTTCTTTTTTTTTTTTTTTTTAAGATTTTATTTATTTACTTGACAGAGAGAGTTAGAGAGCACAAGCAGAAGGAGTGAGAGAAGCAGGCTCCCTGTTGAGCAAGGAGTCCGGTATGGGGCTCCATCCTAGGACTCTAGGATCATGAGCCGAGCCAAAGGCAGACGCTTAACCAACTGAGCCACCCAGGCACCCTTCTCTATTTTTCTACTGGGGTATTGATTTTGTTATTTGATTTTTTTTTTTAAGATTTTATTTATTTGTGAGAGAGAGAGATAGCGAGAGAGGGAACACAAGCCACAGGGAAGCTGGGAAAAGCAGGCTCCCCACCGACCAGGGAGCCCGATGTGGGGCTCGATCCCAGGACCCTGGGATCATGACCTGAGCTGAAGGCAGATGCTTAATGACTGAGCCACCCAGGTGCCCCTGTTTTTTGATTTATAAAAGCTATATTTATTTAAAAATCAAGAACCACTGAAATTTATGTTGTGACTATTTGCTTTGGGTTGTTTACATTTTAGTTTTGTTCATATTTTCTGTTTCATTTTGTTTTTGAAACACAAGCTTTTTATTTTGATGTAAGCAAATCTTTTTCTGTATGGATTCTCTTTCATGTGTAAGGCTTTCTCAAATGAAGATTATATAAATATTAATTTATCTATTTTAATTTCTGCTTTTCAATGTAGGAAATATCGTGGAAAGATTTTAGTTTCGTTTCTTTCATCTAAGGAACTAGTTGGTTGTTTTTTTTTTTTTTCCTGTTTTTTTTTTTAAGATTTTATTTATTTATTTGGCAGACAGAGATCACAAGTAGGCAGAGAGGCAGGCAGAGAGAGAGGAGGAGGCAGGTTCCCTGCTGAGCAGAGAGCCCGATGTGGGGCTTGATCCCAGGACCCTGGGATCATGACCTGAGCCGAAGGCAGAGGCTTTAACCCACTGAGCCACTCAGGCGCCCCACTAGTTGGTTTTTTATTGTACTTCCAGAAATTTAATCTTAACACATTGCTAAATTACCAGTCACTCCAAATGTTTCTCCATATATTTCCTCCTATATGGCCCAACATTGGTGTTGACAATAACCTGGGGACCATTATATGTCAATGTACTTTTTAAAACTTCTTTTCAAAATATGACATTGAATTACTGTGCCCAAGATAATGAATTGGTAATTGGGACATTACTTGAAAAGTAGAATTAAAGTGAAGGGAATTGGATACATATGTGAGGGTATTTCCTTCTGAGACTGCCCTGAGCATTATCCCGGATCTGATGCAGATGACACAGCTTTCTCACATATGCCAGATGCAATATCTGCTTTCTCTTCAGCAGGGGCTGAACAAACATTACCCCATTCTTCTTTGTTCTTTAGCTTAGCGATTTTCAAATAGGGAAGTAGGGGAAGACTTTTGCCCCCTAGGAGACATTGGCAGTGTCTTGAGACCTTTTTAATTATTACAACCAGGGGCCTGGGGATGTTACTGGCATTTAATGACTATAAGCCAGGGATGCTCAACATCCTACTGTGTGCAGGACAGCCCCCTGCAATGGAGAATGATCTGGCCCAGAATGTCAGTAGGGCCCGTTGTTGATATACCCAATTGTAGGGCTCACATGGACCATTCTGTTTCTGCTTTGTAACATTATCTGTGTGTGTTAGTTAGATCAAGGACTGCCACATGTAATTACACAGGTTGTTTACAGCCCTAAAAATTCCCAAAGGCATTATCGTAGGAGTGGTGTACCCTGGAGCTGTACAGTACTCAACCTGCGCAGCCATCCCGATGGCCTGAACTAGATTCTAGCGTCTCCTGTCTCAGCTACGTCTCATGTTTTAGGTTGCCATCTCATAGGAGAGAGTTGAAAAAGTTATTCATTCCTTTCTGTAATGTATTTATGCATCCTTTTGGATATGGGAGCTTCTGCCCGTGGCTAATCTTATCTATATTATACCAATCTTACGAGAATAATTTTAGTGATACCTTTTCTGATGTCTGCTGAATTTGGAAGCTGTCCTTCTTAAAGCCTGTGGCCGGCCACCGTTGAGGTCATTATACATGCCTCCTACACTTTCTTGCCTTCCTTTGACATTTAATGGACCATAACATGAACTCAAGTATATTTTTAAATTACCCCTTATGTTTAAGGAAGATTTTATATACTTTACCAATATTTATTTCATTATTCTAAGGAAAAAGAGAAAGAAAAATAGATGAAATTGCCTTTTATTTGTGTGTGGCTCTCATTTGATTCCAAAGTTGGATCAGAGGTCCTTGACAGAAAAACAATTTCCACCTCTTCCCATAGTAATAGCCGAAGATTCTCTGAATTCTAACTTAATTTCCTGCTTTTTTCAAGTTCTAAATCATATAAATTCCTGGGTTATTTGGTAGCTCTTCCTCATGCTCAATATTGTGTGTGTGTGTGTGTGTGTGTGTGTGTATCTTGAACATAATTTTTTTTCTTAATCTCGAGGGTAGGAGTATCAATGTAGTTCAGTCCAGAAACTTTTAAAAAAAGATTTTGTTTATTTATTTATTTGGGAGAAAATGAGAGAGAGAGAGAACAACCGGAATTGGTGGGGAGAGGCAGAGGAAGAGGGAGAAGCAGGGGCTCCAGCCCAGAACCATAGCATCATGACCTGAGCCTAAGGCAGCCGTTTAACCGACTGAGCCACCCAGGCGCCCCTCAGAAACATTTTTTGATTAGCTTCTGAATGGCACGTTCCTTACCTGGGGCTAGAAATAGGGGCATGAAAAAGCCACAGTCTCTTCTGGCAAGGAGCTTATAGTTTAGAAGGAGAGAATGTCTCATACACAGGTATCTTTGTAAGGTGACCTGCTGGTGAAGGGGATTGTGGGAGCACAGGGGAAATGGTCGTTGTCCTTTCCCTTCACAAGATCCTGCAGTTGAATGTGGCAGTGTGCTACAGGGCTATATCAGTTCCTCATCCTTCTCCCAGCACAGCAGGTCAGTTTTTGAAAAATAGCTTTCATCTGATAGTTTTCAGAGATTTTCAATTCATGGCATAGGTCTGAATTAAACTAAAAAGATAGGTTGGACATGTGAATAATTGGATAGTCTGGGAGTTGAGCGTTTATAGATTTCGGCAGCAGTAAACAATAGTCAAGGATTAGCGTTTTCATATTCTAAAAAGAGAAATTTTCAGCAAAATTCAGAGGATCAGATGAAATGCTTCTTGCCAAATCTGCCTAGATTAGCATCAGTATAGTTCAGTTTAACAAATATTTTTATTGAGTGAATTGGAAATACTAATCTGGCCAGATTTGGAGGTTGAAGCCCAGACTGAATAATTTTTTTTTCTCATCTTCCTCCTCTTTTTCTTCCTCATGTCATTTTTTTTGAGAGGTGTAACTTTAAAATCTATTTATGGACCTTTCTCCTACTAATTGTTTCAGTAATACATGGTCATTTTGGACAATTTGGAAAATTTAAAAAGTATTTAAAAACGTAAGTGATCACTGGCAGTTTCACTATTCAGAAGTAACCATTCTTTGTTTACATTTTGATGTTTCCTTCTTTCTTTTTCTTTCTCGTAATTATACCATATGTATACTGCTTTCTTTCATTTAACATTACTTATAATAAGCACTTTTCCATGTCATTAAGAAGTTTTTGAAAATATAAGATTTATTGGCTGTTTTATTAATTATCTTTTAGAAAGATTATTGTTTAATTAGGTTGTTTCCAGTTCAGTTCCTTACTTTATGAGGAACTTTATGAGGTATACTATTGATTATTCTTATACATAAGTTCTTTTGGTAAATCATTAATTCTTTCCTTAGGATTCATTCCTATAAGGGAAGTTACCAGGTCCAAGTATACACATGCACTTGAGGCTCTTGATATTCAGTGCTAAGTTGCCCTCCAGAAATGTGTACTCTTGTCAGCAGTGAGTGAGACTGCTAAGGTCTCACAGAGAAAACTTTTTCTGTGGCTTCAGAGCACACTTCTAACCCTGACCAGCCATCTCCAAAATATGTACCTTTGCTCCCAGAATGAATGGAAGAACCTTTCAGAGAATGTTGGTCTGTGGGTGGGTGGATGGAGGAAGAAGATGGGAGGGGGAGGGGGAAGGAGGGAAGGAGGGAGAGAGGAGGGAAGGAATGACTGATGGAGGGGAGGGCGGATGCATGACTCAGTGTGAACCCACCGCTGCTCCAAAAGAGCACCTCAGATCTGGCAGTGTCATCATGATACACAAAGAACAGTACTCAATTATTTTTAGAGGCAAAACGTAGTCTTCTAATCAGCAAGCTCAGACAAGTTCCAGTTTAGGTCAGAAACTTGTAAAAAACGAGAGCGAAAATAGAAAGCCATATTCACGTTGCTCCATCTGAAGAAGAGTTTACCTTCAGTGAACTCTGTAGGAAAGATCAGGAATTAGTATTTGGAATGAAGAATCAGGAGAGAGAACTAAAGCTAATGTGTGTTGGGTTTTTTTTTTTTTTAAGATTTTATTTATTTATTCGACAGAGAGCGATCACAAGTGGGCAGAGAAGCAGGCAGTGGTGGGGTGGGGGGGAAGCAGGCTCCCTGCCAAGCAGAGAGCCCGATGCAGGGCTGGATCCCAGGACCCTGAGATCATGACCCTAGCCGAAGGCAGAGGCCTAACCCACTGAGCCACCCAGGTGCCCCTAATGCTCCTGTTTTGATTGGAGTGCGCTATGGCAAGTAGAATCTCACCCAGAAATACTCGGGCAAAGCAGCTTATACTTATAGGTTAAAAGGCACCTTTTCTCAAATTACTCTATATTCCAAGAAAAGGGTGGGTCCTAGGCTTGAAGGTGTATTTCTCACTCTTTTTTTTTCTTTAAAGGTTTTATTTATTTATTTGACAGAGAGATCACAAGCAGGCAGAGTGGCAGGCAGAGAGAGAGGGGGAAGCAGGCTCCCCGCTGAGCAGAGAGCCTGATGTGGGGCTCCATCCCAGGACCCTGAGATCATGACCTGAGCCAAAGGCAGAGGCTTAACCCACTGAGCCACCCAGGCGCCCTGTATTTCTCACTCTTTTTTTTTTTTTTTAAGATTTTATTTATTTACTTGACAGAGATCACAAGTAGGCAGAGAGGCAGGCAGAGAGAGGGGGAAGCAGGCTTCCCGCTGAGCAGAGAGCCCGACGCGGGGCTCGATCCCAGGACCCTGGGATCATGACCTGAGCTGAAAGCAGAGGCTTAACCCACTTAGCCACCCAGGCGCCCCTGTATTTCTTGCACTTAAAGCTTGTAAAACATCCTTATTTAATGTACTCTGTCAACTTTTCCATATCACCTTCTTAATTTTCAAGTTTTAGTTCAGCACTTTGCCGCCTTAGAGTTCATCCATGTGGTAAGCAACCCATGATCCCGTCCAGCTCCACGATGTAGCCCATAATCTGACTTTAAGAAAACCTGTCCTGTTGGGACCCCTGGGTGGCTCAGTCAGTTAAGTGTTTGCCTTCAGCTCAGGTCATGATCCCGGGGTCCTCGGATCAAGCCCTTCTCCCTCCACCTGCTATGCTCTCTCTCTCTGACAAATAAATAAATAAAATAACAGAAAACCTGTCACGTTCCTAGAGAGTTAGTAAACTCAGCCCCAGATTCTGCTCTGGTAATCATCTTCTAGCCAGTTGTAGAAGATAAAGGAAAATGGACTAGTTGGATTTGTCTAGTAGGCTACTCTGATTTCCAGTTGGCTTGGCCTGGGAATTAAGATGAGGAGAGGAGCTTTTAAATGGCTATATAATTTTAGAATATAGATATACCACAGTTTACACTGTTTAGTCAACCATTCCTTGGTGCTTGGACCTTAGTTTTTTCTGTTTTGTATTTCCTATGGTATGCAGCAATGCAATATAAATTCTCATAGATGTGTGCCAACAGAAATATGTATTAATACTTATATATGCATATTCCATATATATGTGCATGCTGAAGTACTGGGCCTTTATTTCTGGAAGATTGGTATTTGCCTAAGTGGAATCACTGGCTCAAAAACTGTTTCTATTTTAAACTGTTAATATACTGACAGATTATGTCCTAAAATTGTTGGTGAGGTAGGACTCTTTGGACCCCCTGCTATGTCTATTGTCAGAGAAAAATATCTTTGGAAAATTGTTTTTTTCAAAGAGAACAGAATAAGAAGGTTCTTTTGGGAGTGTTATTTTGTTTGTCTTCAATGCAAAGGGGAAAAAAGTCTTGTTTTAAGCAATACATTATTAATACATTTTGCTATTAAGTAATTTACAAAACTGGTCAAGGAATGACAGATCAGCCTTAGAATTATCTTACTCAACAAAACTTGTTTAAAGGTGCAGCATTATATCATTCACTTCAAGAGCATTCTAATTAGGTAGTTTCCAGAAACAGTTTAACTTAATTTACTGATTAAAAATTTTACTTTATGGGCTTTTTCTTTCATAATATATGTTTTGGTCTTCTTTTGTGTCATAAACAACCCCAGAATTTAATGGTTTGAAACAACAAGCATTCATTTGTTCAGAATTCTGTAATATGTGTAAAGCTTGGGAGGGACAGCTCATCCCTGCTTCGCCTGGTGTTGTCTGGGCTCAGCTGGCGGTGCTGCTGCACGTGGTGTAGCCTGGGCCCACCCAAGGAGGTTACACTCGGCTGGAATCCTGACTGGGGCAGCTTAGTGCTCTTCCACGTGGCTTTACTCTTTCTCTGCATGTGGACACTCAACATTTAGTAATCGAGCCCAAACTCCTTTTCAGCATGGTGAATGGTCTCCCAGAGAGCAAAAGCAGAAGCTACCATGCCTATTAAGAACTAAACCTAGAACTGGCTTTAGAATGACTTCTGCCACATTCTTCTGCCAAAGTCAGTCACAAATCCAGCCCAGGTTCAAGGAGAGGGAAGTAGCCTCTAATTTTTTATGAGAGAAAGAGCATTGTGTTCAAGATTGGTGTGGTAGCAGCCGTATCTGTATGTTAAGTACACACTACCGAAAGTAGCGCGTGCTTATGGCTACGAGCCTAACAATGCAAACAGAGGAAAATCAGTCTCTCCCAAATATTAGTTATATTTACTATTCTTACCTCCCAAGGTAAACAGTGATAATAATTTGGTATACATTCTGTCATACCTTTCCCTGTACTCCTATAGATGTATGCAAATGTAAATGGGTTTTTCCACTCTTTCACAAGAACAGATTTTAATACTATTACTGTTACATTTACTATTACTAAATCCTATTCTGTAATTTTCTTTCTTTGAAATCAGCTTTACCAAGGTATACTTTACATACAATAAAATGCTTTCATTTTAAGTGTGCATTTCAGTGAGGTTTGATAGAAATTCATGTAACCATCACTGCAGTTAAAGTAGAGAATATTTTCATCACTTCAGAAAGTTCCTTTGTCCCCAGATTATCTCCCATTCTACACCACACCCCAGGAAACCACCGACGAATTCTCTTACCATCGATGAGATCTGTCTTTTCTAGAGTTTCATGTCATTGGAATCATACAATGTATACCCCTGTGTGTCTGATTTCTTTTGCTCAGCATAGTGAGTTTGAGATTCATCTGTATTGTTGTGTCTATCAGTAGCTCACTACTCTCTATTGCTAAGTGGTATCACTTTATATGAATATACCACAATTTGTTTACACATTTTTGTTGACGGACATTCAGGTTATTTCCAGTTTTGAGCTATTTTGAGTATTCTGGTACAAATCTGTGTGTGAACATCTGTATATTTTTTCTTTTGGTTAAGTACCTAAGAGTAGAATTGCTGGGTCATACAGTGTGTGTATAAGAAACTGCCAAACTGTTTTCCAAAGTAGTTGTACCATTATGACCAGCAATGTATGAAAGTTCTGGTTACTCCATATCCTTCCCAACATTTGGTATCTATCTATCTATCTATCTATCTATATTTTTTGTTTTGGCCGTTTAGTGGCTCTATAGTGGTATTTCATTGTAGTTTTAATATGTATTTCCCTGATGACTGATTATGTTGAGCACATGTCTTTCTCTGTGCTTATTTTCTATTCATGTATCTTTTGTGAAGTAACTATTCAGAACTATTCTAAACTGGGTCGCCTGCATCATCAGGTTCTTCTTTCTACTGAATTATTCCCATCTTCATATAAACATTACTTAATATATCTTTAAACATATAAACAAAACACTTCTCTGAGCCCTATATCTCTTTCTAACTATTGCCATATTTCTCTGATTTCTTTCACAGTAAAACTCTTAGAAAAAGTTGTCTGGGTTTGCTTGCTGCACTTCCTCCCACCCCATTTTCTTCTTAAGTCCCTCCAGTGGTACCTTTCATCTTCAGCATTCCCTTATCAACCAAAATATTTAAAAAGCTCTTGACCCCTTCTTCATCTTTGTATTACATAATTACCCAGTAGCATTTGATGCATTTGACCACTGCTTCCTTTTTGAAATACCTTCCTCTCTAGGCCTTCCAGACAGTAGAATTGCCAGATTCTCCTCTTACCTCATAGCTATTTTTCCCAGTCTTCCTTGCTGGCTCATCCCCCACTACCAGATCTCCAAAGGTCAGAATCCCCTAGTTCTCTGTCCTTAGTCCTGTCCTCTTTGCCATGCACACATTGCTACTCGTTACCTGGTCAGTCTAGCAAGGGGTGTATCAATTATATTAACTTTTTTTTTTTTTTTTCCCCAAAGAACCAGCCTTTAGTTAATTTTCTCTCTTGTCTTTTGGCTTTCTGTTTCATTGGTTTTCTGTCCTATCTTCAGTATTTTTTTCAGTGTTACCTTTTTGTAGAAAACAAGTTGCCTTAAACCTTACCAGAGTAAAACAACATTTATCTCACAGCTTCTGTAATTCAGGAACCCAAGCATGGCTTCACTGGGTGTCTCAGCCACAGAGACTCTCACAAAGCTGCACTTTAAGGTGTTGGCTGGACTGTGGTCTCATCTGAAGAATAAACTGAGAACAGAGCCATTTTCAGGCACACTCACATGGTTGGTAGGATTCAGTTGTTGGTGAGCTATTGGACTGAAGGCCTCAGGCCTTTGCTGACTATTGACCTGCAGCCTCCCTCAGTTCTTTGCCACATGGGCCTCTCCATAGGGCAGTGTACAGCGTGGCAGTTAGCCTTCAGATTGAGCAAGGAGGAGAACAAGGGAGGACAAGCAAGATGGAAGTGTTCGTCATTTTGTAACCTAATCTCAGAATGGACATCCCATCACTTTTGTCATAGTCTATTTGTTATAGGTGAGTCACTAGCTTTAGCCCCTAGTTCAAGAGGAGGGAATTACACAAGGCAGGAATATTAGGAGATGGAAATCACAGGGTACCATTTTAGGGGTTGCCTACCACATTTGTTTACTTTTCTAGTTTCTTAAGGTAGAAGCTTAGATCACTGATTGTGGACCTTTCTTTTTTTCTAAAATAAGCGTTAAAAACTCCAAATTATCTCATAAGAACTACTTTAGCTTCATTGCATAAATTTTGATGTGTTTCAGTTTTTACTCATTTCAAAATATTTTCTACTTTTGCTTATGATCTCTGTTTCTACCATGGATTACTTAAAAGTGTGATGTTTGTTGTTTAATTTTTATTTACTGGGTGCCTAGGTGGCTCAGTCAGTTAAGCATCAGCCTTTTGGTCTCAGCTCAGGTCATGATCTCAGGGTCCTCGGGTTGAGCCCTGCGTCAAGCTCCCTGCTCAGCAGGGAGTCTGCTTGTCCCTTTCCCTCTGCCTCTCCCCACCTGTTCACACTTTCTCCCTCTCTCTCTCTCAAATAAATAAAATCTTATTAAAAAAAAAAAAAACCTTCAAATATTTACTGATTTTCCAGGTAGCTTTTTATTATTATTTTCTAAGTTCTTTGTGGTCAGAGAACATATTGTATATTATTTCAGTTATATTATCATGACTTTTTTATGGCCCAGGATATGGTCTCTCTGGGTGAATGTTTCATGTGCACTTGGAAGTGTGTTCTATAAGTATCATTTATTTCGGGGCACCTAGGTGGCTCAGTGGCTTAAAGCCTCTGCCTTCAGCTCAGGTCATGATCCCAGGGTCCTGGGATCGAGCCCCACGTTGGGCTTTCTGCTTAGCAGGAAGCCTGCTCCCCCCCATGCCCCTGCCTGCCTCTCTGCCTACTTGTGATCTTGGTCCGTCAAATAAATAAAATCTTTAAAAAAAATAAGTATCATTTATTTCAAGTTGGTTGATAATTTGTTAACATCTTCAGTATCCTTACTGATTTCCTGTGTACTTGTCCTATCAATTACTGAGAAAGGAGATTGAAGTCTCCAACTCTGATTGTAGCTGCATCTTATTTCTACTCAATTCTGTTAATTTTGCCTCACCCATTTTGAACCTCTGTTACTGTGTGCAGTCAGTTAGAATTGTTATGTCTTCTTTTTTTTTTTTTTTTAAAGATTTTATTTATTTATTTGACAGACAGAGATCACAAGTAGGCAGAGAGAGAGAGGAGGAAGCAGGTTCCCTGCCGAGCAGAGAGCCCGATGCGGGACTCTATCCCAGGACCCTGGGATCATGACCTGAGCCGAAGGCAGAGGCTTTAACCCGCTGAGCCACCCAGGCGCCCCATAGAATTGTTATGTCTTCTTGATTGTGTTTTATCTCTCCTTGTTGTGTATTCCTTGTTCCAAAGTCTACTTATTTGTGATTTTAGTATTGCCATTTTCTTAAGATTAGTGGGGGATTTTTGGTATATTCTTTCCTATTCCTTACCTCTTAATCACTTTATGTCTTTATATTTGAAGTGGGTTTTTGTAGACACCATATTGTTGGATATTGCTTGTTTTTGGATCTTGCTTTTTTTTCACCCGTTTAACAATTTTTTATCTTTTCAAATTGTTTAGATTATTTATATTTAAAATAATTTTTGATATATTTGAGTTTAAATCTGCCTTCCTGCTGTTTGTCTCATCTATTCTTTGTTCCCTTTTCCTCTTTTTCTTATTGCTTTTGGATTGATCAAGTTTATTTTATCCTTCTCAAACTCCACTCTTGACTTATTAGCTGTACTGCTTCTTTGTTTTAACTTTTCAGTCCTCATTCTAGGACTGCAGTTACAATGTATGCTAGAATTCTTTGCTGCTGTTCTTAGGCTCTGCTCTTTTTTTTTTTTTTTTATCCCCCATGTCTTTTCTCTTTCCTTCAGATTGGACAGTTTTAATTGATCCATCTTCAGGTTCAGAAATTCTTTTCTTTAGCCCATCCAGTGAATTTTTTATTTTAGTATTTTTCATTTCTAGAATTACAAATTTTGGGTTCTTTTATTCCCCATTTTGTTCTTTTTATACTTTCAATTTCTCTATTGAGATTTCCTATCTTTTCATTTATTATAAGTATATTTTCCTTTATTTACCTCCTTGAGCATAGTTATAGTAGCTGCTTTAAAATCCATTTTGGTAGCTAAAATATCTGTATCATTTCAGTATTGGGTTCTGTTGATTGATCTTTCTCCTTGAGAATGAGTTATATTTTTGTATAGCAACCAAATTTGGATTATGCCCTATACATTATGGGCATTATATATGGTTCTTTTGTAGTCCACCAAACACTGCTAAATTTTTGTTTTACTAGGCAGTTAACTTAGGCTCAAACTGCAGACTTCGTCTTGACTGTGATGTGCAGCAGTTCAGATCTCTCTTTAGTTCTTTAGCCTTAGCTGCAAGCTGCTTTGAGTCTGGTCTACACATTTAGCGCACTCCATGAGATCTAAAAGAGGCAGTGGAGACTATATTCTCTCACCTGAATCCTTACCTTATTCATGTATCTTTTTTTTTTTAATCTTTTTTTTTCCTTTTTTTTTTTTTTAATTTATTTGACAGACAGATCACAAGTAGTCAGAGAGGCAGGCAGAGAGAGAGAGGAGGAAGCAGGCTCCCCGCTGAGCAGAGAGCCCGACACGGGGCTCGATCCCAGGACCCTGAGATCATGACCCGAGCCGAAGGCAGAGGCTTTAACCCACTGAGCCACCCAGGCGCCCCCCTTATTCATGTATCTTTGTCCTGCATGATTGCTTCTTTAGGAGTAAATAAAAGAAAAGAGCTGGCTCAGTCGGTAGAACATGTGACTCTTGCCCTTGGGTTTTTGGGGTTTTTATTAAGATTTTATTTATTTATTTGACTGACAGAGATCACAGGTAGGCAGAGAGGCAGGCAGAGAGAGAGGAGGAAACAGGCTCCTTGCTGAGCAGAGAGCCCGATGCAGGGCTCGATCCCAGGACCCTGGGATCATGACCTGAGTCGAAGGCAGAGGCTTTTACCCACTGAGCCACCCAGGCGCCCCTTGCCCTTGGGGTTTTAAGTTTGAGCCCCATGTTGGGCTCAATAAATATGGGGCACCAGGGTGGCTCAGTCAGTTGAGTGGCCAACTCTTGATTTCGCTTCAGGTCATAATTTCAGGTTGTGAGATTGAGCACTGTGTCGGGCTCTATGCTCAGCAAGGAGTCTGCTTGAGATTCTCTCTCTCCCTTTCCCTCTGCCCCTCACCCTGCTTGCATATTCTCTCTCAAAAATAAATAAATAAAATATTTTAAAAAATAAATAACTAAAAATAATTTTTTTTTTTAAAAGAAGAGAGGAAATCACGATTCTCATTCTTCTTCAAACTTAGACAAGGTTCCATGGCCTGCTTAATTCAACAAGCCAAGATCATAAAGAACTGCTTGTGCTGTATTAGGGGATTTGGACTTCTGTTGAAGCCAATGGAAGCCATCGAAAGATTTTTAAGGAGCGAAGAATTAGTCATAATTACATTTTAGCAAAATCACTTTGGCTGCCCTATGAAGAATGAGACTGGAACAAGACTAGAAGCAAGTAGACCTGCTTAGAATATTGTTGGGGAAATCTGGGCAAGAGAATTGATAATGGATACCCAACTAGGGGTTACATGTGAGAAAGGAAGAGAAAAGATGTCCCCAGATAGGAAAGAGCATGAGAACAGAACAAAAGTGGAAGGCATGTGGTATGAATGGAGAGCTGTCTTTCTATAGCAAGTTGTGTTTGGTGCCTTGGGGAAGTAAGGCTAAATAGGGAGGATGGGGCAGAGCCCTGAAGGCTGGACAGAGGAATTTGGACTTGATGTGGGCATTTGGTAATCACTATAGATTCATAAGAAAGGAAGCAACATGAGAGGTGTGTAGGTGTGCTTGGCAAGGGCATGAAAGATGGATGAAGAAAGGAGAGCCTGGAGCCAGAGAGATCTCTGGGAGGCTGTTGTAGTATTCCTTGGCACAAAGAGATGAGTTTGAATAGAGGGGTATCTGTGAGAATGGTGAGAAAAAGTAGATTTTTTAAAAGAGATTTTATTTATTTTATTTGAGAGAGAGCATGCAAGCAGGGCCAGAGGTGGAGGCAGAGGGAGAGAATCTCAAACAGACTCCGCACTAAGCCTGGGGCCCAACATGGGTCTCGATCTCATCACCCTGATATCATAACCTGCACTGAAACCAAGAGTCAGAGGCTTAACCAACTGAGCCATCCAGATGCTCCAAAGAAGTAGATATTTTAGGCAATTCAGAGGAAGAAATGAGAGACTGTCATTTTTTTTTAGCATTTAGTGAAGATGGAATTATCATCCACCCAGCAGCTGTTACTCTCATAGAAATGTTGAGAGACTCAAATGGTATAATATGTATGATATTTCTTACAGATATTTGAGTGTCATTACAGAGATATACCTACTACTGTATTAATTCCTGTTGAGAGGTTGCCCATACCAAGTAGAGAGGTGGGGCCATTGACAGTCGCAGCCGTAGGGCAGGTAATAAGAGTTTGACATATAGACTTTACCTTGGAATACATTTTAATTTTTCTGCACAACTTACATTATCTCTCTGTTACTTAGCTGTAAAATGGGGATAATTATAGTAACTACCTGATAAGGCAGTAATGAAAGATAATATATGTAAAGTGTTCAGAACCAGTGTCTTTCATGGTAAGGGGTGAAGAAATGTTGGTTGCTATTATCTTCTTGTTATTTTTGAGTGAGTAAGTCATATTCGTTCATTTCCCAAGGCCAACCCTGAGAAAGTAGAAACTTGAGACAAGTAAAATAGGTGATCATCCTGTTTTATTCCAGCATACAAATCAAAGTTGAGGACTTCTTTCATGCCAGGTTCTCTGTTAATCACTTGATGTGCATGTTCTCACACAAAGCATGAGGTGGCCCAACAAGGTGATTCTTCTTAATATTGTTGCCATTTTATAGAAAAGGTAATAGGTTCAGAAGCATTAGTGACTTCCCCAGGTCACACTGCTAGTTGGTGCTGGATCTGGGCCCTTAATCACAACTGTCATAAATAAATTATTGTTTGCTTTAATCAAAACTTTTATTTTAATTGATATGGAGATTATAAAAGCCAAATTATACTGTGAAATTAGAAAACCGGCTGCCTGATATTGGCATGAACTCTGAGAAGCAGAATGTACTCTGATGACTACAATAGCAATGGGGAATTAATTTCTGTAACCAAAAAATCGTGTGGCTTTTATGTTGGGAGATCGCAGGGGTCAATAAACTACAGCCCTTAGGCCAAATCCAGCCTATTGCCTGTTTTTGCACAGCTTATAAGCAAGAATGGTTTTCACATTTTTAAATGGTTGAGGGGCTCCTGGCTGGCTCAGTCAGTGGAGCATGCATCTCTTGATCTTGAGGTTGTAAGTTCTAGCCCCATGTTGGGTGTAGAGATTACTTAAAAAATAATAATAATAAAATCTAAATGGTTGAGAGGAGGAAGCAAAATAATAATCTTTTGTGATATGGTGAGAATATGAAAGGCAAATTTCAGTGTCTATAAATAAAGTTTTATTAAGACAGTCATGCTTATTTGCTTATAAATAGTATTCTATGGCTACTTTTGCACCACAATGACAAAGTTCAGTAGTTACACAGAAATTGGATAGCCCTGGGGCACTTGGGTGGCTCAGCTGGCTGGGCATCTGCCTGTTGCTCAGGTCATGATCTCAGGGTCCTGGGATCGAGCCCCGCATTGCATCAGGCTTGCTACTCGGTGGGGAGCCTGCTTCTCCCTCTGCCTGCAGGCACTTTCTTTCTCTCTGTCTCAAGTAAAATAACATCTTCAAAAGAAAAAGAGAAATTGTGTGGCCCTGAAAGCCTTTGACTCTTTACAGAAAAAGCCTGCTGACCTCTTTTCTAAAGTAACCATGATCCCAGGACAATCTGTTTCTTTGACAGACCTTCCTACTTGCTTTTCAGTTGAGTCTCTTTGGGAGTGGCTTGTCCTTCCAGATCATTCTTAAGTCCTTTTCCTCCCTCAATCAAGCTTTGTATTCTACTTTAAGCAACAGAAATACTACCTTTTGTAATTAGTTCTCTGTAAATATATTTGAGTAGATACTGCATTTCGTTTGTGAAAATCACCAACTGTAAGAATCATTGGCTCAGAAGGTACAAGATATCATTAGCAAAAAAGGTCCTTTCTTCAAAGATAACAATATTAAGTATACTTGAATGCTTCAGGGTTTTCTTCTGTTATTTTTATTTTCAGTGTCTTAATACTTCTGTCTTCTCATCTCACTCCCCTATTCCTATTTAGAGCAAATTAAAGCACTAATTTGGATCCTTCAGTGTGTATGTGAAAGGATACAGGACAGAGAAGCACCTGATTCTCTCCTTTGCAAATCTTGAAATAGATTCTTGCATTCATTTTGATTTATGGACTTACAAGAGAGTACACTAGCAATCTAATTGAAATATAATATTCCCTTTAGAAAGAAATTATAATTTAATTTTCCTTTTGTTTGACCTGATTTCGTAGCACTTGAGGAATGTTCTGTTAATAATTTAAACATGAAGTTGTGTTCTCAGGCCATAGGCTTCCTGATTTGTGTTTGTCAATATTATGAGGCTAACCAACACTTGGGCATGCTTTAACGAGTTTGAACATTTATGTAGCAAATTAAATTAATTAAGTCAGTGGAATGGTCTTAATACTTTCATCATTACAAAATGGTAAAGAGCATCTCCTTCATTTAAAATACCAAGTTTTTTTTTTCTTCTTTCATCTTTTAAAATAACTTGCCATAAACCTGGAACTTTCCCTTCCTTGTGGTCACATTTCTGTGCTTTACTTTGTTAATTCTGCCCTTCCAAAAAATTCCACCACGTTTTTGAAATCTGTTCCTGTCTCAGGCACACTTTTTGGGAGAACTACTCTATTTGTCTTGGTAGTAACATACAGGGGCAGAGTCAGTTACTGCAGATTTCCTCCCAGGGTGACTTTGTGTAAACTGATAGTTAATACACTGATTAAACCGGTCTTGAAGTTCAATGGGCTGATGAAATGGAATGAGTAATCTAGTTAATATCTAACTATAGAAGTCTTGGCATCCCCTATTTCAAACTTTCTTTGTTTCCATTTTACTTTAGTTCATTGAGTTGCCAAAAATCCATTGGTACAAAGCATTTCCTGTGCATTGTTTTACTTTGTCCCAAAGATACTTATCTGTGGTTCTTATTTACACATCAGTTTGTCATTTGAAGACAAGGAAAGAAAACATCCGTGTGCAGGTCGAAGTTTTAGGTAGGGTCTCTACTTCTCCCAGGCCCTTCACTTAACTCATTTTCCCTTCTCCCCTCTGATTTAAAACTTCCCTTTACAGGTCCCTACTCAGGCTTGACTATCACTAGAAAGTAACCAAATTTCAGAAATTATCTCACCATCAAATCTTTCTTGTTCCTTCCCAGCTTGTAAAAAGGAGGTGGCAGGTATATTAATATTTACTAAGGGATGGATGGCAGCCTTCTATTGGGCTGCCCTTCTTGGGATGATTTTGTGTTTGTTTGTTTGTTTGTTTTCAAAGATTTTATTTATTTATTTGTCAGAGAGAGCACAAGCAGGGGGAGCAGCAGGAGAGGGAGAGCAACAAGCAGGCTCGTTGCTGAGCAGGGAGCCCGACACTGGGCTGAATTTCAGGTCCCTGGGATCATGATCTGAGCTGAAGGCAGACACTTAACCAACTGAGCCACCTAGGGACCCTGATTTTGCATTTTTAATAAGGAGGTTGTGTAGTCCAAAGAAATGAAGTTCTAATCCTTAAGTAGACTCCAAGACAGTACAGTTTGCTGTTTGGAGACAAGAAGGTCTCTCTGTCTCTCTAAAACATGCCTGGGAGGGTCACTTGCACCAACAATAGCCCCACTGACAGTTTTGTTTTAATTTAATAACTTGTCCTACAGGGGTCTTCCTCTGGTTACATGTAAGCCTATCAAAGTCTGTCTCCATACAGTTTGCAAGTAAACTATCCCTGCTTCTGTGGGCTGTGTGATGCGGGACAATGAAACTAGACCCAGGAAAGGGAGGACCAAGAACCTGGGAAATCTTTGCTAACCTGCTCATAGCTCAGGGTCACATCTTGGTTACATTACCTTAAAAAGAATAACAGTATGAATGAAAAACCAAAAGCAGCAGATTAACAATTAGCCTGAGGGAGAAACATGGGTTCTGACAAGTAGGCACCAGTAGGGGGAAATCTATGCAGGGACTCCCCAGCATTCTTGCCCAGTGACGACTGTGACCTGCCCCCTGGCAAGCCCTATCAAGACAAGGCGGTGGCTTTGGCTGCAGCCTGCCGTAGCACCCTAATATGTGCATCAGGTGAGGGGTTCAGCAGCTTTCACAATGTTGTTTGTCAGTCATCTCCTATTGTTAGGAAATCGAAAGTGTTCAGTTCTTTCCCCCTCGAAAATGGGGAAGAAGAGGGGAATTTTTTTGTCCTTCTCTGGAGGCTAGAATTAATAGGATGCCCACCCTTGCACAAGATAATAAAGTGACAAGTCTGGTGTTTGCCCACATACCAGAGGAACTTATCCCCATCATACACTATAGCTCGTGCAGTGTTCTAAGGCCTTAGTCCCTGGCTTCTCTTTTGCCCATGCTTTATAAAGTCAAACAGAGAAAGAACAAAACTGCAGGGACTGAAATGTCAGAGATGTGGGGGAATCCATTGGCCACATTTATGTCCTTTGTTTCAGAACGGAAGTTCCTGCTGATCTTAATGGAGAGCCAAGTAAAGATCTTGATGGCAGTAGGAAAAACCCTCTGCCTAGAGACAGGAGCCTGGTCCTGAAAACTTGTCTGTCCTTCAGTAGCTGTGTGACCTGGGATCAGCCTGGGTTTTTGTGTTTTGTTTTTTTTTAGATTTTATTTTTTGATTTGACAGAGAAAGAGAGACAGTGATAGCAGGAACACAAGCAGGGGGAGTGGAAGAGGGAGAAGCAGGCTTCCCGTCGAGCAGGGAGCCTGACGTGGGGCCAGATCCCAGGACCCTGGGATCATGACCTGAGCCAAAGGCTGACACTTAACCACTGAGCCAACCAGGCGCCCCAGGATCAGCCTGTTTTCAACTTTTCTTTCCTTGTTTGTAATACAGAGTTAATAGGATTTTTTTCCTACCTACCTACCTCAGATTCTTGTGAGGCTCCAACAAGATAATAAGCACACAGGGCTTTGCAGATAAAAGGCTTGCAAGTGTGCACAACACTGTTTTATTCCCCAGCATTTTATATCTGTAGCTGCATAATTGATCTTCACTAAAATCTCTCCCCTGTTCATAAAGGGCTCTGTGGGGGAGGGAGACCTGAATCAGAAAAGAGATGATTTCCCCAGAGCTGCAGGGGATATTCAGGGCCGAAAGGTAATTGTTAATAGATAAAAATTTACCTATGAGTTTTTTAATGATGAATTTCATCAAAAATTAATTGCCTTTAAATTATTTAATTCTCTAAATAGCTCTTGGAGGGGAAATCCTGCCTGTCAGGATCTGCCCTGTCTATTGAATCTCCTTCTGACCTTGACAGAAATTATAATCTCTGTTGACTCTGGTCCACACAGCACAGTAACATGTATGCATGAGGTGTTACAAGCAACTGGTAGTTCTGTTGTATTGCTTCCAACAGTGAAGTAGAGGTCTAGGTTCTGGAATGGAGGAAAAAGGAGTAGACGTTAGGGAAGACATAATAGGGTACATGAACAGAATTGGATTTCTTTTTTAGCTACTATTTCCTCACTGATTGGATCAGCAGCAATATTTCTGTGAGGGCATGTGGCTGTCCATAATGTCACCCCTAAGGACCATTTTCATTCCAGAATAAATGGGAATTCAAGATGAGAGGAAAGTAGTTTCTCTCTATCCTTTTTTGGTAACTAATTCAGTGAAAAAAATGTTTTTAAAGATCGATTTATTTATTTGAGAGAGTGAAAGAGAGAGAGAGAGAGCACGAGAGAGGGGAGGGTCAGAGAGAGAAGCAGACCCTCTGCCAAGCAGGGAACCGGATGTGGGACTCAATCCTGGGACTCCGGGATCATGAGCTGAGCTGGAAGGCAGTAGTGGAACTGACTGAGCCCTACCCAGGCACCCTAATTTAGTGAAATCAAGTATGTATTGTATCATTTAACGGTTTTGCATCTTTACTTTTTTATTTCTCCCCAATATAACTAATATAAAAACTGAAAATGCAAAAAGTGTCATCTTAGAGAAAGGAAGAGCATACTTGAACTGGTTGGATTACAGAGGGGGTTTAAACACTGTAATTGAGATCTGGGAGCTTGCAAAGATAAGATTAAGATTCAAAGATATGCAGAGAAAGACCAGTTCTCTATCTCCACTTGAGTCTGGTCCGTATAGGGCAGGGAAATAAAGAGCAAAAGAGATTTGATTTAAACAAAATAAAAGGGCAGGAGCACAGAGGTTTTAAAATATTTGCAGGACATCTTAACTCTCCTTGCATTAATGTTTATCACATGTGGTTTGGCACAGCCATGCGTAGAGATGGAATATTGGACCAAATGGCCAATTATATACAAGGACCTCTAGGTTTAAATCTTCAGTATTTTTCTTGCTTCTTTTAAGAGACTTTTGAATTACACTGAATATTTTTTTAAAAAGACTGATGCACTGGAAGTTAATTTAGAAGGTTTTTAAAAATGTCACTCCTTAAAGTGCCAGTTCTGAAGTAGTAAAGACTGAAATTGTATTGGCACCATCTTTTACTGACAAATAAGGAAGCAAAGAGCTGGCAGAAGCAATGCCATTCACAAAGCAGAGGGAAAGCTCTGGGTTCTGCTTTATTGGTGGTCAGGGGCAGAATCTGGTTCCTGTAGTGGGCATATCATCAAAGAACCCGGCTCTCCTGCCTCATGTTTGAGGAGAGCAGACATTGCAATTTCTCCATAGAATTCGCCCCAAGACTTTGGTCTCTGAGCTTTTCGAAGGCAGCAGTGTACATCAGATTCTGCTCCTACATACCTCTTCTCTTCTAGTATGTGAAGATTTTTATATGTTATTTTTTCCCAGCTTTATTGTAAAATAGATTCTCTAGTCCTCCTACCCCTCCTACTTTCAAAACTTCCTTTTTAGAAAAGCAGCTTTATTGAGATATAATTCATATACCATATAACTCACCCATTTACAGTGTACAGTTCAGGATTTTTTGTGGGTGTTCACAAGGTTGTGAACCATCACCACAGTCAATTTGAGTACATTTCATTACTCCAAAAGAAATTCTATACCCATTACCAGTCAAGCAATCACAAGTGTACTTTCTATCTAAGGATTTACTTACTGTGGTCATTTCCATCTCCATATATGAAATCATACATGTTTGTTTTTTTGGTATGTGACTGTGTTCTTTCATGTAATCTTTTCAGAGTTCATCTGTGGTGCAGCATTTATCAAACCTCATTCCTTTTTACTGACAAATAATATTCCACTGGATTATTTAAATTAGCTATACCAGGTTACTGTAACAAAGGGTATGCTGCTAGGTAAATATGACCAGAAATAGGCAGGGTCATGTCATGGGGGGCATGAAGTTAAGGATTTGAACAGTGGGGAACTGCTAATGCAAAATGCTTCAGCCACTTGGAAAGCCAGTTTGGCAGTTTCATATAAAACTAAACATATTCTTACCATATAAGCCAATCATGCTCCTTAGTATTTACGCAGTTGAGTTGAAAACGTATATCTGCACAAAAACCCGCCTGTGTATATTTATAGTAGCTTAATTCATAATTGCCAAAACTTGGAAGCATCCAAGATGCCCTTCAGTCGGTGATTAGAATAGATTGTGGTACACCCAGACAGTGGAATTTTTAAAGCACATAAAAGAAATGAGCTATCAAGCCATGAAAAGACATGGAGAAACCATAAAAGCCTATTACCAAGTGAAGGAAGCCAAGTCTATGTACCATATGATATTGTTGGAACAATAGGACATTCTAGAAAAGGCAAAACTATAGAAACAGTAAGATCAGTAGTTGCCAGGGGTTAGCCCCCAAAGAAAGATAAGGATGAGAGATAAGGCAGAGCACAGGGGATCTTCAGGTCAGTGAAGTTCTTCTGTATAATACCGCAGTGATGGATACATGTCCTTATACGTTTGTCAACCCCTGCAGTGTACAACACCAGAGTGAACATTAATGTAAACTGTGGGCTCTGGGGATTTTGCTGTGTTTGTATCGGTCCATCAACTGAAACAAATGTCTGGTTCTGGTGCAGGATGTTGCTAGTTGAAGAGTCTGGGGAAAGATGGGTTGGAAGTATATGAGAACTCTGTACTTTCTGCCCAATTTTGCCGTGAACCTAAAACTGCTCTAAAAAATAAAGTCTATTTAAAAAAAAAAAAAAGCATTATCAAGGGCACCTGGGTGACTCACTGAGTAGAAGGCAACTCTTGATCTCAGGGTCATGAGGTCAAGCCCCACACTGAGCTCCGTGCTAGGAGTGGAACCTACTTAAAAAAAATTATTAGAAGAACGAAATCTCCTTTCTCTCTCAATCTCTAGTGCCGTATGGAATCCCTTCCCCATAGTAGTACATATCAAATGTTTTCATTAAATTGGCTAGTTGGAAGGGCATTTCTCAAACTGAAGCCTGGAGATTAAATCTGATCTATTTCAGGGGTCTGTGAATTCTCTAAAGGAATTTTTTAAATGTTGCGTTTTCATCTTACCAATAATTTTGAATCATCTGGATTCACATTAGAATCAAGTCGCGCTGCACAATTTCAGTGCCTCTGTTTGTGTTTGAGAAACACTGGACTAAAACATTCAGCATGCATATAAACTTCTGATCACACAGGAGTGCTGGCTCTAAGTGATCATTTGGTCTTTGAGAAATGTAACTGGTTTTACGCAGCAGCACCTTAGCCAGCAGGACAGGATATTTCTTAGTTACTTCCTACTGGTAGATAGAATAGAGTACTGAGGAATGGTTTTATCTGTGTTCATATCTATGCGCCCCAAATTTTTTTTAATTAAAAGGACAGAAGGGAGGGAAGAAAGAAGGAATAGAGGAGTCCCCAGACATTAATAATGGAGTTTTTAATAGGCTGATGTAAGGATTTGGCCAGGGGTGGCATTTTCTTTCTCATTCAGTTTTTCTCTATTTCACTTTTAGGACCTGTTTCAGTTAACTAGGGGAGTGGTTGAGCCTTTGAAATCAGCAGGTCCCTTGGCTCCAGAAGTGACTATGTTAATTCAGATCTGATAGCGTTCTTCCACTACATAAGTGTCTCTCGTTGCAAATCATCTCACCTCTTCTGTGAAAGAAGCTGGGATCTCGTAAATTAATCTATCAGTGTGGACTTTAAAGTTCCATTGGAAAGCTTGGTAAAAATCTTCCAAATCCTAATATATGAAAAGAATCTTTTCACATAGATGATAATTGATACAAGTAAGCCATAGGCAGGTTAAAAAATTTTTCATCTCTCTTTTCACTATACTCTTGATTTTTCACCTTCCAAAGCAACTCATTTTTATCAGGTTTGTTCAAACAAATCTACTTCCTTCACTTGCTTCCTTGAACACACAGCTGTGTGCTTTTCGGTAAGGTTGATTATTGCTGACTTCCTGAGAAGAATATGAAAATGCAAATAGCCAGGTGTTGTCATCATCATTGCACTAAGTAAGAGTCCTTAGAGCTGAACTAAGATAAACCTCTCTGCCTAGCATCTACTTGAGTAAGTCTCTAAAAGTGAGCTTGGATTTACTGTGTTCATTTTCCTAAGCCATTCAGAAATGCCTGAGGAAAAGATGGTGGTCTCTCTAACTTCACTTCACTCCTCATGGGTATCCCTTAGTGCAAATAATGTAGTCTGTGGTGGGTACTTTCTGAATATGGGGGTGAGGAAATTCAGAAATCAATACCATTTTTTGTAAAAGCCATATAATATGTGTATTTTGAAGGGGACAAGGTGACAGGATGGTAATGAATTGTTTGCTCTTGCCAGGGGGCAAGTATGTGCTATCTTAAAGACAAAAGGTGAATTAGATTTTGGAATCTTGTGGTCCAAATGAGTTTCAACTGAAGCAATAAGAACATCTCATCTGGATGTTATAAGATGATGGATGGATAAAGAAGAATACAAAAAACAATAAAACCCCAACAATGCACAAAAAAACACACAAAAATAAACAACATCGGGTTTCTGGCTCAGCAGGGAGCTTGCTTCTCCCTCTCCCCGCTGCTCATGCTCTCTTTCTCTCGCTCTCGCTCTCTCTCTCTCCCAAATAAATAAAGAAAATCTTTTAAAAAATAAAATAAACCCTAAACTCAGCCCCTCCAGGATGGGATAATTAAGGTTTTGTTGCTTAATCAGAAATGAAGGAATAGTAGCAGATGTCCCAGAGCCCAAGGTTTTAGTTCATAATGAAATGGGTTAGTCAGTAGTTATGAAATATGCTCAGCATATAACTCCTTCATATAAACTACTACTATAAATAGTTACTCACCTTTTTTTTTTTAATAGGTTGGCAGATATATAAGGATGACTTAGCTCTTTGGGAAAGTCATATATATATATATATATATATATATACACATGCTGATGTTTTAATAGGTTGGCAGATATTTAAGGATGACTTAGCTCTTTGAGAAAGTCATATACATGTATCGTATGCTGATATTTTAAGAGTCATGCTGTGTACTGCACTTTCGTACCAATTAAAATTGCAATTAGAAGAAAGAAAATTATTGGGTTTAATTTTTTTTTATTTTGTTATGAAACTGATTTTCAGTCCTTTAAAAAAGCATATACTGTCTTAAGTTCCTTTGTTTTGGCAAATTTAACTTTTCTGACTTTGCATTGGTAGACATTGAACTGACATAGAAATGCCCTACAATTTTTTTTTTAAAGATTTTATTTATTTATTTGGCAGAGAGAGAGATCACAAGTAGGCAGAGAGGCAGGCAGAGAGAGAGAGGAGGAAGCAGGCTCCCCACTGAGCAGAGAGCCCGATGGGGGGCTCGATCCCAGGACCCTGAGATCATGACCTGAGCCGAAGGCAGAGGCATTAACCCACTGAGCCACCCAGGCGCCCCCTTACAATTTTTTTTTAAGTTTATTTAGTTTTTAGTAATTTCTGTACCCAACGTGGGGCTTGAACTCACGACCCTAAGATCAGGAGTTGCATGCTCTTCCAACTGAGCCAGCCAGGTGCTCCAAAGTGTTCTATAATTTTAAAGAACATTCCAGTTTTCATATTATATGTTAGAATGCTTTTGGCTGCAGATAATAGGAACTCCCAACTCAACTGGCTTTAAATAATAAGGAATGAATCATTACACAAAATAAAAAGTCCAGGACTGGTTAATTTTTTGGCTTCATGATACTTTGAAGATCCACATTCCTTTCATTTTTCTGCTCTGCCAGCCTAAGCTATTGACTTCATCCTCTGGTCCCTTATGGTTTCAGGTCGACTGCAGTAACTCTAAGGTGTTATCGTAGCAGAGATAAAATGTCTTTAACAGATTTTCCTTCACAATTCGTTGTTCAGACTAGGTTACATGCCCATGCATAAACCAGTTAAGGCAAAGGGATGTGTCTACCATGATTCACTTAGACCCTTGAAGACGTTAGCCTGAATCACATGGGTGATGGTTGGGGCAGGGGAGATGACGGATACGTGAACAAAATTAGAGTGCTATTTGCATGCAAAAATGGGAGAATGCCAATGAGATGTGCATAATAAAATGTGACATATAAGGATCCCTAAAACTAAAATTAAGAACCCTTTATGTAGGATCTTGAAAATCTCTGCCTGCATCAAATTGCAGCCCTGGAAGCTATATTCTCTGACTACATGCATTCACTCTGTTCTACATAGAAACCTGGTCAGGAGTGACCCCCATCCTGGAGACTAGAATCCAGTAGTCTTAAGAAACTAGCTGCATAGCATGATAGGAGTTCGGGGGAGGGAGGATTCATCAGCGGCAAGCAGTGGCCCCCAGGAAATGGGAGCAGAGATGTAGATCCATGAAGAAGAACAGGATCGAGCAAGGGTGTGACAAATGGAGGCTGTGTGTGTGAGCTCTGAGGGAGAGCAGGTTGCAGAGAACATGATGGCAGGGCACTGAGAAACACAGAGTGGATACAGTGTTCCAGCTCTTCTAGCCCCAAACCCAACAACACCATAGCGCAGAGCCCAGTGATGGGGTACAATGCAGGGCCCTTGAGATGCTAACCTTCCTTCTTCCTGGCTGTCTCCTCTGGGTTCTTAGGTTCTTGGGAATGGGATTGGTGGAGGTTGCAGTTAAGTGGTTGCTCATTTGGAAAGTAGTAATGAAGCTCAAGTAGGGCCAGAATTTATATACACGGAACGTTAAATTGTGGTTTTATTAATGTCAGGATAAGAAACAGCCCTATGATATCTACACTGAATATCAAACTTCTGTTGTCCATTTACTCTGCACTGTCCTCCACAGTCTTCATGACTTGTTCCTTCAGGTCTTCTCCTCTGAGAGCTTTTCCCAGAGCCCTCACCCCTGGCTCTCAGTCTCCCCCGCCGCAACCCCATACACCTTCCTTACTTTTCCTCATAACCCTTTCTGCTGCAGGAAGACTTATTTACCATTTATTATCTTTCTCCCCCACTAGAAGTAGGTTTCATGAAGATGGGACTTTTACCTTCTTGCTCATGTTTTATTACCTCCAGACTGAGAACATACTTGAAATAATGCTGGATGAGGGACACCTTGCTGGCCCAGTCAGTAGAGCATGTGACCCTTCATCTTGGGGTCGTGAATTCAAGCCCCATGTTGGGGGCAGAGTTTACTAAAAAACAAAACAAAACAAAAAGGAAAAAAAAAAAACAAAGGTAAGATTGGTTGGATGAATGAATATCTCTCGATGTTCTTCCTAAAATTTTTCTCAAGGACTATTTCTTGTTTATGATTGGATCCCCAGGCCTACCGCAGTGCCTAGCACATAGTTCCTTGTCTTTGCCACTCATTTTTAACTCTAAATCCCTACATTGGTTAACATTCACTTGTTTGTTATCTACTCTTACCTTTCATCCTGCAATTTCCCCTCCTCCTCCCCGTTCCAGAGTGACTGAGGTTAGTGAAACTGGACCCTCCAGGCAACCTCTGCTTGATTCTGTGATGGCTTTGGGACATTTTATCACAAATCCTGAGATTGTTGGTACTTACCCATTTGTACCCACCTCCTAAACTTTGGGCTTCTTAGAGGGTAAAGATTATGTTTATATATTTTACCCCTAGAACATTAGCATGATACCTAGCATGTAATTTTGTTTTGTTGAATAAATTAATGGATTCAGTTCAGTTAGCATTTGTTGAGTACCTAGCACATACAAAGATTACTAAGAACTGATGGGAACAAAATTCTACCCTCAAGGAATGCATAGTCTAATGAGAGAGGCTGCAAAAAGGAATCAAGGCATTAGTGACACTTGTGATTTAAGCCAAAGTGATTTAAATTCAGGGAACTGTGGGACTTCCCAGGAGGACTAATTAAGGCCAACTGAGGAAAGGTTTCATAAAGGACATGGTATTTGAGCTGAGCCTGATAGGACAAGTTGGTGGTGTTTTGTTTTGTTGTTGTTGTTGTTGTTGTTTGTGATTCATCATTTTGATGATTAAGAACAGATGACTTTAAGCATTATTCAGAAACCATTTTGTCACCTTATTGATATCATGTAGCCTTAGGGCTACAAAAAAGGTAAAGGTGAAGTATTTGTACTTGGGTTTTGGAACTAGAGCCTCAGAACCTAGATCAATACAAAACATTTTTAGCCCTTGACAAACCTGTGGAGGAAGAAGTTGTTTCCATATGTAAAATGACAATTCTGAATGTCTTAGTGTACTATTTCTCCTCTCTTCCAATAAAACGAAAACCTCTCTTGACTCCCCCTTCCTTGACCAGCTGCTACCCCATTTCCTTGATCTGCTTTGCAGAAAAACTCCTAAAGTGATCTTTCTGTGCACAGTTATCGCATTCTCTTAGAGTCACTTCTCTCGTGCTCTCACCCCTGCCAGTCCATCAAAACCATTCTCGTCAGGGTCAACAGTGACCTCATTGTCACTCAGTCTAATGGTCAATTACTAGCCCTCTTCCTATGTGACACTGAATATTCTCCCAGAGCATGATTTCTAATGGTTATGCAAGTACTTTGAAAGTATAAAACACCATACTATATACCATGATAGTATCATCATACCTTCCTTTAAAAAAAAAAAAAGATTTATTTATTTGAGAGAGTAAGAGAGAGGGAGAAAGAGCATGAGTTGGGGGAGGGGCAGAGGGAGAAAACAGACTCCCTGCCGAGCAGGGAGCCCTGCATTGGACTCGACCCCAGGACCCTGGGATCATGACCTCAGCTGAAGTCAGATGCTTAACCCAGTGAGCCACCCAGGTGCCCCTCATTATTCCTTTTTTAAGAACTTGAAAATTTATTTTTAAAGATTTTGAGTTCATGTTTTAATTTTTTTTCCCTGTAGGGGACATGGTCTCAAAATACAGAGAACCTTTGATCCACACCTTCCTGAGGGGAGCAAGAGATCCTGATAGTGCTCATAGGGCCAGCAGCTTATCAAACCTTGGAGAACTGTGCCAGCGGCTGGACTTCCTGCTGGGCTCCGTGGTTCATGAGGTGATGCATGTCGATTCCTTTCTCTAAAGCTTGTTTTTTTCTTGGACCTATGATATAGGAATGGGAGTCAGATCTGTGGTTTTTTTCCAGATCAGATAAGTCATTGAACCTCCCTTGGCCTCACTAATCTTTTATGTATATCGAAAGTTATATACAGAAGAATTTTTTTGTTGCAAGTAATAGGAAGTCACCTTAATTTACCTTGTGCATTAAAAGAGGATTTATTATAAAGATTCCAAGATAGCTAACAGAGTTGAAGCTACCTCGAGCAAGAGCAGATGGAACTTAACCCTGGGTCTGTGGGCCATCTGTGAGTTTCATCTCTGTTCACAGAAAAAATCTCAGGCAAATATTCTAATTGGCCCTCTTTGGTCAGAGACGCCCTGTAGTTCAGGGGAATGAGATTATTTACCCAAAAAGACTAATTAACTTCCATGTTTTGTTCACCACTTTACACCCAGTACTTGGTACATCGTACACAAAGGCTGAATAGGCAGCCACTACAATAGCCATGCGGGATGTTGGCACTGGACACTCCTGGTTGATGAAATGTGCATCTTGCTGTTGTCCTTTACCAACATCTTCCTCTAGCTTCTTCGATTTTATATTTGCCCTTGTGTTTGTTCAGTCATAAATATATTAATATATATCCTGACTCCCTACTGTGTGCTAGGCACACCGCTATTTAAAGACGATGCTAGACAGAAAAAGACTAGTTAACATGTGGACAAGAGTCGTTTTATTGCCAATGCTCTTGACTGTCTTAAATCTTCATTTGGAAGAAGTTGGCTTGTAAATTATAAATATACAAATAAAACAGTTTGTGTTATTTTTCTGTTTGTGAGAGATCAGATTTCTCATACAGAGTACATAACTTTCCTCGAACAAAAACTTGAGAACTGTAATAATTCTGGCTCCTTTTACACTATTTAGTATGCTGAGGTTGACCATATTGAACAACAAGTATTAAGAAGTTCCTAGTGAGAAGGAATTTTCTTTGATGTCTGGTGATTGTGTCTTATGAATAAGCAGAGAAATACACTCATGGATATTGCATACACTTGAATTTATGGCATTTCCTGATTCCTGAGCTTTATAGGCTCTGTTTTATTGATAATAAAGGCTATTCATGTCCCTAAATTCCAACTTCGGATTTTTAAGAAATTTATCCATCAGTCATTTCCTCTCCTTTAGCTCTTCCATGAGGGACATACCCCTATGTCTAACTCGTACTTCTTTTTTCTTTTCTTTTTTTAAAGTTTTTATTTAAATTCCAGTTAACATACAGTGTTATATTAGTTTCAGGTGGAGTTTAGTGATTCAGCACTCAGATACAATACCCAGTGCTCGTCACTACAAGTGCCCTCCTTAATACCCATCACCTATTTATGTATCCTTTTTAAAATAACTTAGAAGCAATGATCATTACCAACTTCAGACTTTAGAGTGCTCTAATGTATGTGAACCGTTAGGTACCTGATCTTCAGTGGTTTTGGATGGCGCTTAGCAAACCTCTTGTCCGTTAATATATGAACTTGTAACACTTAAGAGAAGGCATTTGCAGGTCTATTTTATTATATTATCTAAAGATTTCAGCTTATTATAACGTCTCTGGGTCAAATAGTGAAGTGGTTCCCGCATTTTTTCTCTGTTTGCTCGGCCTCTTCACGTGACTCAACCCAAACTGAACCATAAACCATGATCTGAACCAAACCCAAATATTATCATTTTTTTGTTAAAGAGAGAGCAAGCATGGTGGTGGGGAGAAGGGCAGAGGGAGAAAGAGAGAGAATCTTAAGCATTCTCCATGCCCAGCGTGAGCCTGACCCTGGGCTCAATCTCAGTGACCCTGAAATCATGACCTGAGCCGAAATCAAGAGTTGGACCCTCAACTGACTGAGCCACCCAGGTGTCCCTAAATATTATTATTTTTAATAACAGCTTTACTGAGATGGAAGTCCCATACCATACAAGTCACCTATTTAAAGGGTACAACTCAATGACTTTTAGTTTATTTACAGAGTTGTGCAGCCATCACAAAATTTTTAAAACACAATTGGGAACAGAATAAAAACTTATCCCAGATCTCCTGGCGGATCAGCTCAGGTTTGGCAGGATTCCATACATTTTCTAAAACCAGTGACCCCAGATAATACCTCATGATCTTCTATGACCCAAAAAACTGAGACCATGTTTCTTTTTGAGTCCTAGACTCTTCTCCCCCTTTTCTCTCTTAAGGAAACTGTAGCACGCCATAGCATACTGGGGGCATATGATTTCCCATCAGGGCATTAGAGAAAATTCTTGGCTTGATTGTCTAGAAAAATTGAGCTCAAGCAGGTTTTATAACATTCAAGAAATGTCATCTCTCTGGAGAACCACCTGACCTGTTGAAAGAGGATGAAATTCCCAAGTGCACTTGGGGATGGGAATCAGTGAAGACCTATCTCCAACCACCTACTTACCTGCGGTCACCTGAGCACATGACTTAGACTTTGAACTTAGTTTCTGGCTTACATGGGATTAAAGGGGCGTCTGGCTGGCTCAGCAGTAGAGTGTGTGACTCTTGATCTCGGGCCATTAGTTCAAGCCCCCCAGGGCGGGGAGGGTAGAGATTACTAAGAGAAAAGGCAGGAGATTAAAATACCTACACTGCAGAGTTTTAACCAGGATCTAAAGATAACGTATATGTGGAAAATAAGGAAAGGTGGATATGGTGGTCAGCATTATGTCAGGTGGAGGGGAGGTTGCAGTGTGAAATAGGGGATTCAAGGTGAACTTCATTTGGAAAGGTGACAATTGAGTAAAGATTTTTTTTTTTTTTATTAAGATTTTTCTTTAAGGAGCATTGTGGTCATTTGAAAGAGGCTGATAATGACAGTGCCAAGCATGGCATCAAGGAAACGAGAGAACAGGGGAAACCAGTGTCCTTCAGATGTCCCCAGTCATACATTTACCCAACACCTACAATGTGCCAAGCCCTTTGTTAGAGGCTGAGATTACAAAACCCTACAAGATACCACCTTGCTTTCTAGGCTTGGGTAAGCTGGTAGAAGCCACAGACCTCAGCCACAGCCACAGACCTCAGTGACAACAGTTGCTGTCCTTTGTGACAAATGCCTCAGGAGCACATTTTAGGAGCCTCTCAGTCAGGTTTGAATGTTGACAAAGATGTGCTGGAGGAAAAGACCCTCGGACCTGAGTCTTTAGCACAAGTAGAAATTGGATAGCCCAAGAAGGCGTTTCAGCAAGGGCACCGAGCTGTGAGGCAGCATGGCGTGTTGGAAGAACTGTTGGAAGATTCAGAAGGCTGGAGTGAAGGGCCGGGGTTGGGAGGCTAGTTGGTGGCAGCGCCGAGGCAAGAGAGGTCGGCAGGGGCTACATCATGAAGGGTCTTGTTAGCTTTACAGCTTCCTGGCTCACAGCAAGAATCAGGGATTGCTTATTAAGCCTTCAGAAATGAATTGTGAATAGGTAGTAGGCTGTTTGCTTCCCATGGTGCTAACACAAAAAGAGAGCTCTTCCTTTTGTTTCTGCCTTAACATCTATGTGAGGAGCTGCTACTGTGGGGGCACCCAGCTGGCCAGCCCCTACCCTGCTTCTTGAGACCTGGACTCCCTGAAACACAAATCCCAGGGATGTTTATGATCACTAATAAATTATGAGCCCGGCGAGGGCAGAACTAGTCTTTATTTACCTAGGCATTCCCCTAGCACCTGTCACAGTGCTTGGCATATAGTGGGTGCTCTGTTTGTTAATTAATATTGAATGAAGAGGAGAGTAAGGCTTATTTGGAAAGACTGGTTCCTGTGTGTTTTGAAAGTAGTAATAATAGCAAGCACTTAATACTTTCATGAGGGCCTTGTGTGTGTCAACTGATCCAGTTCTCGTAAAGGAAACTGAGGCACAGAGAAATTAAATCAGTTGCCAAGGTCATACAGATAGGAAGTGGAGGGCTGGGATTTGGATATAGGCAGGTGGTTCCAGCATCCATGCTCTTAACCATGCTATATATTATCTTCCAATAAATGCGTTTAGTTCATTTATACGATTGCTTTTGCGCCAAAATTAAAAAAATGCTTTTGTGCCTTAAAAAGGAACAGTATTGCCATATAAGTAAAGCTACTGACAGGAAGGGTCATGCAGCTCCATTGCTTTTGGCAATGAAACTTCAGAAGGTAATATATTCCCTCTGATTTGGAAAACCAGGTGTTTCCATCCCACATAATTTCTGTCTCTTCTTTTTAGATGTTTCTTCTTATGTAGCATCCCACGCTTGCCATGTCATCAGTGCCAAACCAGCTGCCTTGGGTGGACTACAAGTTTGAACATGGTTGGACACCTGACAGCTTTAGCCTTTCAGCCATTGAGCCCTCTGGTAGTCAGACTCTCATGTCCGTTCCAATGGAAAAAGTGGGACATTGGGCACAGCTCTTAAGTTGTTCTTTATTTACTTTGTTTACACAGTCAACAGATATGTATTGAGCACTTACTCTCTGCCAGTTATGGGACTACAACCAAGCTATGTGCCAGATAATGGGGATCCAGCTGTGAACACAACACAGGTCCTTTCCTCATGTAGCTGATGTTCTAGAAAGGAGCCGTGGCTAACAAACAAGCAAGGAAGTAAACAGATATATCCTGTGTCAGATAGAGTGAGTGCTAAGGAAACAAATCTAGTAAGGGAAGGGGCACAAAGGGAGCTTGTTATGGTATGTGAACTTGGATGAACAGGAAAGGCTTCACTGATGAGTGACATTTGAGATAAGACCGGAAGGAAGCAAGGGGCTGATCCAGGCAGATACCTGGGAGAGAGCGTGCTAGGGGGAGCAACAAGTGCAGAAGCCCTGAGGCAGGTGCATGCTTGACAGGCTACTGAACAGCAAGGCCAGGGTGTCAGGTGGTGGCAGTCTAAGCAGGGCCTTGTAAGGACTTTGGCACTTACTTTGAGTGATTTGGGAAGCCAAGGCAGAAGAATGAAAGGATATAACTTATATTATTTTCTTTTTGAGAGAGCATATGTGCGCATGCGCAGCGAGGGGAGGGGCAGAGTGGGAGAGGGGAGAATTCCAAGCAGACTCCCCCTGAGTGCCGAGCCCTATGCTGTGCTCATTCGTACAACACTGAGATCATGACCTGAGCTGAAATCAAGAGTTGGACAACTTAATCAACTGAGCTACCCAGGTGCCCCATGTCATCTGTTTTGATATAAAATTGAACAAACTGACCACCATAGTCTCTTCTAACATGATCTGAGTTGGCGGTCATAGCTGTAGCTCTTGGGCCTCTGAAGAAAGCTGTCCTACCTGTTGGGTGGTCCACATTTGGGCACTGTCTGTACTGTGACAGTGTTTTCTGGTAGGGAAGAAATATAAAAGATAGGATCAACCCATCTGTCTCTGTACTGGAAAATCAGGTTTTTCCTCCCTGTTGATGTCAAGATTTAACCTGTTGGAAGAGCATTATTATTTTCCCCTATTTCTCCTTTTTCTTGTCAAGAGCTATGTTGCTTGAAACCAAATCTTTTTTTTTTTTTTAAGATTTTATTTACTTATTTGAGAGAGAGAGAGAGATCACAAGCAGAGGGGAAAGGTAGAGGGAAAAGCAGACTCCTCGCTGAACAGGGAACCCAATGGAAAATGTGATCCCAGGACCCTGGGATCGTGACCTGAGCTGAAGGCAGATGCTTAACTGACTGAGTCACCCACGCGTCCCTGAAACCAAATCTTTTTTTTTCCCTAAAGATTTTATTTATTTATTTGACATAAAAATCACAAGTAGGCAGAGAGGCAGGCAGAGAGAGAGGAAGGGAAGCAGGCTCCCTGTTGAGCAGAGAGCCCAATGTGGGGCTCGATCCCAGGACCCTGAGATCATGATCTGAGCCGAAGGCAGAGACTTAACCCACTGAGCCACCCAGGTGCCCCTGAAACCAAACTTGAAAGGCAATTCCATCTTTATCAGTCTCTGTGGGAAGTAAATATAATTTAAAGGAACCACAGCAAGAGGCCCATCCTCAATATGACAAGTAAGATGTACCCTAGGTGAGAAGCCCATGGGGCAAACCACTTAAATGTGATGCTCAGAATTCCATAATCCTGAGCTTTGGGGTATGATACAAAGCCATCACCTCTGACCCCACTGAATGATCCAAATTGATTACCAGTCTTGCCATGATGGGTGCAGTTGCCTAAGTGCACTTTGAAGATAGGTGGACCTCTGAGATGAGGACTCTAGGAAATGTCCTGGAGAACCCCAAGGAAGCTCCAGTAGCCATCAGGGTTCTCCTTCATGGCAGGTTAAGTGAGCAAGCTGAACATGTATTAATTGGAGACTGTACTGCTTTTGTTCTTAAGGTTTCTCAGTTTACAAAATAGAAGGACAGATGATTTAGTTTCAGATAAGTTAGCAGACCAACTGAAACTTTAATAAAAGTAAGCTCTAAGAAAAGAGATGAAGATGCAGTTTGAAAATTGAAGTCATACTTTCATGACATGTAGCTCAATGCTGGTACCTTCTCACCTGGGACTTCCCAAAGTTGGTTTGTCATAATCTTACCATTTGTTTTATTTTTATTTATATAGTTCTGATTATGCTTGGTATGTACCAGCCATTTGGGCAGTGATGTTTTTCCTTATTTCTGTTGGTTCCTATCAAGTGTTAAATTGCTTAAACTGATTTTTAATATTTCCAGAGTAATCATCATCTTCCTCTTTACATGTCTCTCAGAAGTGGGTATGAGTTAAGTATTTTAGTTAGTAAAGAGAAAGCCTTCCGCAATGTGGTTTATTAGAGTAGGTACTGACCCTGAAGGCAGGCAACACGAAGATCTCATAGGATGGGTTTCGCCCTCTGGGAGGACTTAGAAACAAAATAGAAATATTATACCAGTTCATAAATTAGTAAAGACCTTACATCATCTGTCTATTTGCCAAGCCTTTTAGAGGTTGTAGGCAATGCTAAGTGTGTCCTTGGGGTTGAAGGTGTGAGAGATTGACTATGGGAGTGACTTGTTCAGCGTGGGTAGATGGAAGATAGCGGCCATGTATCCTCCCTGCTTGAGGCTTTGACGAAGGGTCTGCCCCACTGGTCTGTAGGAAAGCAACATTGCAAGCTGGAGATGGGAGCTTGATCTGAACAGAAGTTTTGTTCTTGTCTCTAAATGGTGTCTGCAAGAACATTGTAAAATTCTGATGCTTTAAAAACATTTTGCGTATTGGCCATAATACGGTTCGTAGGATTTGATCCTTGTGACAGGTGTTGAGGAGGTTCGTGATCAGGCCTCTTCCTGATCATCCCGGATGGCTGAATGCAGATGGGCTGTGTCCCCTCTGGTGCATACATCACTAACAGCCAGTAGCAAGCAGGAGGCCATTCCAGCTGATCTCAGCAGGGCTTGTGAGAGAGCAGGGCTCCTCTCCCAATCATACCTTCGAAGTGGCACAAGGAGTCAGGCAATGGCCTTGCAGGGGAAGCCCTTTTCCAGTCAGGAGTCTTCTGCCTATCCCAATTGTGGAATTAATGCCCAACAGCCAGAATTAGAGCCACTGAGTGAGGCACAAGCATAGCCTGCTCAGGCCAGTGTGGCAGAACAGAGGTGGCAGGCTGGACACCAGCAAGGTTCTAGGCCAGGAAGCCTTGATCCACCAAATGTGGAAACTGAGGCCCCAAACTAAACCCAGAGGGTTGCAGGCAAAAGGCTTGGGATCATCTGCACATTATGTGGGCCCAGGCTGGTTTTCGTGCCTTAGTTACCAGACTGAATAAGCTGAACTTCCATGTCTCAAGAAGGACTCAGGCCTAGCTCGAACTTGTCTCTCTGATTTCAGCGCTTACCTTGTAAATACTAAGCCTACAAGTGGAGGTAGCTATTATATTGTTACCTGTTTGGAGGTCGCCCAAGGAATTCCTCTTAGGACTGGATTGCTTCTACCGTTAATGCCAGAGGCATGGAAGCCACTGATGGTCTTGGGTCAGGGTGTCCCAGGTCAAAAGCAGAAGCAGCTTGCTGGATCTTACTGAAAAACAGCCCCCAAAGAGATGAGCTTTTCTGGGATTTCCCTTCACTTGCGAGATGCGAGTTTGTCTAATAGATGTACAACTTGATTAAGTGCCAGTACATCACAGATGCAATTATATTTAAGAACAAGCTACTTCTTCTAATCTCTCTGCCATCACTGATTAATTAGACACTTTGAACTATGCCCAACTGTTTAAAAGCTGTGAAAAATACAACCTGCATGGTTAAAATTTCTGCACAAGCCTATTTCCCCGCTTGTGCCTGTATTTTTTTTTAAAACCTTTTTAAAAACCATTCTTTAAACATAATATGTATTTACACATGTTTCCAAACACACAGTCTGGCTATTTTCTTATCATGGTTAGAAATCTTCCCATGGTTGGCCAAGAAGTACACTCACACAGTAAATGAAATAAAGTATGTGAAAGACCAGTTGAATAATACACACTTACCTTCAGATTGTTGCTGCCATTGGCCACACTTTGAAGATTTTTCTTTTTAATTTTTAAGTCTTGGATGAATACCTTAGAAAGGTTTTTTGCCGTTGTTTTTAGTGGTATCTCTTTATTGAGGTTTTAAAATATTTTTGTGCTTACCAGGAGTCAGGTGGGGGCAGGGTGGTTAACAGGGTCTAGAAACGTTCTTATTTTATGACATATAATTAGTAGCTATATATCTGGCACCATGCTGTGCTAGTAATTTCTAGTCTTTTCTGTCATAGGGCTGTCTTTTAAAGTAAATGAGCATTGAAAGACCTATTCCACACTTGCAGAAGCCCAGGGAGACTCTGAAATTGGCACCAGGTGACTGACATGGTGGGGTACGCTAGGCTTGCAAGACTGGGACATCTGAACATGCTGAAGAAGATCAGTTTGAATATTTATGTATTTCTCTAACCCTGGGCTGTAACTTTCATCAGTGGTGCATTCATATTCATGCAGGGCCTTGAACTCAGAAGCCTGCTCAGCTAAATCTCCATGGTCCTCGCTCCTTAGAAGCCACTTGTGTTTGGGCCATCTTTCCTCCCTTCAATTTAGTGTCCCCAAATGGGGAAAAGTCACGTTTCTTCCCATTTTTGAGGAAATACTTGAATTTTACCATATCTTTATTATAGATACATATCCCTTCCAACTTCTCATCCTCCCTTCTGAATACTAAATTGGATTTTGCCCTTTTCCAGAAGAGCCAAACTAAACAAGATCTCCACCACTAGATCGCTCCCTCTTTATTGAGAACAGGGAAACTATCCACCCCTCTCTAAGCCAGATTGTTCGTGATGAACGTGTAGAAAGTAGAACCCCGGTGAAAAGCTTTAGGTAATTGTGCAATCTGGATTTTTATTGACTTCTCTCTCACCCTCCTAGGTAACAGCTTGCCTGATAGCTGTGGCTAAAACAGATCATGAAGTTCAAGTGCGCAGAGCTGCCATCCACGTGATTGTGCTGCTGCTTCGGGGCCTCAGCCAGAAAGCTACTGAGGTAAGTCAGTTCCTTACCATTTGCAGCTTACCCTGTCTTTTTGGGTTTTATCTGTTTATCAGTCTTCCTTTCACGGACACAGCCTCAGATCTTTTCCTTGGACAGATGCATGCAGATGAATCCACCAGCAGAGCTTTTATTTTGTAGCAGGAATACTATTTGCATTTTTAGTCAGAGTCCCTATTTTCTTCTGTAGGGGTAGGCAAACTACACATTAACTACTGCGGGAAAACCAGAGCCCTGGTTTTTAGGTTGCGACTCTGAGTTCTGGCATTCTTCTCGGAGGGGCCGGTTCCGGGTGCGCTTTCTGGACCGCACTAAGCCTGCCTCTGCTCAAACTTCAGCGACTTGTCTTCCTGTCTCATTTCATTGTTCAAAGCGAATTCCTGAAGGATCTCATTTAAAACGCTTCCTTTCTTGCTGTGAATTCAATCCTTGAGATTGTAGTTGCTGCATAAACTTTTTTCCTCCTCCAAGTGGGTCTGGCTGGGTTTCTCCCCAGTGTATGGCCAATATAAGAAGAAAGTATATATATCCATATGTGTGTGAAGAATGAGTAACCTCAAAATTAATTTTCCTCTTGATTTTAATGGAAACTCATTCCCAGCTGAGTTTATAGAGAGAGTTTACATTAATAATTTATTTCCTGGTATCCACAGTACTCATCTGTGGCTGGCACATCAGTATTTAACTGTCAGTGAAGCCATTAGAAGAATGTTTTGTCAGACCTTCAGGCTTTACTCAGGATAGAATTTTGCCATATCAAGTGCCTGACACCATTTTTGTACAAGCATGGACTCATTAGTTATCCCCTCTTTATTATCTAGGACCTTGATGGTGGTAGGGACACACAGATCACAACTCCGTAACACAGATTAATTAAAAAATTGCTATCGGGTACACACTGTCCTTGATGAGAATCTGCTCTACAAGAGGGAATTAAAGTGTTTTTCATCCATCATCAAGATCTACAAAACTCTTGGTGTGCCGGGGTGGCTCAGTTGAGTCGATCTCAACCCAGGTCTTGATCTCAGGGTCTGGATCTCAGGGTCGTGAGTTGGGCCCCGCAATAGGCTCCACACTGGGCGTGGTGTCTACTTTAAAAAAAAAAAAAAAATCTGCGAAACTCTTGCCAAATACACCATGGTTATGTAAGTTGTTAACAATGGGGGAAACTGGGTGAGGGATATACAGGAATTCTCTGTGCTATCTTTGCAGCTTGTCTGTAAATCTAAAGTTATTCCAAAATAAAATTTGAGTTTAAAATATGAGTTATAACACTATTAAAATATATCTGTACAACTCTGTGAGGGGGCTGCGGCAACCGGCACATCCCGGGGCTTCTCACTCCTCTTGGCCGGCACTGCCCTCGCAGGCTGCAGGCAGTGCCCTGCTGACGGCCGCCCCCGCACTGCTGCGGGCGCCGAGGAGCTGGGGGCTCCACACTGCTGTGCCGGGCGGCTTGGGATTACACGCACCAGGTGCACCAGGATCACCTCCGCAGGATGAGGGAGTAGGGGGCTCGGGTACGGCTACTTGCTGTGCCCCTGCTCACAGCCTGTGCGTATATTCCACCTGCCCCCACCTACTCTCTCCTACTCTTCACTCATGCAAGTCTTCAGGCAAATTTGTCACCTACAAGTGACAGCACATCTTCTACCGAGACTCTGTGGGTGTGATTGGAAGTCCTGAGATAAGCTTTTACATGGGTTTCCAGCTTCCAGCTATGATCGGTACAAGATTTGGGAGGGTCTGACCCTGAGATTTTGTTGAGTGATTGCCCTTGATTTCTTGGGCTTTGGCTTCAGTGACATCCATCAGGCCACATCACTTCCTCCTATTTGAGCAGGCCAGCATTGTGGAGGCACCTTTGCACCTCCAGGGCTCCAGAACCACAGAGTCAAACTTTGGCTCACGATTAGAGAGATTACTGCCCAGGAGGTGCTCTGTAGGGGGTCAGCTTACCGTGAAGAGTCTCTGACTGTCCAATAGAGGTATATTGCCTGTGGTTGACGGCTCTCTCCTTCTCCAAAAGCTTCTCAAAAATGGAAGCCTTCTGTCACCCGTCCTCACACGATTGATGAACTTCTTTGTATTCTCCCGAGGACTCACCCCAGTCTTTGGGCCGTCCACCCAGTGCTCTGAGAGTGAGCTGTGGGACCTGATGGCAGGGATACCCAACAATGACAGAACTTAGTTACCGTCAGTCTCTGTGGCTACATCAGCCAGTGAAAGAAGTTTAGAAGATGCTAGGTGGGATCTCTTGCTTCTGTAACTGTTCCCATTCATTTTATCTATGGGCCGTTGGATCCCATGAATGTCTATCCAGTGGTTTTGGAGCTGTATAGGAATACTGTCCACAGCTAGAGGATACACTGGCTTCCTGAATACATATACGGGCTTCATCAACTCCTTCTGAGCTGGAAAGAGTAGCTTCCCTGTATTACCTACTCTACTTCCTTATGTTGTGTATTCCTCTTAGGAGGAAATGCCCCAGAGAGGTCCTGGCCACCGAACGCTATTCTCATGAAAGTCCATTTGACTCACACAGGTAGTCAGCATGTAGTTAAAAGCCCGCAGAAGCTCCGACTAAGGATGTCCTAACAGTCCACCTCCATTCTTCCCATCTCTGAGTGAGTGTATGGACTTGCCTCTGTCTTTTTGCCTCTGATGAGCATTACTTCTCACAGATATAGATAGACATTCTTAAAAGTCTTTTTAACACTTCTGTGGATTCTGCTGAAATATTTAGAAGTACTCATTCCTGGCCCAGCCCTGCCTCGAGTCCTATGGTGAAGACTGAGGAAAGGGTGTCTCCCGACTTGTCCTTGAATGGCTCTGAGGCCACATGCTGTTCAAAGTTCTCTAAGCAACACAGCTTCAAGCGTTGCTTAGAGTGAGTGAGAGTGAGTCTCCCTTGTCATAACTTTGGATTTCATTTCATCAGCTGCTTTTAATTATAGACATTTTGTTAAAATAGGTTTTGGGTTGAAAAATGCGGTATTCTAAGTATACTTTAAGACTATGATTTATCGACACGTATTATATATATTTTATAAGGGTACTAAACTAGCAGATACTCTGGCAGAGTAGTGAACCTTTTAAACATGTTTAAAATCTGAATAAATTGGATTAAATCCAAACTATTTACAGAATTTCCTAAAATCACAGGATATTATGAACCAGTAGCATCTGTGCCAGAGATTAATTGTTATTAGCTAATTCTAACAGCAAATAACAGTCTGACTCTTTGTACCTCAGTGCTTAGAAGCATGTCCCTCTTGAGTTGGAGGGGAGGGGATCGTTGTGTTGTCCAAGTTACCATGCTAAATATACATTGATTCCTTTTATGACAGTTGCTTAACTTCTCATTGGTTGTCCCAGAGAGGCTTCCTCATATAGCTCAGTAATCCCTGTACTTTACAGATAGGAAAGTTCCAGGAACTTTAAGAACAAATACTGAAAGGCCTATGAGCAAATGGTGCTGAATATTTCTTTTTCTTGCTTTCTTTCTTTTTTTTTTTTAAAGTAGGCTCCATGCCCAGTGTGGAGCCCAGTGGAGGGCTTGAACTCACGACACTGAGATCAAGACCTGAGCTGAGATCAAGAGTTGGACACTTAACCAACTGAGCTACCCAGGCGCCCCGCTGAATTTTTCTTTTTTTTTAAGCCACAGTTTCAATTGTCTTAATCAAAACAGGATGATTAAGTGAATTTTTAAAAAGATTTTATTTATTTATTTGACAGAGAGAGAGAGCACTAGCACATGCGTAAGCAGGGGGAGTGGCAGGGAGAGGGAGAAGCAGGCTCCCCACTGAGCAGGGAGCCCAGTGACATGGGGTTCGATCCCAGGACCCTAGGATCATGACCTGAGCCGAGCCACCCAGGCACCCTGATTAAGTGATTATTTTAAATTCTTTTTTTTATTAGCAACTTGAGGTATAACAACTGAAACTGGAATGAATGTTTATTTTCTATTAATAAAAATGAATTTTGACAAAAGTGGCAAAAAAAAAAACCCTCATAAGTGCACACAGCCTTTCTGAATGAGTGAGAGAAAGAGAGAGTGAGTGTATGTGTATGTGCACAGCAAAGTATCTGGCTAGTAAAGTGAGAGAAGAAATAGAAACTCTATCTAGATTTCTCACATCTGTGTAGAGCCAGTGAAAGCAACACTCCTGGTCTCACCAGTGCTAAAATAATTTGTGGCCATGGAATATTATTGTCACTTTCAAAAAACCATGTGAATGGAAAACCTCTCTCCTGTTCTCTAAACCAGCTCTGTCTTGCACTTACTGAGATTTATAAATTGTGCTTACTCGGTGAGTAAAGAAAAGGAAATGGGATGGGATGAATGTAGGATTCCTTTTCCTGGTGCATCCTTAAGAGCAGGTGTGTTAAATCTTGTAATCGTAGGTGTGATTATAATCAGTGGCACTTTAATGAGAAACGGAGATCACCACAAAGCTTTCAATCTAGGATTTATCTTTTCTGCTGTTTTGCCCCCAGGAACAGCTGAAATGAAAATGCCACTTTGCTGATGAAGTTGTGTGTGTATGTGTGTGTCTCTGTGTGTGTTTCCCTTCTAATCACTATTTCTGAAGTTACAGAGTGCCAGAAGATAATGCCAGGTTTCAGTGAATTTTCTCTTGCTGATAGATGTGCCCGCCAAGGACCTCTGTGGTTCTGGCAGCTTGGAGAGGAGGTAGAGAGTCCAAATCAGGAGGTAGATTGGATTCACAAAGGGAAGACATCACAACCCCCACTCATTTGAAAGTAGTCAGAATCTTGTGCAATCAACACAATATCCACACTGGAGGGAGACACTGTATTCTTTCTTTCTTTCTTTCTTTTTTAAGATTTTATTTATTTATTTGACAGACAGAGATCACAACTAGGCAGAGAGGCAGGCAGATAGAGAGAGGAGGGAAGCAGGCTCCCCGCTGAGCAGAGAGCCCGATGGGGAGCTCAATCCCAGGACACTTGAGATCATGACCTGAGCCGAAGGCAGAGGCTTTAACCCACTGAGCCACCCAGGTGCCCCTGTATTCACTTTCTTAATGAAAAACTTATTTTCTCTGCTTAGCCTTGTTTTGGCCTTATGACCATATCTGGTAACTGCTAATTTATTCCCATGATAGCCTGAAGCCCAGGAGAAGCCAGAAGGAACTCCCTTTTAACCCATTCTACCTTACCCTTCTTGAAAATTAAATGTACTAGGAGTACCCAGGGGAGGAGGTATGTTTAGACCTGTGCCTTCTGTTGGCCTGAGTTAAGAACAGCCCTTCTAGCATGGAGAGGGTAAGCTGAGCAACAGAATGAAAAAAATTCTGCCTAACTATCCAGGTCTTTGCAACTAACTTCCCAGGTCTTTGCAAAGTGACTTGTTTATTTCAAGTATTGTAGATGTTTTAGAACATCCATTTTCATAAATACATTCTGAAGACAACAATGAATAATTGGGGCAGAAACAGCTGAGTAATAGCCTACCACCCAGACCCTCCTTCAGATAACAACTATAAATTCTGGACATACTATAGTAAGCAGCCGCCTTGAGACTCTGAGCGCACAGCTGCAGACTCTCATAGGGAGTTCGTGCTCAGAGGAGAGGCCCTGGACAGTCAGTTTCCATCCGTTTTCTTGGCTTTTAACCTAGGGACAAGGCTGTTTGGGAATGCATGCAATCAATGCAGGAGGGGCACTGGTAGAGATATCACAGTCTTTCTAGCCTGGCAAACCAGAACACTGAATCTGGGAAACCACAGCTCCAGGACAGAGAAGGGAAATCCTGGAATATCCTGGAATGGGTAGATCCAGAGAAAGGCATCCCAAATTCTGTTTGCCTACATGTAGAACTGACCCCTGAACCGAGCAAGATAAGTGCCCAGTTTAAAAAAAGAAGAAGCAGCAGCAGAAACCACTAATTGGTGAAGAACAAAATCTAGGGTCTTCTTAATTTAACATTTATAATGTCCAGGATATAGTCGAAAATAACTCAATATATGAAAAACCAGGAAAATGTAAATATTCTCAGTAGAAAGGAAAATCATCGGAGACCACCCCAAGGTAATCCTGATGTTGGGATTTTAAAGTAGCTATTATAATTATCCTTAATGATGTAGAAGAGAAAAATGCCTATAATTAATAAAAAGATAGAAATCTCAGCAAATATTATATAAGACTGATGAATCATTAAGCTCTACCTTTGAAACTAATAATATACTATATGTTAATTAATTGGATTTAAATAAAAAATTCTAAAAATTAAAAAAATGAAGAAATAGAAATAATTTTTTAAAAAGCCAAATGGAAGTTCTAGAACTGAAAACTATAATACCTGAGATTTTTTTAAAATCACTGAATGGAATTAAAAGCAGAACGATAGAGATGATCAAATGTGAAGAAGAGAGAAAAAAAGATTTAAAAGGTAAGTGATCTGGAGTGACCAGAGGCTCTCAGAAACCTAAACCTGTATTTGCCCTAGGAGCCATTGTTCAGTATCCACTGATACTGAACATGAACACTAATTCATTGTTCATGGCAACTTTATAGAACATAACTACCATGAATAAAGAGAATTGGCTGTAGGCAGTAGGGAAAAAGAGCTGATGATCTTAAAAAAAGGATGAGTACTTTGGGACTGACTGTAGTTCTAGATTTATTTAGGTAGCTACTACTACAGTCCTCCACACAGTTTACAAAGAGCTGACTTCTTAGAAGAATTGTGAAGTACTTGAAAACTGTGCACATGGGTTTATAGTGACTAAATGTGGCAGCAATTTATGAGACTCTTGATCTTGGGGTTTTGAGTTCAAAGTCTCCCAGTGCGAATAGAGATTACTGAAAAATAAAATCATTCATTCATTCATTCATTCATTCATGTATGACTGAGAAACTGTACTCAGTGGAGTAGGGGAGGGACAGAGGGAGAGGAAGAGAATCCCAAGCAGACTCCCCACTGAGCATGGAGCCTAATGCAGGGCTCGATCTCATGACCCTGAGATCATAACCTAAGCGGAAACCAAAAATGTAGATCAGTTTTCAGGGGTGCCTGCTGGCTCTGTTGTTTAAGGCTCCAACTCTTGATCTCAGCTCAGGTGTTGATCTAAGGTAGTGAGTTTAAGTCCCGCATTTGGCTCCACACTGGGTGTGGAGCCTACTTAAATAAAAGAATATCTTTTTTTAAAAATGTGCTAGCATTTTATATTGAAACTTTCTCCCTTGCTTTTTTTTTTTTAAGATTTTATTTATTTATTTGACAGAGATCACAAGTAGGCAGAGAGGCAGGCAGAGAGAGAGGAGGAAGCGGGCTCCCCGCTGAGCAGAGACACCCCACCCCCTCAATGCCGGGCTCGATCCCGGTACTCTGGGATCATGACCTGAGCTGAAGGCAGAGGCTTTAACCCACTGAGCCACACAGGTGCCCCTCTCCTTTGCTTTTTAATAGTAAAAGGTAATTCCTAGAACATAGCTTTTCTTCCTTCTAATCACTCATTTTAGGTGAAAAAAAAATCTATACTATGTCTAGTAGGAGATAAGTAGTAGGCTTTAGAATTCATTCCTTCAAGAAGATAAACAAGTCTTTTTTTTTTTTTTAAGATTTTATTTATTTATTTGACAGACAGAAATCACAAGTAGGCAGAGAGGCAGGCAGAGAGATAGGGGGAAGCAGGCTCCCTGCCCAGTAGAGAGCCCGATGCAGGGCTTGATCCCAGGGCTCCGGGATCATGACCCAAGCTGAAGGCAGAGGCTTAACCCACTGAGCCACCCAGGCACCCTGATAAACAAATCTTAACACCAAGTCCTGTCTTCAAAAATAAGCAAATCGTGGAAACATCTTTAGGGAGAAGAGTTTGGGATTAATTATAAACTGATGGCTGAGTCAGGTTCTGAGCTAAACTGAGGCCTCCCCCCAGGAATGATTTTGAATTCCTTCTTTTGAGTCCAGTGATAGGCTCTGATGACCTACGACTCTTCCTGATAACATTATGAAGAGTGGTTTTACTGCCATTTGTGTATTCAGAGGTTACTCTCCTAGTTCTTTGTCAGAGAAAATGCATACCCTGGCCTTAAAAAAAAAAACAGCTCAAGTGTGATGTTAGGCACGTTTGGTTACAGCAGTTACCTGTGGTCCGTCCAAAAGATTGGGTGCGTGAGTCCCAGGTTCACCTTGTTTCCTGTCTGTCCAGACTGAGAACGGGGACCCGAGGAGGACTTGGCACTTAATCTCTGACACAGCACATATGGCAAGTTATAAGTAAATGGACACACGGAATGGAAACTTTTCCTTCCTTTTATTGGTTTTGTTCTATCCTGAAAGTTATTTTGACAACATTTGGTGTGGTTTTCGTGCTGTGAGTACAGTAAATGGGCCCAGTTTCCTTCCCAGAGCCAGTTTCACACATTGCTCTTTTTAACAGCTTGAAGGCCCTGTGTGAGGAGTAAATGAAAAGAACATTTATATAAACATGACTGAGATCCAGGTAATAATTATTTCCCTATAAACTTTGAAAAAGTGCTTGGGAGAGAGAGCCCTTCCAGGACTGAAATTAAAGAGCCTGCTCCCTTTCTGGGAGCGTAAGCCTCCAACCGCTGGGCCAGGATAGCAGTTCTGTCGATCATCTGCTACTTGCCAGGGCCTGGCTGTTTACAGTGTTGGTATTATTCCTAAAAGACATTTAATAAGAATTCAGCCTTTGCTGGACACTGTTCACAGTGTCAAGAGAGACAGAGGCTTAGAGGGACTTTCAACTAAGTCCTAGGTTTATAAATGGTCTCTTCCCCCCAAACTCTTTCTTCTTCTCTCTCAGACAGTGGAGATGCTGCCGCTCCATTTCAGTCTTAGAAGAAAGGATCCACTCGGACTCTGTAGTCATTTCCTGGGGCTGCCTAACAAAGTACCACTGACAGTAGAACTTGACTGTCTCCTAGTTCTGCAGGCTAGAAGGCCAAACTCAAAGTGTCCACAGGGCCGCGTGCCTTCTGAAACCTGTAGGGAAGTTCCTCCTTGCCTCTCGCTGGCTTCAGGTGCTCGGCTGGCAGTCGTCGGCATTTATTGGCTTGGAGCCACATAGCTTCAGTCTCTGCCTTTGTCATCACGTGCATTCTCCCCGTGTGTCTCTGTCTTCACATGGCTTCCTCCTTCCTTTCTAGAATAGGACCCCCTCCTCCAGGATGACCTTAACTAGTCACATCACAACGACTGTTTCCAAATAAGGTCACATTCTGAGGTACTAGGGGTTAGGCCCTCACTGTATCTTTCAGCAGTGGGGACACACAATTTAACCCATACTGGGCCCCTGGGATTCCATAGTCCTTTCTCTTTTGTGCTTATGCTTTCTACCTGTTCATGACTGCTGCATCTCGAGAAGCCTGTTCTGTGTGGGGGTCTCTCTTCTCTATCCTATTCTTCCTTTTTTCCCCTCTCTCCTTTAAGTGTCCGTACCACATACTCCAGCCTCAGGAAGACAAGAGAAGCAGTGTTTCTGACATCCTTACCTTGAAAGAACTTATTTCTGACACTTGAAAGAATAAGGAGGCACATGGAATGATTTTTTGGACTCTTGGACTTGGTGCCTGTTCTGGGATTGGTGCAAATCTCTTAACCTCTCTGAACCTCATTTGCACATCAGCCCTATCCCCCTGACACGGATGTGGTGAGGATTAGATGGGATGACCTGTAACACTCTGCACACTTCTGTTACACCTGTAACACTCTTCACACTCTGTGAAGGGTTGTAAATGTAGAAGATGACAGTGATGATGATTAGTCCTCATCGTTGGTGCTGGTGGGATTGTTAGGACGACTGTCATCACCACCACTGCTACTATCATATCCTTAGATTTGCTGGGGTTTTGAAGGATTTTTTTTAAACCCACCAAAGATAAGTTTATATTCGATCTGGGTGAATAGGCAGTTTATTTCATGGCTGGAACTTTCAGAACTTTACACTTTGTCGTGCCAGGCACACACCATCAGTCATCTCAGGTTTTGGAGGACAGGCTTTAGTACGTGGAATCCAGCTTTCTGACTCCGTGAGAGGATCTCATGATTGCATATATCACCTTGTTCTTCCTCCTGGATAACAACTGGACTGGAAAACGTAGAAGAATCTAGACGCTTTTGTAGTTATCTAACCAGAGAACTTAACCTACATTCGGACATGATTTGACCTCCAGCGGTATTGTTTTCTCCCTTCCTTCCCTATCATTCTGAAGCAGTGGATATAGTACCACAAATAATAATACCACTTATTTAAAAAATTTTTTTCACTTATTTAAGAGAGAAAGCATAAGCAAGGGGAGTAGCAGAGGTAGAGGAAGAAGCAGACTCCCTGCTGAGCAGGGAGCTGAGTGCAGGGCTCGATCCCAGGACCCTGAGATCATAACCTGAGCCAAAGGCAGATGCCCAAACAATTGAACCACCCAGGTGCCCCTGAACTTCTTATTTTTTTAAAGAAAGAGCAAATAGGGCGTTGTGGCTGGCTCAGTTGATAGAGCATGCAACTCTTGATCTCAGGGAAGGGAATTCAAACCCTATGTTGGATGCAGAGTTTACTTAAAATAGGTATGCCTGGGTAGGTCATTCGGTTGAGCATCCAACTCTTGATTTCAGTTCAGGTCATGATCCCAGGATCATGAGGTCAAGCCCCATGTCAGGGTCCACACTCACTAGGGAGTCTGCTTGAGATCCTTTCTCTCCCTCTCCCTCCGGCCCTCCCCGCTTTCCCTCTGTCTCACAGGTGCCTGCATGCTCTCTCTCAAATAAATAAACCTTTTTTTAAAAAAGAAAAAGAGCAAATAAAGATTATTTCAAAACAAATAATTACACCAGTAGAGGATGAAAATACCCATTAAGCAGTCACCTGTTTCTCTCCCATGCTGAGAATATTTAAAGTAACGTTTTAGTTAATCGAGTGGAGACTTGTATCAAGTCCTAGTTCCCATTCAGCCATCTACTTTTTCTGTAAATAGCAAAGTTCTCATCACTTCTCTGTGGCGAGGGGTTGCCAAAAAAACTGTGATGATTTTTTACACCTGTTATATATATTTAGAAGCTTGTCTTATTCTGTTAAAGCCCAATATAATTTGCTGTCTTTTCCTTCCTAAGACCCAGTCAGACCAGAAGCACAACTTCTCAAATGTTCATTCCCACACATTAACAACCAAATGTTTAGTCATTAATGAATGCTTGTTTTTCCAAGGATCTCTACCGTCTGTCAAATACAAGATTTGTATGTGGGATGGCAACTCAGACCCTTAAACTACTGAGTTAAAGAGGGTTTACAGCTACATAACCCTGGACAGTATCCGGGGCATTTTCCAGGGACGTCTTTGTCCCAGGATCTGAGCCGGCGTCTGAGAGAGTAGGGCTAGAAGGTGTCAGGAGAGGAGTGGTGCCGGGCTGGAGTCAGAGCCAACCTAAGGGAAGTTGCACAGGAGAAAGGCAAAGCCAGGTGGAGGCAGATGAAGACACACCTGCCAGGTCGCTGCTGCTTACCTAAAGGGAGGTAAATGAGTGTGCTGTGTTCATCAATAGCACAGGAGCCCCATTCCCCCCATATCTTGTATTTTTTTTCCGCACGTAATTTCCTAAATTGAGGTGTAACTCATATCTATAAAATTCACTCTTTTAAACTGTGCAGTCCAGGGGTGCCTGGCTGGCTCAGTCAGGAGAGCAACTCTTAATCTCGGGGTTGTGAGTTCAAGCCCCATATTGGGTATAGAGGTACTTAAAAATAAATAAGGGGCACCTGGGTGGCTCAGTTCAGGTCATTATCTCAGGGTCCTGGGATCGAGCCCCACATCATTCTCCATTCTCAGCGGGGAGTCTGCTTGTGCCTCTGCCCCTCCCCCTGCTTGTGTGTGTGGGTGTGCGCTCTCTATCTCAAATCTTTAAAAATAAATAAATAAACAAACATAAATATTTTTTAGAAGTTTAAATTGTGCAATTCAGGGTTTTTAGTATATTCATAAAATTGCTCAAACACCACCACCACCTAATTCCAGGGCGTTTTCATTACCCCCAAAAAGAAACCCTGTAGTCATGAGCAGTCACTCCTCCCCATCCCCCCACCCCCATTCCCCAGCTCTGGCCACCACAAATCTACTTTCTACCTGTGGATTTGCCTTTTCTAGACATTCCATATGAAAGAAATCACATACTATGTGACCTTTTGTGTCTGGCTTCTTTCACTTAGCATAATGTAGTCAAGATTCATCCGTATTATAGCCCTGTATCGGGATTGTGTAACTTTTTATGGATGAATAACAATCCGTTGTGTGAGTAAACCGTATTTGTTTATCTATTCATCAGTTGATGGACATTTGGGTTATTTCCACTATTCGACTATTTTAAATAATTTTGCCATGAACATTTGTGTACACATTTTTGTGCAAATGTATGTTTTCAGTCTCATGGATGTATATCTAGGAGTGGAGTTGCTGGGTCATACGGTGACTCTACATTTAACTTTTTGAGGAACGGCCAGACTGTTTTCCAGCTGTGTCATTTCTCATTCTCACCAGCTATATATGAGAGTTCCAGATGCCCCACATTATCTCATTAATACTTGTTATTGTCTGTCATTTACTAGGATTATCACCATCCTAGTGGGTGTGAAGTGGTGTAGTTTAAATTTGCATTTCCCTGATGGCTCAAGATGTTAAACATTATTTCATGAGCTTATCAGCCATTTGTGTATCTTTGGAGAAATGTCTATTCACAATCTTTGCCCATTTTTTAATTGGGTTACTCGTCTAATTAACATATTTGTTTTTTAATTTTGATTTTTATATCCAAAAATGTTATTTGCAGTTTTACAAAACTTAATTCAAAGATCTATGGCCCATCCTCCTTTCTTACCTCCATTCTCACTTTCCATCAGCAACTATTTTCAACTTGATTATTTCTTTAAATGTTTACTTCCATATTTCTGAGTAGCATGCTTATACTGCTATTTCTTGACTTTTCACCCCACTTACTGACTTCCTGCTAGATCTAATAGGTGAAAGTGAGACTCACTCGGTGATTATGTTCCTAAGGTGGAGAAGATTGGCCGGTGGTGAGACAGAACAGAGCAGCATAGTGGCTTAGACTAAAAGGGTAGACTCTAGAGCTAAAATGTCTGGGATTGAATCCCAGCATTATACCTCACTGGCAGTGAGACCCTGCACAAGTTAGCTGACATCTGTGTGCCTCAATTTTCTCATCTGTAAAATGGGAGAATAATAGTACCACTTTATAGGGTTCTTTTTAAAATTAAATGACCTTAGTGATGTAAAGCACTTAGAATCTTTACATTCTATAGATTAGTTATTATTTAGTATGCATTATTATGTGTTAGTTATTATTATTATGAACATGCTCCCCACAAACATATTCTCCTTCCCCATTTTCCCTATATAGTTACATTACAGTTTTTGCTATATCAGCATTTAGTGTTTATGTTATCATGACTATAACTGTTATCCACAGCTGAGCCATATAATATACTGTGATTACATTTCCTTTCTTGTATGAGTTTTGGCTTTCTCTGAAGTTAATAAATGTCTCAGGTTTACATTTGTTATTTTTTTTATGATTTTATTTATTTATTTGACAGACAGATCATAAGTAGGCAGAGAGGCAGGCAGAGAGAGAGGAGGAAGCAGGCTCTCTGCTGAGCAGAGAGCCCGATGCGGGGCTCGATCCCAGGACCCTGGGATCATGACTCAGAGCCGAAGGCAGAGGCTTTGAGCCACTGAGGTGCCCCCACGTTTGTTATTTTAATGTGAACCTATTACCAATTTATCCCCCTTGCTAACTTTTCATAAATCTCTTAAAAGTTTCAAATATATCGAGTACTCTAACAGTTTCATCTTCTGAGAGGCATATCTCCTACTACCCTTTCACTCACTTGCTCTTATCTGGACCAGTTACTTTCTAAGCTTACTGCAAGATTTAAGAACAAAGCACTTAAAAGTTAATGATGCCGTGTGTGCATAGGCGATACTTATGGACTGGTGAGCTTTATAGGAGGAGGATGATATGGCCAAGTCATTTCATCAGGAGACTTCCTTTCATTGGTAGACTCCAAGACTCTTTTGAAGTCTTTTCTTTGGAGCTGGTCAGAGTGGAATTGTCTTGTCACCTATTTAGAGGATGCGAGCGTAGTAGCCAGGGTTCTGGAAGATGAGTGAAAGAAGGTGGATGGCAATCTCACCATTTAGTATGTAGACTTTCAAGACTTAATTGTTCTGTTTTCAAGATGGTAGCCTCATCCTTATTGGAACCCAATGTGCATGTCTCCAGAATCTCTCTGGTTGGATCCTCTGAAGGGTAAAACACTAAGCTTCTGCTATTGTTGGGGAAGAACAGTCACCTGGGTACCAGGTCACCTGATTATTACTCAAATTTCCAATCAGGGCTTCTGTTCACCTCCATTTTAAGAGGTAATACTCATCAATTTTGGAACGTTTTGGGGCTTGTATTAGGCTTGCTTCTGGATTTAGTGAACCAGTTTATCATCCAAACTAAAACACTTATGAAAGTGAAACAGAACACTTAATAATTATGTAAGTGCAGCAGATGTAAAACTTACTAACCTGGGCAAGTCAGGATGGTGACCCTAGAATTCATCCAACTGCTTTCTTGCATCTAAACTTTTGTTACTATTGCCTTGTTAGTGCTTTTTGTTCTGATAATTTAGTGCCATTTTGTATCCCTTTACTGTCACGTTTGTGGGGTTCCAGGAAAGGACGATAGCGTACACATGTGTTCAGTCTATCAGCTTTCAGAAGGCAGCATCCATTCTTTCTTCTTTATAGATGAAGAAAGTAGGTATAGAAGATATATGTGACTGTAGTGAGAACTCTTTGGGTTTTCAGCAACAGAAACCTAGGCTGAACTAGCTTAAGCAAAGAGAACTTGTTAGCCTACCAAATCCAAGGAAGGGCTGAACAGTCATGTTGTGGGAAAAGCTGGAATGGAGCTGGTTATTAGTGACTCCTAGAATTGGGAATTGAAGTGCTCCATTTCTTGTCTCTGCTTCTTCTGTATTTCACCTTTGTTCTTTTGCACTAAAGCCCAGCTTTCCTCCTGTGGCAGCACTATGACCACGGACAGTGGCCCAGTGTTGCTCTTACATCCGACACTCAGAGAGCCCCTCCCTGGCCCCACATGCAAAAGTTGCAGGAAAGAAACTTAATGTTGCAGCGAAGATCAGATGCTCATCTCCAGATTAACTTGGTTGGGCCAGATGGGGTATGTGGAAATGCTGTTTTGTGTAAAACTGTGTTCAGCCTCCACAATACCCATCTATGAGGGAAGAGGTGGGGGTCAGTGCCTAGGAGTGAGGGTTAGTCCCATAGATTTCCTCAATAGTAACTTGGCCAGATCCATTTGACAGTAGTGATGGATTTGAGAAATAGAGCTGAAAAGATTACAACTCAGTACCTTACTGTGACTGCTAAAATATCAATGTTCAACCTTTTCTAGTGATAACGTAAGTGACAGTTTGGAAGCCCTGACATTTAAGACTGCTCCCTCTCTGCCTCTTCTGCATAATCATTTACATAGATCTACATATGTTAGAACTTGGTTCATCTTCCTCTTCTGCATCAGACCTACACAGTTTTATTTTCTGTAGGTTAGCCTATTCCTTATCCTTCTTATCTGATCTAGAAAGACAAAGAATGAAGTATTATTATTCAAACTCAGAATTTTACAATGTTATTTATCTATTTTTAATTATTAATAATTATTATTTTAATTAACATATAATGTATTATTTGTTTCAGGGGTACAGGTGTGTGATTCATCAGTCTTACACAATTCACAACACTCACCATAGCACATACCCTCCCCAGTGTCCATTGCCACACTGGCCACCCCTCTAGCTCCCCCCTCCACTCCACCAACCTTCCGTTTGTTTCCTGAGATTAAGAGTCTCTTATGGTTTGTCTATCTCTGTGGTTCTGTCTTGTTTCATTTTTTCCTCTCTTCCCTTATGATCCTCTGCCTTGTTTCTTAAATTCTGCATACAGGTGAAATCATATGATAATTGTCTTTGATTGGCTTATTTCGCTTAGCATAATACCCTCTAGTTCCATCCACGTCATTGCAAATGGCAAGATTTCAATTTTTGATGGATGCATAATATTCCATTGTGTGTGTATACGTGTGCGCGTGTGTGTAGATGTATACCACATCTTCTTTATCCATTCATCTATTGATGGACATCTGGCCTCTTTCCATAGTTTGCCTATTATGGACATTGCTGCTATAAACATTGGGGTACACATGCCTCTTCGGATCACTACATTTGTATCTTTAGGGTAAATACCCAGTAGTGCGATTGCTGTATCATAGGGTAGCTCTATTTTCGACTTTCTGAGGAACCTCCATACTGTTTTCCAGAGGGGCTGCACCAGCTTGCATTCTCACCAACAGTGTAGGAGGGTTCCCCTTTCTCCGCATCCTCGCCAACGTCTGTCATTTCCTGACTTATTAATTTTAGCCATTCTGACTGGTATAAGGTGGTATCTCACTGTGGTTTTGATTTGTATTTCACTCATGCCAAGTGATGTTGAGCACTTTTTCATGCGTCTCTTGACCATTTGGATGTCTTCTTTGCCAACTGTGTGTTCATGTCTTCTGCCCATTTCTTGACTGGATTATTCTTTGTGTGTAGAGAACTTTAGAATGTTAAAGGTGAAAAAGGCCTTAGAGATCATTTAACTTGTATTTCATAAAAATTTCCCTTGGGTTATTAACCTTACGAGTTGTTCCTCTGACATAAGGTCTTCTTGGTCAAATAAGTTTGGAAGATGCTGCATACAACTATGTATTTTCCTCTTGGCAATTAGGTACATGTTAACCTATTAAAGGGTCTGAGAAGGCCTTCAACAAAGAAAACTAACAATTTCTTCAACTCATTTACTAAGGAACTCTTTCTTCATTATAAGCATGCCAGGTGGGGCGTCTGGGTGGCTCATAGTTGGTTAAGCCTCTGCCTTCAGCTCAGGTCATGATCTCAGGGTCCTGAGATCAAGCCCTACATTGGGCTCTCTGCTCAGCAGGGAGCCTGCTTCTCCCTCTCTCTCTGCCTACCCCTCTGCCTACTTGTGATCTCTGTTAAATAAATTAAATATTAAAAAAAAAATAAGCGTGCCAAGTAATAATGTTCCATGGAAGATACCTTGGGAAATAATCCAACTGTCTCGTTTTATGAATGAGGAAAGAAAGTTCATGAAGAGACAAGTGGTTGTAAGTTTCCAAAGCTCATGCCAGGAAGAACTAGCACTCATTTCCAGTTGTTTCTGGTAGCTTAGCTTACCTTGGCCAAGTGCTAATAAAAGGATAGCATCTCTTCCTCTTCCTTCTACTTTATTCACTCATTCACCTGGAACGAGGTTCGTCGTCTTCTCCAGGGTGTCTTAGGTGACATCATAAAGGAAGCACAAGTTAAGCACCACATTTGGGAATGTTTGCTGTCGGCTCCCTTTCTGTATATCAGACCCAACACACTTTTATTTATAACAAATTATTATAACAGATATTTTGGTGTTTCCCTTTATTCTCCTGAAATGAAATTTATAGCTTCTTAACCTATATATATATTTTAAAAATCAATATAATGTCCTAACTATAATATGAAGAAGGAATAAAAGGATATTTGTTTATAATAAAATAACATACATTTTAATACATCAGTGTCTAGGCTAGCTCTAAGATACAATGAACTCTATTTGGTTGCTCTTATATGTAGACCTATAATGAATGTAACACCTACAAATACAAAATCATACAGGTATCTTATGCTAACAGCTCAGAAGTACATTGTAGAGCTTGATTTTCCAAAAGAGTAAACTAGGGGCGCCTGGATGGCTCAGATGGTTAAGCATCTGCCTTTGGCTCAGGTTGTGATTTACAGGGTCCTGAGATCGAGCCCCACATTAGGCTCCCAGCTCAGCAGGAAGTCTGTTTCTCCCTCTCTCTCTGCCTCTCCCCCTGCTTTTGCTCTCTGTCTCTCTCTCTCTCAAATAAATAAAAATCTTCAAAAGAGTAAACGACTCCAAGGGCGCCTGGGTGGCTCAGTGGGTTAAAGCCTCTGCCTTCGGCTCAGGTCATGATCTCAAGGTCCTGGGATCGAGCCCCGCATCAGGCTCTCTGCTCAGCAGGGAGCCTGCTTCCTCCTCTCTCTCTCTGCCTGCCTCTCTGCCTACTTGTGATCTCTGTCAAATAAATAAATAAAATCTTAAAAAAAAAAAAGTAAACTGTATAAAATTCTAAACAAATGAAAATACTATCTTCTCTTAGTTTATATGGTAGTTGCAATCCTGAAAAATTCAGTGTATACTGAAACTCTAAAAATACTTTGAGCATTTGCTATGTGATAGCACTTATATCTCAGTGCTTTCCATTAATTCACTTAATCTTCATATCCATTTAGGTATGATTAACATCCCCATTTTACACATGAAGAAGCTAAGACAAAAAAGAGAAGTAACTTATGTGGCAGCTAGTAGGTGGCAGAGCGGAGGTAGAGAAACCAGGCAGCATGGCTCTAGGACTCCATGTTTAGTGACTGTCATCTGAAAGACTCAGAGACCACGCCACTCGGGCATTTTCTGCACAGATCATGGCTAACAGAAGGCTGCTTCAGATCCTGGAAATCTGATACCCAAAAGGAAAATGGGCGAGACTACCTCCTGACAGCTTATTTACTGTCTGCCCTGGGGAAGGATGGAACAGTGAGAGGAGAGTGTTTGGGGCTGGCCTTGGACCCAGGTGCCCTAACCTCCCAGGACCTGCCAGAATGAACTCTTCAGAGAGCAGAGACAGGAAACAACCCTGGCTTCCTTTCACCCTGCTTCATGTTCCACGATCTCTTGCCAAAAGTTCAGGCCAACCACCAACTACACTGTCCAGAAACTTCCCATAATGTACACAGAACTGAAAAAAGCAGGGAACAGACCAAACACCTTGAGGGCTGCTAGGCTGGGGAGTGAGATTCCTGGGACTTTCCTTCCTCCCTGCATCCTGATCAGAATCGATTCTTCCTCTGATAATCAGATGGGCCTCTGGGTTGCAATTAGAAGTGGGTTGCCCACTTCTCTTTGCTCCGTCCTCTGAAAGGGCGGAGTTCTAAGTGTACCCTCCTTGGGATGACATGAAATGACAGTTAGGATTGAAGCCCTGGGGTCTGTTCCAGCTCATTGCTCATCATCACCCCATGGTTTGTTTGCTCTTGGCAAATCTGCTCTGAAGAAATTGCATGTTCTCTGAGGTTTAGCATTTAATAATAATACAACATTTATCAAGGGCTTATTGTATGCCAGGCAAAGCACCAGGTTTTCACATTCATGATCTCGTGGAATCCTCCTAACAACCCTTTGAGATAAATATGCTTATTAACTCTATTTACAGGCAAGAAAATTGAGGTCCAGAATGTTTACATTTAAATGCACAGCTCCAACAGCCAGCCCGAGGTAGAAATGGGTGCAGATAGAGGCTGCCTCATTCCCAGCTTGGCTGTTGGGACGGAACTAATTAGAACCAGCCTGAGATGGTACTTGAGGAAGGGGCGAACTGTTACAGGTATATTGGGACAGACTCGTGTTCCTAGGACTTCTGTTTCCTTAACCGTTGTACTTTCTTCACCTCTGTAATTCTCCAGGGTTGACAGGTACTCGGTCAGTCGGCACGGTAAAGGAACTACAGCTGGAGAGGTCTTCAGAAACACACATCTGCTGAGGTCCAGTCCCCAGCGAACCTTTTTACCCTGGTCCATGAGCTAAAGATCAGGCTCCTTCCCACGAGGCTCTTTATGTCTTGGATCCCCCCGGCTTTTATCTCTGCCTCTTCCTTCCTTCTCAAACGCCCTGACAGCCTCACGCCAGCCCCAGATCCCCTGCGTACTGTTTATTGCCTCCGCATCTTTATCCCTACTATTTCTTTTTTTTTAATTAAAGATTTTCTTTATTTATTTGAGAGAGAGAGAGAGCAGGCATGCACACGAAGAGGGGGCAGTGAGAGGAGAGCAGAGGGAGAGGGAGAAGCTAGCTCCCTGCTGAGCAGTCCCTACTATTTCTTATGCCTCGAATGCCTTCTTTTCCCCTCACCTGTCCATCTGATAAGCTTTTATTCATCCTTTTGGACTCTACTTAAATTTTATACTCTGTGGAAAGCCTTTCCTGATTTCTCAGGTAAAATTAGTAATCACGGGGCGTCTGGGTGGCGCAGTCAGTTAAGCGGCCAGCCCTTGGTTTCGGCTCAGGTCATGATCTCAAGGGTCATGAGATGGAGCCCGGGCACGCTCTTCACTCACCGAGGAGTCTGCTTAAGACTTTCTCTCCCTCTGTCCCACCCACCCCCCGCCCCAAATCACACTTTTATCTCTCTCTCTCTTTCTAAAATAAATAAGTAAATCTTTAAAAAATAATAATAATAATCCCTTCTTCAGGCTCTGCAGCACTCCACATATCAGCTCCGGGCTAGAGTAGATATTGTAATGATTTGTTCATGTCTCATGTCACCAGGGGACTGTGAGCCCCTGAACACGCTAGCCACTAGTTTCTTTTAATAGTGGTAAGAGATACATAAGACAGAATTTACCATCTTAACCATTTTTAAGTGTACAGTTCAGTAGCTTTAAATATATTCACACTCCGGCACTGCCACCCATCCTCAGAACTCTTTTCATCTTGCGAAACTGAAACTCTGCACCCATTAAACACGAGCTCTCCGTTTTCCTCTCCCTCGGCCCCTGGCAACCATCCTCTCTGTCTCTGTGAATTTGACTACTCATTCCATTCGCTTTTCTATTCCTCAAATCTCACACAGTGCTTTGCACAAAATAAGTGCTTAATGTATGTTTGTTGAGAGAGTGCATGAAATCTTTTCTCCAAGAGGCATGGAACACATCTCCTCATCCCTTTGTACCTGCCTTTGTGATAAATAGATTTCCTAGATCTTAACCTGAAAATTCTGGGATTTCCAAGCTCTTCCGGTGTTCATGTTTCCCAAGAGCAGAAGTTGTCCAAACAAGTTCAAGGGAATTCAAGGGAATTTTACCTCCCTTTATTTAGAAACGCCTAACGTTTTCATCACAGTTGGTTGCAGACATGCTGTCCCCAGATCAGCGGGGAGAAGGAGTCCTGAGGCAGAGTGACAGGATGAATGCTGATGTGCAGCCAGAACCTTCTGCATTTCAAAACTTGGCTTCTTGACACACACACACATGCACGTGCGTGCGCGCACACACACATACACACGCACTATAGATATACTATTTATATACTATATATATATAGCGGTGTATGTGTGTATCTGTCAAAATTCTAACACATGTATTTCCCTTAATTCCTCCTGTTTGGGCAGAGGTTTCTGCCATAATTCTAGCCAACCCAGCAACAGAGGCAGCTGCATTTATTTTAGCCTTTCATTTTCTTAAAGAACGCATGTTGATAGCTTACAACTTTCTCTTCCTTCAGAATCACACTTCGTATACACATGTTTAAGAACAAATTTTTAAAATATTTTGGAGAAAAGATGCAGTGCCAGTTTGTGGATCAAAAATGATTTTTGATGGATGCCTGGCTGGTTCAGTCACTGGAACATGCAACTCTTGATCTCAGAGTTGTGGCTTTGAGCTCCATATTGGGTATAGAGATTACTTAAAAATAAAATCTTTTTTTTTTTTTTTAAGATTTTTATTTATCAGAGAGAGAGAGAGCGCGCACAAGCAGGGGGAGAGGCAGGCAGAGGGAGAGGCAGAAGCAGGCTCCTTGCCAAGCAAGGAGCCCAATGTGGGACTCAATCCCAGGACTCTAGGATCATGACCTGAGCCGAAGGCAGACTCTTAACTGACTGAGCCACCTAGGCATCCCTTAAAAATAAAATCTTTTTTTTTTTTTTTAAGATTTTTATTTATCAGAGAGAGAGAGAGCGCGCACAAGCAGGGGGAGAGGCAGGCAGAGGGAGAGGCAGAAGCAGGCTCCTTGCCAAGCAAGGAGCCCAATGTGGGACTCAATCCCAGGACTCTAGGATCATGACCTGAGCCGAAGGCAGACTCTTAACTGACTGAGCCACCTAGGCATCCCTTAAAAATAAAATCTTAAAATGATTCTGACCGGATCCCCTTTCTGGAACATAAAAACCTGATTGTTGATAGTTAAGAAAATTCCAAGAAGTGTAATAGGTTATATCCAACTCACGTCACCCTTGTTCCTGGCACTTAGATTTTTCCCAGGCAATGTTGTTACTTTCGAAACTGTGGCATAACTCTTAATCTCCTACCCAGTGTTTTTTTTCCTAACCTCCCACACTCCTGCATCCTGGCTGCTTATTAGAGTCACGTGGAGAGCATAAAAATCATAAAAACAAATTAAAACTTTTTTGAAAGTCCTGAGTCCCAGCCCCTGTGATTCTGATTCTTAGGTGTGAGGTGGGGGCCCAGCCATGTTAAACATTCTCCAGGGGACGGTACTGTGCAGCAAGGTTGGAGAATCTCTACACTAGAATGATGGTGTTGTGTGGAGGCAAAGTCTGGGCTTTGTAGCCATGCTTCGATGTGGATGGCAGGTGTTCCTTTCTCTGGGCTAGAGATATACATTATTAGTACATAAGGCAAAACCCACCAGCGCCTCTGTGTGTCTGTGACTGGTTTTCTCTGGCCTTTGGTCTAGTTCTCTAACCTTTTCTTCCTGACACATCTTGCACAGAGCCTAGAATTCCATTGAGCAGATGCCCTCAGGAGAGTGGTCTGTCCTTCCCCTCTGGGCGACTCAAGCTGGACCTGAAGCTGGGTGACCTGGCTGATCCTGGGGTGATGCAGGATGCCTTAAAGCAAACTGGTGCCCCAAAGGAAAGCCAAACCTCACTGGCAGCCAGGAGCCCAGTTACAGCTCTGCCTCCTCCCTGCCCAGGCTCCGTCCAGATAAACAATGTTGATGGTGTGGGGAAAAGGTCATATTTTCTCCACAGCCGCCTCTTGCATATTGGTTTTGCTAGTAACTGCACAAGTTTAAAAGCTGAGTTTGCAGAGTGAGACTTCACAGACGTGGGTTTGAATTCTAGCTGTGTCCTTGAGCAGATCGCTGAAACCCCCCTAAAGCCCCTTTCCCTAATTTGTTTGATTTTTTTTTTTTTTAAGTAGGCTCCACATTGGAGCCCAGTGCGGGGCTTGAGCTCAAGACTCAGAGATCAAGACCTGAGCTGAGATCAGGAGTCGGATGTTCAACCGACTGAGACACCAGGTGCCCCTACCCTCCCCTAACTCATAAACTGGGCCTGATAACATCTACCTCACAGGATTAAATGAGATACTGTGTGTGAAAGGCTTAGCACAGTGACTGGAACGTAGTAAACACTCAGTGACCCTAGTGAGCCTTCTGCAGGCACGGTCTGATCCCACATGGGAGGCATTAGGCACCGGGAGAGGACAGGCCAAGGGTTCCCTCAGCAGGGTGCCTGCACAGAGAGCCTCCAGGGCCAGGAAGGTGGAGCCCTTTACCCACACGAGGTCACAGAGCACAGTTTGAAAGCTGGGATCGTAATCACCTTTTATGGACAAAGCTCCCAATCTCCTTTCCCACAAGCCATGGCCTGCTGCCTTTGCACACACTCCGGCCATTTTTCCTGCCTTCTTTGTTCTATTTCCGTGCCTGTGGGGGTGAAGGAAGGCTGCTGCCTTCCTCAGGTTGCTATTTAAAGACATTCTGAAAGACGCTGCAGCGGTTGCTCCTCGCGCCCCAGCAGTGCTGCTCCCGGCCCTGCAGCTGCGAGCCGGCTGCAGCCGCTGTGGGCGCTGGGCTCTGGCCCATCGAACCCTTGCACGGCGCGCTGCGGCCTCAGCGAGCCTAGGAGAGCCCAGTTACGTGTTGGGTAGCTAAGTCCAGCCATCTGCTTTCTGTATAGGGCTCCTAAGCTGTCACCCCTCCCAGGGGTTAACCACACTGGCCGGCTTGGTCTTTGTCCCTCAGCTGCCAACCTGTCTTTGTACCTGTAGCATTTTTGGCGCTTGACCGGTTACAGGTTTTCTCCTTGTTCTTCACTGAAAATCATGCTGGTACTCCCTGCATCCCCATCCCACACCTTCTCCAGTTTGCACTCGGGAGACCCTCCCCATTTAAGAGCCAGACATGATCCAGAAAGGGTAAAAATGCCATTTATCTCTAGCTCTGGCAGAAAAAAATACTTTGGAAATAAAAGGGTTTTGAAAAGCTCAGTAACCTCCAGTTAATAATAATTCTACTCTGAACTTCAGCATGTTTGAGATTCTCTGTCAGGCAAGGATAGAAATCTCTTAGACTTTAGTAATCCTGTCTTTCTTTGCCAACCTTCCCCTCACTTTCAGTGAGGCGTCTCAAAAGCCCAGACTTTCTGTTTGAATCAGCCCTAATTTCTTTGTCATACACCCATCAAAGTGAAGGTTTGGGTTTTATCAGTAAAGCATGTATTCCTCTTCAGGCCAGAGCTCCCTGGATGAGGTCCAAATTGTCTACCTCCATGATGCTTCTCCCATGTATTTTTTTCCTGCCCATTATCTTAGAGAGGTTGCTCACATCCTCGACCTCGGAGCCTGGCTCCTGTCCGCTTGCTCCGCAGAGTTCTTTCTGGTGCCCCTAGCTCTATGCAATAGCACGGTCAGTGTTCCCAGACGTCCAGGACCACCACTGGCCCTGACTTCTGCACTCAGACTGCTTTAAATCTCTTTACCTCGGGGCGCCTGGGTGGCTCAGTGGGTTAAAGCCTCTGCCTTCGGCTCGGGTCATGGTCCCAGGGTGCTGGGATCGAGCCCCGCATCGGGCTCTCTGCTCAGCAGGAAGCCTGCTTCCTCCTCTCTCTCTGCTGGCTTCTCTGCTTACTTGTGATCTCTGTCTGTCAAATAAATAAATAAAATCTTTAAAAAAAATAATAAATCTCTTTACCTCGTCTTACACCTTTTCTTCTAATTCCTCTCCGTTTATTCATCTTCCTGACACCTTTCCATGGGACTCTACTCTCTTTCATTTTCAGAGGCGTACCTTTCCCCTCGTCTTCTTGGCCCCGTGGTGGTTTAAACCCAATTATTTCAATGTCGGAATAATAATACCAACAATACTTTGAATTATACATCCCTTGGCTTATCATAGCAGAGTACACCCTCACACGCGTTATCTCTTTTGATCCCACAGTCAACTTGTAAGGTAGGCAGTGTGCTTTCTGCTTCCCACTTTGACAAAGGGACAGTAATAACCCTTTCGAGAGGCAGAATAGCGTAGTAGCTCCTTAAGAACTTTGGCTCCAAGTGAGGCTGCCTGGGTTTGAATCCGGGCTCTGCCCTTTACTACCTGTGCGACCAGGGTAGCTGGAGATAATGATGGTACCTCTCTCATTGTGGTGTTGTGCGGAGTGAGTGAGTGCCTATAGAGAATATGCCTAGAACCGTACCTGGCACATAACAGTTTTTATGTAAGATGTAGCTATCGTTATTATACATTCATTCATTTACTTGTCCAAAATTTACTACACAGCAGAGCTGCTCCATGCCGGGCCCTGTCCTCAGCCTCACTGAGAGAAGAGTAACAAGAAGGACACAGAGATCCCAGTACTTATGGGGGAGACTGACAAACCCCCACTTATTTAGCGCTCACCATATGCCAGTCTCTGTGCTTGGATCTTTATAGACATTAACTCTCATTCTTTACAAAGAATTCTTTAAAAGGCGGCAGTGTTACTCCATTTTACAGTTGAGATCACCGAGGTTCTGAGAGCTGAAGTCGTTTGCTCCAGATTCCCCGGCTAGTGATTGGGAGCACCATCATTCGCCCCACCCAGTTCGCCTGCCTCCGGGCCCTTAGGTTCAGCTCTGCACGTCTGTCTCCCTGCTCTGGAGGTGAGCTCCTCAAGGACGGGCACAGGTCCTTGCTACCCAGAGTGCTTAGCAAAGCCTCCTGCACACGCTTTGGCAAAAGGTGGCTGAGTTGTGCTCTGTTGATGATCCTTGACTCTCTGCACTTGAGTCCCATCTGTCCACTCTCACTTCCCTTAGCCACCAAGTCAGTCACTGGTCTTAACACTGAGGGCAGTGGTCAAAATGAGGACCATTAGTAGTTGGCCTGTGGCTTCCTGACAGATTCCTGCTGCACCAGATCTTTTATTCTAGCATGTTATAAACAGAACTAGTCGGATTCTGGGGTGTCCTCCTCTTCTGGGCACCAGTCTAGAGAATCTTTTTGCCAGGCCGTTTCCCACCTCTAACTCCAGTCTCCGCCCCCCATTCTCCTGTCTGCCCCTCCCTTTTATTTCCGTGTCTAACTTCTCTGTTTCTGTCCTTGTGCCCAATATTTATTAGCCACAAAGGAGCCACGAGGGGTGAGTGATGGGATTGGGCGGAACTGAGATTTCTTTCCTTCTGATCTTCTCTTTTTTTTTTTTTTTTTTTTGCCTCATGTGTCGGTTCTATGGGAAGATGAAGCTCTAAGTACAGTTATTGTATGCTAGCATTTAACTATTTTATCCTTTTGTATTTAGCAACCCATTTTTCCCTTCAGTATTAAGAAATTATAGATGGAAAATCCTCTGCTAGATAGCATCTTTGCAGAGCTTGTATTTCTGTAAATGTCTTACTTGGGACCATTTGTGTTGTGTCTTATCGATCCCACATGATAACAGAAGACTAGCAGTTTCATCCGCCTAAGTTCTCTTTGTAAAAGTGGCCTCTACAACACACACGCACACACACACCCTCTCCTTTCCTCCCCCTTCCTCTTCAGGCATCAGTTCTTTTCCAGAGACTTTTCATACTAAGAATCTCAGTACTTGCTTAAGATATCCTGGCCTAAGAACTTCTCGGATGGTGGAAATGTTTCTTTCAACCATCAGCTACAAAAAGCTAAGCCAGATCTCCTCTGGATGAAATGCACCCACCCCCACTCACACCTGTACCCCCTCTGCGTTTCCTGGGAGTCCTTGGGCCTCCATGCAGAGGGCGGGGGATGAAGAGCAGGTGTGTTGAATTCTTAATGAAAGGTTTCCTCCATGGGATTGCCTATATCCTGCCCACCACAGTGGCTCCTGTGAGTAGCTTTACCTTTGAACTCTCCTTGTATTCAACCCCTGATCCGTGGGATTTGGTGACAATCCCCTGCTGGCAGGAAGCTTTGATCCTTGGGGAGTCCAGAGGAAGTCCTTGTGATGTGTGGGATCCCCAGTGTTACAAGGATTGGGAAGAAGCCTTTCCAGGATGGGTTGCTAAAATAGACCCATTAATTAAGAAGGAGCCTTTGCCTAACAGTTACCCAAAAAAGGAGATCCGGTAACTGATAACAAGGAGCTCAGCGCCCCTCAAGTATGAAGTGGTGTTTGCACAAGCATTATTGTTTTTTTAAGGACACGGCAGTGCCAAGGGGAAAATTCCTGCCCACACCAGGAAGGAGCCGAGTACCTTAGCAGAATAGAATGCCTTAGAACCTCCCTCTTTAACAAGTAAAAGCTAACCTTATTTTGAATGTTAGGAGGCTCTGGCAAAAATTCTCAAAGATATTTCTGAGTAGGAGAAAGATTCCCCTAGAAGAAGAAGAAAAAAGATGACCTTGTAATAAACAGTGGGAACTCTAGAATTTCTTTGTAAGAGACACTTTGGACTGAATGCCATTGGACCGGATGTCAGGAGACTTGTCTTTTAGCCCCATAATAAGCAGGCCAGGTTTGCTTCGAATCTGCATTTATTTGAGGTGGCTTAAGGTTGCAGGGACTTGCTAAAGTTTCCCCAAGCCACTCCATGGTGCCAGCCACCCTTTGGCTACAAATAAAAGTCAGACTGAAATACCTTTCACAGGGTGGGGAACGTTCTCCCTCCGCCCACCTCCACAGGCAGAAATCGCTTCCTTTGCTTTCACAGAAGTGTGGAGCTTATCGTTAGAGAGATCATAGTGTCTGGGGAGGGGGTGTGTGTGTGTGTGTGTCTCTCTCTCTCCCTCCCTCCCTGCTAGGCCATAGCTGCCAGAGGGTAGGGTTCGTGCATTATTCATCCTTTTATCACCAGCACACTGCCTGGGCACGAAGTAGGCCCTTAATAATGATTATTGGATGAGTGAGTAATCATGAGGCAGTAGCTCTTAGGAGTCATCGTCTTTCGGGAATCATCTCTTCTATTCACACTGCCAGCCTCGAGGAAAGAGAGGTTACCAAAGGGCAGTGGGTATAGCATCCCCCTCCTCCCCTCCAAGTTTTTTCCTTTCTTTCACCATTTCTCTCTCCCTCAACTTGTCATTTTTGTATTACTTGCTGTTAATGTTCTAAGTAGAGAATTTTTTTTTTTAAGATTTTATTTATTTAACAGAGAAAGAGAGAACACAAGCAGGGAGAGCAGCAGATGGTCAGATGGTGGAAATGCTCCCCGATGAGCAGGGAGCCCAGTGCCGGACTCAGTCCCAGGACCCTGAGATCAAGACCTGAGCTGAAAGCAGATACTTTCCCAACTGAGCCACCCAGGTGCCCTAAGTAGAGAAAATTTTAGATGTGAAATTATTAGCACGAATTATACACTTCATCTTTATATTGTGCAATACCAATTTTAAATACAAATATAAGATCATTGAACTTGGGGTGCCTGGGTGGCTCAGTGGGTGAAAGCCTCTGCTTTTAGCTCAGGTCATGATCCCAGGGTCCTGGGATGAAGCCCTGCATCGGGCTGTCTGCTCAGCAGGGAGCCTGCTTCCCCCTCTCTCTCTGCCTGCCTGCCTCTGCCTACTTGTGATCTCTGTCAAATAAATAAATAAAATCTAAAAAATAATAATAATAAAAAATTAAATTAAAATGTAGATTTCTCCACTGGAAAAAAATTTCACAAAGAAAAAATGCCAACTATGACAAACAATATTGTCAACTTAAATAATAGACCTTTTTTTATATACAGAGAGCTCTTACAAATCAGTAAGGTAAAGTTCAGTTACTCATACCAGAATAAAATAGAGTTTATTAGATGTAAATTTAAAACAGCATGATGCTATTTTTCACTTAGTGGATAAACAAAGATACACAATTTACAGTCCACAGCAGTGATGCGAATTTAGTGTTACGTGGAAATGTAAATTATTGCAACTCTCTGGCTACCTTTGTCACAATTTTATGTGTGGATTACCTTCTGACCCAAAGATTCCATTTCTAGGTATTGGTCCTATAGATACACTTGTTCATGTCTGCAAAGACTTAGGTAACAGAGTGTTTATTGCAGCAATATTTGCAATATCAAAGATAAAAAATGAGTTTCATTGGCAGAAAAATAAATTGTGTGACATTCGTCCTGTGCAGCCATTTTTTTAACAAAGTATTTCTCTATGTGCCAGTTATACAAAAGATCTTCAAAATGGAATAAGTCAGCTGGGATGATGGCATATAATAGCATAAAATACAGTTCTGTGGTTTTAAAGGGGGGAAAGGCACATACATACATATGCTTAAAAATATCTAGAATATTTCTCAGTTATACATGATACCCTCTGAGAAAGGAAACTAAAAGCCTGGAGTAGAAGAGAGACACTGTTTTTTGGGGTTTTTTGTTGTTGTTGTTTGTTTGTTTTTTAGATTTTATGTATTTGTTTGTTTATTTGACAATGACACAGCGAGAGAGGGAACACAAGCAGGGGGAGTGGGAGAGGGAGAAGCAGGACTGAGCCACCCAGGCGCCTGAGCTTTTTTTTTAAGTAGGCTTCACTCCCAATATAGAGTCCAACACAGGGCTTGAACTTGCGACCCTGAGATCGAGACCTGAGCTGAGATCAAGAATCAGACTCTACACCAGCTGAGCCACCCAAGCGCCCCTCCCTGAGACTTATTTTTTAACATGTACTTTTTTGTACTGTATTACCTTTTCAGTAAAAATAAACAACACAGAGTCTGGATGTTTAAAATCTGCCTCCCCCATATTTTTAGCCAAGTAATTTTGGGATGTTATGTAACCCTCTAATCTTATATATTTTCATCTATAAAATGGGGCTAATGTCTTTATATGACTCACATAAAAGTTGGATAATATATGAAAAATACTTCCTACAGTACCTGATCCAAAAATAGTAGCTTTTGAGGCAAAGAGCCCTAGACCAGAAGTAATTTCACAGGGAGCTGAAGACAAGTCACGTGACACCCATGACCTGATGTCTTCAGTCTCTAGTTTGGCTAGCTGATCCCTAAGGCCCCTACCTCTGAGTTTACCTGTTCGTTTGAAAGCTGTTTCCTGCTAAAAGTTGTAACTCCAAAGCCAGGAGGATTTGGGAGGAAATTAGGAGCTCCTGGGAGTAGGTGCTTTGGCACCCTCCCAGTTCCATACCAGAGCCCAAGATGAGAGCACTGGATGGAAAAGATGGGTGTGGCTCTATGGCTCTATCTACACAGCCCTCCCTTGTTTCCTGTTGCAACGTTGCAATTGCAAAAAAAAAAAAAAAAAAAAAAAAATTACAATGACTTAAGGAAGGGCATGGAGGATGGAACTGGGATGGAAAATTTTAAAACAGTAACAGTGAAAGGCATGCTTACTGAAGAGATAACCTTCTGGGTCTCATAAGAAAGATGTCCACAGATGGGTGTCTGCAGATTGCTTTGTGGGAGCCTGAGAGGAAGATGCTGGTTATTATGCTCTAGGAGTAACCCTATCTGGGCACCAAGACCTGTCTGTGATCCTGATTTGGGAGGGAACGAAGGGGCCTGGAATCTCTACTTTGGCCTGGGGATAAAAGGGAGTAGCAGCACCCAAGACATATGTAGTGAGGTGTCAGGGGTCATGAGAAGTCCAAAAGGAAGCCTGTCTCAGTACAGCTATCGCTCCTTCCATGGAGGAGGCCATGTATAATCTTCAGGAAGCCTGTGAGTTTCCTCTCAGAACTTCTCAGGCAGAAGTTAGGGTTGTTCTGAGAAATTCTGGCACAGTAGACAGTGATGACCCTGTTTCTTTCATACAGGTGCTGAGGGATGTCCTCAAGGATCTCTACCACCTGCTGAAACACGTGGTGTGCTTGGAGCCTGATGACGTGGCCAAGCTCCATGCCCAGCTGGCCCTTGAAGAGCTGGATGAGATAATGAGAAATTTCCTCTTCCCACCACAGAAGCTGGAGAAAAAGATTGTGGTCCTGCCATAGACCTAGTTCAAAGGACGTCAAGGAGGTAGAGGACCAAGCAGCCAGAGCAGTGCCCAAACGTTCCAGCAGGTGGCCCCACTGCCCCTTTGGTGCAGGCAATATGGCTGACCCTGGATGGCTTTATGTCTCTGGTCATTCGTGTCTTTAGGCAGACCTTCCTAAAGCATCCATTTAACCATTCTGCAACTGGCCTGAAGCATGTGTCCTTAGAAGACAAAAGATTACAAATCTCACTTATTTATCTGCACGTTTTTCAGTGTCCTGTGGCATTTAGAGAAGGAAGTCTACTTGATGGAAGTATATCTTTAACATGACTGGTAGAAGTTGACTAATTGGCCATTCTTGTCACTTGAACTGAAGAGGTTGATCACCCTCCTGAGTGGCACATGTGTCACATATCTTGTTATTCTTCTGTGGTGAGATTGTTCTTCCTTGCAATAATGAGGAGCAGCCAGAGCTAGTCATCCTTGGCTGCTCAAGAGGCAGATCAGAGCACAAATGCATTTGGAGGCAGGGAGGGGAAGGAAACTGTTATCGAAACATGCAAAATGGAATAAAATTTTTTTGGCTAGAGAGTACAGGTCTGAATCTGGTCTTCTGCTATTGAGATGGAAAGCTAATGCACTGAGGAGGATTTGAACTCCAGAAAAGAGCATCAAGCTGGTTGAATCTTCCAGAGATGAAGGGTAAGCCCTTTGTTTGCCCCCTGAGCTATTTTCTTCACTCCCTCTGCTACTGTTTTCACTAAGTTGCCCTGACTATAGGACAAAAGAGCCACAAACATCTCAGATGAGAGAGTTTATATTTTGCATTTGGTCCTCTGCTTCTTGAGGGGGGAACACTTAGACAATGGGTTGATTAAATGTATACCGGAAAGTGGATAGCGTATTGGTGACATGATGCCATGTTTATTGAAATCATGTCAGTACTGTGAAATCAAGTAGCACTGTGGACTCCTCTTTACTTACTTATATATTGTGGCCACTGAATTTGATTGCAGCTAAAAGAGAAGACGAAGTGGTACCTTGGTGGCTCAGTCGGTTAAGTGCGTGACTTCGGCTCAGGTCATGATCTCAGAGTCCTGGGATCCAGTCCCACATTGGGCTCCCTGCTCAGTAAGGAGTCTGCTTATCCCTCTGCCCCTCTTCCTGCTTGCATTCTCCCCCCAACCCCCTGCCCAAATAAATAAAATTTTTTAAAAAGAGAGAGAGAGAGAAGACAAAAAGGAGAAACAGGCTGACTGCTTCGGACAAGCCCTCCCCAATGTCAGCACCTTGACAAGGTTAACCCAGAGCTTCTCGACCAGTCCTCAGCTTTGCAGAGCTAGGTACACAATTTTATCTCCACTCCTTGGGGTAACCAGGCCTAGGGCAACCAAAACACAGCTTCCCATATCTCACAGGTAACTGAAGGAGCTATGTACGAGCATGCCCATATATCAGTTAACAGCAGGCTCTTTCTGTCTGACCAGATTACAGAGGAGGTTCTTAGCTTAGAACCTTTGTGGTGGGCATTCCTTTAAATTAAGTGGCCTTCTGGGGCGCCTGGCTGGTTTGGTCAGAAGAGCGTGTGATTCTTGACCTCAGGGTCATGAGTTCAAGGCCCACGGTGGGTATGGAGCTTGCTTAAAATAAATATACTTTAAATAAATAAGTAAAGTGGCCTTCTTAAAGATACAGATCATAAGCTAGCTTAGTAAGCAAAGAATTAGAACAAAGGTGATTACATGTTTTTAAGAAATAGTATCATTCAGCTAGGGGAGCTGGATTTGTTCCCATTCTCCAAATCAGGATGTAGAAAATCAGGATTGGGGCTTTTAGATCGGAGAAAAATCTCTGTTGAACCAGCTGGATATACCCTGAAAATTCTTGTTTCTTGGCGTGCCTTTAACTAGACTCCATACAATGTACATTAGATCATTAGATTGGATATGTTAGATGATTAGATTAACTTGGTTTGCATTAAGTGCCTTCCAGTTCTGAAGATAGATCCTAACTGATCACCTTGATTAGACTGAGAAACTCTGTAGTCTCACCACCTGTTCTCCTAGGGAGTGCCTCAGGAAGCATTCTAGTCCTAGTAAATTGCCTCTTAATTTGAGTTATTTGGCAAATGGCTAAAAGCATCTGTTCTTTATTGATTTTGATGGATTCCATTTCAAAGAATAACCTTTTCTGACCTTGTTACCAAACTCAGGGGAAAGACACCATAATGTAACCCTCCTAAACATGACCAAAATATTAAAAAGTTTCCAAATTTATATTTACAAATTTTAGTGTGTGTGTGTGTGTGTGTGTGTGTGTGTGTAGTATTTTTTTTTTTAAAGATTTTATTTTTTTGACAGAGGTCACAAGTAGGCAGAGAGGCAGGCAGAGAGAAGGGGCGGTGGGGGGGGGGAAGCAGGCTCCCTGCTGAGCAGAGAGCCCGATGCGGGGCTCGATCCCAGGACCGTGAGATCATGACCTGAGCCCAAGGCAGAGGCTTTAATCCTCTGAGCCACCCAGGCGCCCCGTGTGTGTAGTATTTATATGTATAAATTCCCATCCTTGGGAAGGAGCATGAGAATTAAGAACTTCAGGGTAGGGGCACCTGGCTGCTTCAGTCAGAGGAGTATGTGACTCTTGATCATGAGTTCGAGCCCCATGTTGGCTATAGAGATTACTAAAAAAAAATAAGTAAACTTTAAAAAAAAAAGAACTTAGTGTTAATAAAAATATAAAACTAAAGGAAAGAAAGAAGGAAAGAGGCACCGAAGTCCATGGTCAGTGGCAGGAACAGCAATGATGCCCCCCTCCACAGGGCCCACGAGGTGTGTCTGGTTCTCTGGAGTATGTAACAGCAATGTCCTCCAGCTTGCTCCCATCTCTCCCCTCCTTCAAGGCCACCTTCTCTCTGCTGCCCTTCCAGTCTACTCCCTTATCTGTCCTACTGAACTTGCCTTGGCCTCTCCCCTTTGGTCCCTTCCACTGCCCGGCTGTCCGCCGTACAGACTCCCTTGGATCATCCGTGTGGTCTTTTACTTGGCCCCGTCCTGCCCTATCTCCCTCCTTTCCCTTCCCAGCTTCTTGCTCCTGTCTGCAGGTCTGCTGTCCGTAGCTCCTTGGCCTACAGAGGATGGCTCCAAAGCAAGAGACAAGGCTGCAGCCAAGCCCCCCGTCTACTTCCTGAGCTTCGACTGCTTGTTCAGGTGACTTCCTGGAGAGTCTTCTGGAGGGTCTCCCTCTCTGCCGTGTGATTCCTTCTGCTTGGCAAGCGCCCTTCTACAAGCCCTCTGTTCCTTAATCAGAAATCTCCTGACCTTCACTTTGCTCCTTACCGTCTCTCTGTACTTGCTAATACTAATACTCCTCTCCCTTCTTCACTTCTCCCTTCATCCCTTCACCTTTCCTGTGGCTCTGCTCACCCATCTACGTAGAAGGGCCAAGGTGCCAGGGACTGGAGGATAGCAGAGCAAGTCACAGCAACGGTGAGAGCCATTTACTGAGCACCTACTGTGTGCCAGATGCCGTGCCAGGCACTGAGAACACCGCAGCGAGCAAAGCAGACTGAACCTTGCCTTGGGGGAAGCTCCCATTGTACAGGAGACAGATAATAAAGAAGCTGAACAATACAGGAGACAGAATCTCAAGTGAGGTTAAATGCTGTGGAGGAAGATTAAGTCAGGAAGGTGGGTGCAGAGTGTACGGGGATGGGGGCTGTACGTTTAGATCAGTTGTTTATTTTATTTTATTTTATTTTAAAATTTTATTTAGTTATTTGACAGACAGAGATCACAAGTAGGCAGAGAGGCAGGCGGGGAGTGGGGGGAGAAGCAGGCTCCCTGCCGAGCAGAGAGCCTGATGCAGGGCTTTATCCCAGGACCCTGGGATCATGACCTGAGCCAAAGGCAGAGGCTTAACCCACTGAGCCACCCAGGCGCCCCTAGATCAGTTGTTTAGAGAGGGCCTCACTGGGAAGTTGGTATTTGCATAAAGATCAGAAAGAGGTGAGGGAGTGACCAGGGAGATGTTCTGGCAGAAGAACATTCCAGACAAAGCAAAGGACAAGTGCACAGGCCTGGAGCTGAAAGTGTGTCCGGCAGGTTTGAGGACGGGCCAGAGGCCAGGCTGGCTCCAGGGCAGTGAGCTTGAGGGAAGGGGAATTGGTGGGGCTGGGTACTACGGGTCACTGGACCCATGGAGCCTTGCAGACCATTCTCAGCAAGGAGGCGGGGGCAGCCCCTTCAGCTTCTTTTTGTCAAGTGCTTAAGGCCACATGGATGAATGCTGTAATATGGGAAATGCCTCTAGCCCCAAGGGGTTTTGTACTTTTTTTCCTCCATCACAATGAAGTGGCAAGCCCCATCTCTTCACCACCCCCCTTCTCTGGAAAGCAAATCTACCCCCTCTCCACACCCTTGGTCTGGGAGAGCCTCACCTGCCTGCTGCCTAGGATGCTCAGCAGAGGTGGGGGTATGGCTGAGGCACCTGAAAGTGGTTCCGTTAGGAAGAATGAGTTGGGGGATGATTCATCTGACCTGTACAAAACCCAGTTGGCTTCTGTAGTCTTTTTGCAGAGAAATGCAGCATCTCAGCCAGAATGTCGGTGGTAAGGGCGAAGGGGGGAGAGGGGAGCGGAGTTCCAGGCAGGCTGTGGAGCGGTGGCAGTAGCTGCTGGTGCCTGACGGCGGGCGCCTGGGCTGCTGTGTCCTCCAGCAAGTCCTGCAGTCACAGACGTTCTGCAGTCACATGCCGCCGGCTGACTGCAATGCGCGCCACCCCAGCTGGGAACAGAGGTGCTGCTGGGGGCTGGGAAGCTGTCTTCCTGGGCACTGGCTGGGGGCACTCCTCCCTGCTGGCAGGGCTCAGGGCTGCATGCTGGCAGGTGAGGAGGGGACGCAGACCCTCACCACCCGCCCTGGAGGGGGCCGTGCCTGCTGCTGCGGAGGGTCGTCCGCTGTTGTCCTTCTCTACGGTTCTTCCTCCGGACTCTGGAGCTCTGCGCGGCCAGGGAGGGCTCAGGGACTGTCCTCCCTCCTGTGACCCTGTGCAGGCCCCATGGGGCACAGAATAGGAAGAGCAGTTGCTCTGTGTTCCTTGTCATTTGGAAAGTTGTTTTGCATCCAAAATCTCTGCTTCTCACAACAGCCTCTTGGAACAGGGAGGCCAGCTACTGTTACTCCCCTGTAGTGGGATTTGGCCCCTGGTCTCCTGGGTCTTAGCCAGACTCTCAAAAGTCTGTTAAATACTAGAGAGCCTCCTCCCCAACCCCCAAATGAGTATAAACACAATTTGGGAAGAAAACTCACGGTTCCTATATCCAGGTGAGCCCTAGGATGTGTGTCCCATGAAGATAGAGTGTGATGTCCACTGACACGTGCTGAGGGGTGCCTGCCAAGACCCCTGTGCTTGCCCTGGGCCGCCTCTGAGGATGCCCGCTAGCAGCTGAGCCCTCAAGTATGGATACCTGGCTGCGTCCGGGTGTGTGAGTGTGTTTTCCGATCACATATGTTATTATCAACTCTAACAAATGTAATACATATGTAACCAAAAAAAAAAAAAAAAAAAAGAAAAGAAAAATGCACCCAATTTCACCTCCACTCTAACCCCAGGATTACCGCTGGCGGTGTCGTCAGTGTCCCTTCAGACCTTTCTCACCTTTCACACTTCTCCGAAATGAATACAGGCCTGCATTACTGCTTTCAAAAGCCAAAGTAGGATTGAACCATAAATAGTGTCCCACATATTTTTTTTCCTTAGTTTTATGTCTTGGAGACTCTGTCCTGTCACTACTCAGAGCTCCCTGTCCTTTGTGATGGCACATGTCTCCTGCAGTGTAGGTGAACTACAGCGGGTGTAGACATTTGTTTCTTGATGGCCCATTGAGCTGTTTCCAATTTCCAGTGATTCTTCAGGAACTCTCAGTGTACCTCTTTGCATACCGAAGCGTTTTTACAGGATAGGTCCTAAGAGGTCTAAATGTTGGATCGTGCTCCTTTGAACATTGTTAGTTTTTGTTTTTAAGATTTTATTTTTAAGTAATCTTCACAACCAGCGTGGGGCTTGAACTCACAACCCCACATCAGGCGTTGCATGCTGTACCTCCTGAGCCAGCCAGGTGCCTGGCTTTGGACATTTTTTTTTTTTTAAAGATTTTATTTATTTACTTGACAGAGAGAGAGAGATCACAAGTAGGCAGAGAGTCAGGCAGAGAGAGAGGAGGAAGCAGGCTCCCCGCCAAGCAGAGAGCCCAATGTGGGGCTCGATCCCAAGACCCTGAGATCATGACCTGAACCGAAGGCAGAGGCTTAACCCTCTGAGCCACCCAGGAGCCCCGGCTTTGGACATTTTTAAACGTGTGTACCACCATGTCCACCAGAAGGTGTGTGCTGATCTACCTTCCCCTCTCCCCAGTCGGCATTGCTCTAATACCCATGAGATACCGGTTCACTCTCCACAGCAGAAGTGTGGAGACCATGCTCTAAACAATCTAAGGACGGGGCAAGCCACAGGGGCTGGAGTCTTCTGTATACCCAAACCACCGATGGCGGCACAACGACACATTTTGCAGGTATACTCACCAGCTTATTAGGACTCTCCTGGAAAGAAATCCTGAGCCCCTGCAGGTCTACTAAAAAGGGTTCTTGCCAGGGATGCCTGGCTGGCTTGGTTGGTAGAGCACGCACATCTTGATCTAGGGGCTGTGAGTTGAAGCCCCAGGCTGGGCATACAGCCTACTAAAAACCAAAAACCAAAACTGATTTTTACCGGACTCTCAGTTCTGAGACTGTGCCCTGGGTGTTTGGGGATGCCCTCTCAAGGGGTTTGCAGTGTCCCCAGGATAGGGACCACGTTTCCCAAACCAGATTGAAGACACTGGGTCTGATGGCCCTTCAGAGCATCAAGTTCATCTTGTAACATGCAGAGCAAATGACTTCCACACATTCCACATCACTGAATAGCATCCTCACGCTGTGAAGAGTTTATTGTGCTCTTCTGTGCGTTTGAGATCTATTAATCCACTAAATCCTCCCACCTGGCCTGTGAGGTAGGTATTATTATTATCCCTGTTTTACAGATGGGAAAAGTGAGGCACCCAAGAGGCTAATTACTCACCCTAGATTACATACCCAGTGATAAGTAGCTAAACCAGTATTTGGACCCAGGCAGTCTGGCTCCCGGAGCTGGGCTTTTAACCACTGTGCTTTGCTATTCCCCATGGATACTCTATTTCCAAGTCGTGAAAGAAAAAAAAAAAAAGTGTTCTTAATGTAAGTGAGGACCAGGAAAGTGGTTCCCTGCTTGTTTAAATGGACAACCCATGTCAAGCGAAACATCAGCCGTGATTTCCTCTGAGCAGTGTCGTCGCACACCAAACCCAGGCTCAGACACCAGAATTTGTTCTGTGTCTCGTGTTTGACCTCTTTGTTGACCCAGCAGCTAGAGATGAGATCTGCTAAAACTTCCCCGCCCTCCTGCTCTTATACTTGAACAGCTGTCATAACTTGCTTGTCTAAAGGCTTGTTCTTCTTCCTGGGGGTGGCAAAGGTAGCAGACACCCAAGATGGCCAAGATGTGTACAGCACAGGAAGTATGGAAAGTCTTCCCATAGATCCAATCACAGCCCAGATACATCCCCTTTGAAGGTTTGCCGTTGTTTTGGTTTGGCTTTTTTTACCCTTTCATCTCCTGGAAGCAAGGCGTCAGTTCTCAGATTGCCTGTTCAGAATGATCACAGTGGATCGTTTTAAACTGTGATCTGTTGCGTCTGTATTCCTTGTTTGTATACATTGATAGCTCTATTCCATACCCTCCCTCGAGAGAAAAAAAAAAAAAAATAAGACCAGAATGAACAGCCCTCTGTTGCAGAAGGGAGAAATAAGGTCCAGACACGCAAGTTTTTGCAAACGGGAAAAGACAGGGGAAGGGGAGATGTGAGTGCACGAGGGCAGAGAACCTTGTTCTTCTGTTCCCTAGTTCTTAGGCTCAGTCTACCGGCCAGTGCCTGCCTCCCGCCAAGAGCAGCAGAGGGAGAGCTGTGGGTGTCAGCAGAGGGCAGTTTGCAGGGAGCTCCCAAGCCTCGGGAGCGCCCTCTCTGCCGCGGAGCTGTGGAAAGCGGCAGGGGCCTTTAAGTGGCTTATTAAATGATGTAAGATTTAATCTTCGCTCTCTGCGTTGGAACTGAAGCCTGCTCGGAACGGTGCCGGGGTGGGGCTTTTCTGATGCACAGCCCCAGTCATCACACGCGGAGGTAGCTTGGCGCTGGGGAGAACAAAGCCACCTGCTCCGCACTTGCAGAGTCTCTAGAGCTTGAACAGTCGTCTCTGCCCTCCCCCACCCCAACATACAACACACCTTTATTAGACCACACAGCACTTTCAAAACTTCAGATCCTATGGTGACCATATTAATCCTAGGGAAGGGCCAGCCTGAAATTAGGCTGTTTTTGCTGAAAGAATGGTGGTGCTGATGCCTCAGAGAGCTGTGGGGGTGGGGGTGGGGGGTCAGCGAACTCCCCCAAAGAAACTGTGAGCATCAGAGTTGGAGGCTGCAGCGTCAACCACATAGGGATTTCTCCCTGGCCAAGGCCAGGACCAAGGGAGACCGATGGTCATGGGGACTCCATGCTCCAAAAGAGAGCAATTCAGACCCGTTACCCTAACCCATCCTTTGGGGAGGAAATGCCCCCAAAGTGCAAAAGTTCTTTTGTTTAGAAACTGGAAGGTAATCCAAGTCCGGTTTTGGCAGCTGTGTCCTTCCATTGACAAGGGCTGGCTGGCTTCCCCACACCCCCCAGTTCTCAAAAAGGCAGACAGCACCTTTGCCAACAAAGAGACGATGTCAACCCAATTCCAGGTATATTGCCGGGTTGTGGGGACTGATCCTGCCCATCTGGTCCTGTCCTCTTCTGTGTTTCTCCCTTTCTCCTTTTCCTTTTTTCCTTCGGGCTTGGTAGCTCATTCGTTCATTGTTCAGTTTTTAAGGTCAGTTAATTTGGACAGGTGTGGCAGAGGAAAACGGTGCTGGAGGAAAACGGACAGACACTTCCACACTCTGGAGCTCGTCTCCGAGGTTGGCTGGCTCTCCGCAGTCCTCCAGGAGCCAGCGACGCACTTGCAAATCTCAGCTGACAAGCATCCTCAGGAAGTGTTCGTTTCTCAACCTTAGTAGAATCACCTAACGAATTAAAAAAAAAAAAAAAAATCAAGCCTGGGGTTCAGCCCTAGTGATTCTAAATTGATCTGGGTCCAGGCAGTAGTGTTTTGTGAAAAGCTCCAAGGTAAAAAAAAAAAAAAAAATCAAGCCTGGGGTTCAGCCCTAGTGATTCTAAATTGATCTGGGTCCAGGCAGTAGTGTTTTGTGAAAAGCTCCAAGGTTTTAGAAATCTAATGTGCAGCAGCCAGATGCCAAAACCCCTGCCTTAGTTTACCTCGTGAGAAAAGTGAGTATGTGTCTGTGTGTGTGTTAAGGGGGTGTCCTAGCTAAAAAAAATCTGATAGTAGGCCATACTTTGTTGGGGGAAGGTCCTTCCCCGTGAAGGAGTTGGTGGAAACTGCCCCCACCCTTGGCTCTTCTCTAATTGGTTTTATGGCGGATCCATCTTTTGACCTCCTCTGTGACAATGACTAATGATGTGTTTCATCAAGGAAGAGGACCGAAGCAGAAATGCCAGCACATTTAAACACTGTTGTTGATGTTATTGTAACAAGAGCTCAGTGAATTTGGAACAAGGTTACCTTAAGGGATCTGTTTCCCTCCTGCTGCTGATACAGTGGGAGGGAAGGTAGACTGGGATTGTGTTCTACTGAAGTCCAGAAAGTGGGTGTGTGCTTGTGTAATGAGCAAGTGTGCATGTGTCCGTTTTGGATACAGTGAGTTTTGTGCGCACTCGGGGGGAGGGGCGGGCAGTTGATAACACCCAGAGCAGAACCTCTTCCTGGGGCTTCCTCTAGCCTCAGTGCAAAGCTGTTGACATCATCATTCTTGGATATCCTTTTTTTTTTTTTCCCCCAGGAAAAGCATCCTTTCAGGGTCCACCTAGAGCCCATTCTTCACGTGCACCTCCCTCCCTTACCCAGGATCACCACAATCCTGGATGAGGGGATAAATGGGGGCTGACGCCAGCTGGGATGTGCCACACAAGCCATGTGCCATGTCTCCTGGCTATGCTGCCAGGGGGAAGACTTTTTATAATTCACTAAAGGTGCTGGATGAGCTAGCACAGCTATGCGTACTTCTTCCTTCTCTGCTAAATTCTCTCAAAGGGAAGGATTTAAATAAAGCAAATTACTCATGTTTTGACTGCCACTAATCCTGTCTATATCTTGGCCCTCCTGACTTGACTGCTCTTTCTTTTTTCCTTTTTTTTTAAGTAATTCCTATACCCAGTGTGGGGCTTGAACTAACAACCCCAGATCAAGAGTCAGCTATGCTGAGCCAGCCACGTGCCCCTTTACTGCTGTCTTTGCTGAGGTTTCCAAACCCTTTCTACTTGAACCCATGTGTGATATAGACTATACCCCACCTAGCCCCAGCTTAGAAGGAAATTCTATAAATTCAGGATTTATATCATTTTAAAATACCTTTTTATTACAAAATTATTATATTAATAGAAAATAGGGAGACTACAGAGAAAAAGGCAAAGGGAGAAAAATCTATTGTTCTACTACCCCAGACAAGACCTGATCCTGATAATCTGAGTGAACTTCTCTCTTGCCTTTTAATTTATAGGATTTAAAAGAAAACATGAACATAAATGTAGTCATTCATATATAACAAGTTTGTATCCTGCCTTTTTTAGTTAACCTTGCATCATAAGCATTTCAGCAGATTCCTATGTTCTCTTCATGAGCATGATTCTTAGTGGCTGCACAATATCCCAACAGGAAGGAGATTATGGTTGAAAATTGCCTTCTGGATTTTTTTTTTTTTCCTGCATTCACCTAGGAGAGGGAGAGAGAGGGAAAATGGCCAGGAAGAGCTTTTGCTGTTCAGGATTCCAAGAAAACCATCTCCAGGTCTGGTTTGATATTCGGTGTGCCCTCCTAATCCTGACCCTCCAGCCAGCATAAAAGAACCTCGCCCCTTCGTGGGTGCTGACTGCTCTGCTGCCAGCAGAGCAGAGGCCCCTTAATTTGAAATGGAAACGATTCTTCCATCCAAGGAGGGAGAGGGAGAGCCTGGAGTTAAAACCTCACCATTGTAACTTGCAGTGCCGAAAAGTCCTTACACCTGCTTCATCAAACAGAGCCCCCAGAAAGGGTACTGATTACAGAGTACTTGTCTGGAAGAGGGGCAAGTTATATGAAAGGATAACTTTGTTGGGTCGTAGCTGCCTTGCTGTCGTCAAGGCACATACTTTCCACTTGGAATTATGTATTAACTAGTGTTGCAGATTAAGCTGCCTTGAAGAGGAGGCCCTGTTTAGTCAGCTGGGGGGGGGGACAAAACCTGCTATTCTTTGGAGGCCAGTTTAAATTCACCTTCATTAGCTTCAAGAGGTTTTGATTATGGTCAGCCCAGAGAAGTTAATGGGATGGAGCCTGGAGCGCTGGCTTGGCTGCCATCCCCCAGTCTCCTCTGCTTCGCTGGAAGCCCCGGGCTGCCTGCCATCGAGGAGCACTGAAGCGTGAGGTCAGAGGCTGAGGGGGCCACTGTGGCTCGAGGATGCCCCTCCGCCCCCGCCGCCCCGTCACTCGCTAGGAGAGCAGCGGAGCAGCACCTGGCTCCTGGCAGACCTGTCCCGCAGCTTCAAGCCCCAGCCGTGACAAGGGACACTGGATGGCAGACTCGTCTTGGTGCAAGGTGTTTGAGCGTTTCACAAGTTCGGATTTGAAAAGTGGCAGAAAGGTGAAACCTCTGTTTGTGGACCTGTCAGCTTCAGTTACCTCGAACCCACCAAAGCTTGGAGAATGGCCCTTTGAACACTCCAAACAATAGAAGTCTCTTTCTCTTGATGATCCCCTCCTCTCCGCCCTCACTTGTGCCCAAGCGTGACACCGCCTGCCTGCAGGGACACTTCCTGAGGGCAGCACCAACAGTGCACACCGCCCCCTTGCACTGGTTTATTGGCTTGTTAACACGCCTTCGATACCTGCTCCTGAGCCCCCAAACCGCAGCTCAGCTGTCCCCAGACAATACGTGTAACTTACTCCCACCTTGCACGGACTTCAAGAATTCTCCATCACTGCCAAGTAAAATGCAAGCTCCTCATTCAGTCACTCAAGGCTCCAGAATCTGCCCTTAGCATCCTCCTCCTCAGCAGCTACATCTCGTCAGGCCCTCCTTGGAGCAGGTACCGTTGCAAGTTCTTCAGTGTACGTTTTTTTTTTAAGATTAATTAATTTATTTCAGAGAGAGAGTGGGAGCAGGGGGAGGGGCAGAGAGAGAGGCTGAGAGAGAATCTCAAGCAGACGCCCCACAGAGTGCAGAGCCTGACGTGGGGTTCGGGGCTCTGCACAGGGCTCGATCTCATGATGAAGTTCCCCCAACCTGAGATCATGACCTGAGCCGAAACTGAGTTGGCCCCTCGACCAATGGAACCACCCAAGCCTCACTACCTGCTCTTGTTCTTAAAGCTCTTCTTCCCATCTAGAATGTTCTTGTCTTTCTACATAGCTCAAGTTCTCCAGGGAACTCTGCTCAGCCCACTCCTGCTCACAGAGATCTCTTTCCTGAAATCCTCAAATTCTTCTAGTTGGATCCTCTCATCAACACCTATTATAAACTGCCACTTCTCAAGGCATTTGTCTTCAAAATGGATGACTGTCTAGATGGCAGGGACCAGCCTGAGACTTCCTGGTGCCAAAGCATCATTCCCTTCTCGGGGCTGGTGTTCAGTGTTTGTCAAATGAATGTTGAAATGCAGCACACATTTTCTACTGCTGAGCCGAATAGGGAGGCTTTATCCTTTGGAACCCATGCAAAAGCCAGTTCAGCAACATCTGAATTCATGTTTTTAAGTGAGTGGGTGTGGAATTAGTCCTATTCTTCAATCCCCAGTGGAAAGCAGAGATAAACTTGAGCTTTATTGTATCAGCCCCTTAAAGATTCCCCTGCCCTCCTCCCCTGGAAGAGAAGAATGCAAATAGGGCACTGCAAACTGGATGTTAATTACAGGCAAATCCTCCCTGGCACAGGCTGGCCACAAAGGTAAAGATTCTTCTTGCTGTCTGATAATACAGGGTCGCTGGCCCTGCAGATCAGAAAAAGAGAATTTGCTTCTCAGGGGAAGCCAGTCAGGGGGCCAAGCCAATGATGTTGCATCTGGACCCGCTGTTCATTTAGGAGTTTTTAATTGACTAGCCCACCGCCTATAAAACTCCCTGGAGCCAACTGAGTGAGATAGACAATAAGCCCGTGGGACAAAGTTGAAGCCTTAGAAATTAACTAGGCATGAGATGTTCCTGGAACAACCCCAGGAAGCTTGCTCCCAGAGAAGTCATGATGCTGTTGTGTTGAGGGCAGACAGGATCTTTCCAAACTGGCTGCTCCATTCTCTCAGCTTCTAAACAGGTCACTTATAAGCAGCCAGTGGGCTGTGTATGACTCACAGACCCATTTTGCCTGGCCTGTGGACTGTTGTTGTTTTTTTTTTTTTTTTCCCCAACATTTGAATTAGTTGCCAACACTAGAAAATAAGGAGATTCCACATAAAAATCTGGATTTCTGGGGCAGCTGGGTGGCTCAGTTGTTTAAGTGTCTGACTTAATTTTGGCTCAGGTCATGATCCTGGGGTCCTGGGATGGAGTTCCTCCTTGTCCAGCTCCCTGCTCAGCAGGGAGTCTGTCTCTGTCTCCCTTAGCCCCTTCCCCTGCTCGCATGCTCACTCGCTCTCTCCCTCTAAAATAAACCTTTTTTTTTTTTTTAAAGATTTTATTTATTTATTTGAGAAAGAATGAGAGAGAGCATGAGAGGGGAGAAGGTCAGTGGAAGAAACAGCCTCCCCATGGAGCTTGGAGCCTGATGTGGGACTCGATCCCAGATCACAACCTGAGCTGAAGGCAGTGGCTTAACTAACTGAATCACCCAGGCGCCCCTAAAGTAAACCTTTTTTTAAAAAAAATCTGGATTTCTGGGCACCTGGGTGTCTCAGTCGGTAGAGGGTCTGCCTTCAGCTCAGGTTGTGATCTCAGGGTTCTGGAATCTAGCCCCGCATCGGGCTTACTGCTCAGCAGGAGAGTCTGCTTCTCTCTCCCTAGCCCCCTCACCCCCACCCCCCGCTGGTGCTCTCTCTCTCAAATAAATAAATAAAATCATATCTATATATCTGGATTTCTGATTTCTCTTGACAACAGGGCACCTGCACCCTTCTTACAGGGACATCTTCAAATGGGATATTCACTCCCATCAGGCTGATTCATTCATTTTTGTCCCCCGCCCCCCCCAAAGACCCTGCTTGTTTTCCCTGATCTAAAATGTTGCAGATTTCAGATTTGGGTGGGAGGTGGGATCAGATAGCTCCTTCAGTGTCTGCTCTGTGATGATGCCCCTGGATGTGGAGGAGGTGGATTGGGGCTCTAAGGGAGTCCATCATGCATTGGAGGCAAGGTATTTTTCAGTGACACTGATCTCCGAATTTCTGGTCACTGAGGATCACATCCTGGAGGAATGAGCTTGTAGAATCCAGAACACTGGCATACAGATGCCGTTCTCTGGTTGAGGATAACTGGAGTTAACTTTTACTGAGCATCTGCTCTCAGCCAGTGTCCTCAATTCTTGTAACAACCCTGTCAAATACTCAGTTCCATTTTTGGGAGGAAGACACTGAGGTTAGTGCCGCACAGCTAGTGGCAGAACTGACACCAAAGCCTTCGTCTTAACCAAAGTTGCCTCTCTCCACCTGTGCATTATTAGCTCTCCTTAGGGCCCATCTCAGGTTCAAAACATATTCCCATTGTGGATTCAATACTAGTTTTTAAAAACACACGCAAAAAAGGATATTTAAACCATATAGCGTGTTAGTGACAATTTTCTCAAGCCAAAGCATGAAATGATTTGATTTCTGTACTGCAGGATGTGAGGGGGTGTAGCAGGTGTCTTTGCCAGGGGTTTTTGTGTGCCTGAGGAACTCAGCAATGAGCATGAGTAAGGATGGGCAGGCAAGTCCCCAAGCCCCTAAGATTTCTTTCTTTCCTTTTTTTTTTAAAGATTATATTTATTTATTAGAGAGAGAGAGCATAGGCACATGAGCAGGGGAGGGGGGTAGAGGGAGAAGCAGACTCCCTGCTGAGTGGGGAGCCCCAGATCATGGACTGGAGTAGAAGGCAGAGGCTTAACTGCCTGAGCCACCAAGGTGCCCCAGCCCCTAAGATTTCTAAGAGGAGCAGCTTGTAGACTGCAACTAATGTTGCTATAAATTTGTTGCAGCTTGGGAAGAAGTGATGGAAATTATCTCAGGTGTGTTTGGAGGACATGTAAATTCATTTTTTACTAGTCTTTATCTCTTCAAGTTTTTCCGAGATTTAGGAACCGGGGTCTAATTCAACTGGTTCTAAACTTGCTCTGCTGACAACTCCCCCACCTCTCCCTGACCCTACCCCATCTCATCCAAGTCCAGCAGCAGCTTTTGGGGTCCTGGAAACCACTGGCTATAAGGTCAGTTGGGGATTTAGGAGGTTACGGATGTCGGAAATAAAGGTGTAAGAAAAGGGGAGGAGGAATTGGTTTTGGCTTTAAGACACAGGAACTTCCAAGGTTCCTGCAAAACCATTTGGAGCTTTTGCAAACCCTTAAAGTCATCAGCGCCCCACTGCGGAATCTAAAGCTAAGCTTGTCACAATTGTTAACACCTTCTTTGAACAGTCTTTTTATATTTGACAATTACTCTTATCCTTTTTTTTTTTTTTTTTTTTTTTTTTTTGCGGGCAGGAAGGTTCTGCTGTCTTGGTTTTAGGGAGTACCCTATACAGCGAACAGCCCCTCCGCGTGCCGCAGTCGGGGGAAGGTTTCCATCGCCTCGGCGGTTTTGCAGAGTGAGTAGATTTCGAGGCTTAGAAAGCCGGGCGCGAGGGTGGCGGAATGGAGAGTTAACAGTTTTGGAAGTCCCTATGGGTTATATTGAAAGTTAACAGCGCTCCAGGTTCCAGGTTGAGCACAATGACCGCCTCCTCCTGGGCAGCTGGCCCCGGGCAAGCGCGGAGGAGCTCGTCCTCTGGTCGCCTTGGGAGAACCCACCTTCCCGGGGCGCAGAGACCGGCTGGAGCCGCGTGCACGCGGGACCCCGCGTCCCGCCGAGCGCCGGCCGCTTATAGCTCCCTCCGACTGAGCCAATAAGGGGGTGCCCCTCGCGGCCCTCGGGGGGGCCCTCCCACTCTTCCCAACTTTCCCGGCCCTAGGGCCGGAGGAGGGCGCCTCTCCCGGCGGGGACGCGCTCGGTACTTAAAGGCGGCTCCGTGGGGCCGGCGCTCGTCAGTCGGAGCGCGCGGCGGCGGCGGCGGTGCACCGGGGCGAGAGAGGCGCGGCGAGCGCGGCGGCGGAAAGGAGCGGGAGGAGGGGCATGGAGCCGCCGCGGGCCTGCTGAGCACCGGAGCGCGGGCAGCCGGCGGCACGGTGAGCGCGGGCCCGGCCAGCCGGCCACATCGGAGGGGCGGGCCGCGCCGGGCTCCAGGGGTGCCGCTGGCCGAGCCCGGCGGACCCCAACCGGCTACCCCCCCCCCCAGCCTCTGCGGGCGCTGCGTCTGGCGCCGGGAGGCCGGCTGAGGGCTGCAGTGTCTCCAGGCTTCACCGCGGTGGTTCCTGCAGCCCCCTCCCCACTGACCCCTCCTCCCTTTCTTCCTCCATCCTCTCCTCCTCCAGCCTCGCCTCCCTTCCTCCCTTGCGGCTTCTGTTTTGTGAATGGATTAGGGGGCGGACGACTGTGCGGGGCACGAGGCTGGTCGGAGTCTCTCCCTCCCCCACTCCCGCCCGGGGGTTCGCACCTGTCCGGCACCAAGATGACGGGCGCTCTGGGCCCTGCGGGTCAGCCGGGCCACGGCCGCATGTATCTGCGGGCCCGGCCTCCCCTTCCCCAGCCGGCTCGGAGGGGCCGGGAGGGCGGCCGGCCGGCCGGGCGCAAGGGGAAAAGCCCCAGCCCCCGCGCGCAAGTTTCCATCCCGCCGCGTGTGGGCCCCGTAGCAGGGCACACCTGTCAGCTGGAGAGGCTGCACAGTGGCAGCCCCGCAAAGTTTCGGGTGTAGATTGGCTGCGTGCGTCCTTGGCTGAGGGTTTTCTCCTTCAGTCACCTGGGGGGAGGTGTCTTAGGGAGCGCCCCCCAACGTAGTGTCCTTGAAGCCGGGTGCGCATTACCTACGGGGACCGAGGTCTAGCGGATCTCTTCTGAACGAAATGGGGGTGGGTGAGAGGTGGTCGAGGTTCCCCTCTCCCCGCTTGAGGTGGCACGGCCCCCTCTCTGGGCAGGGGCGGCTCTGCCAGAGCCCGCACCAGCACCTAATTGCTCGTGGGGTTTTGGCTGCGGGACATTTTTGGTCCTCGGTGGGGTACGGGGTGTCAGGGTAGTGCCTCCAATTCGTGTGCGGGGTTTGGGGGTCCTGCCCAGGAGAGGAAGGGGCCGACGACACCGGAGATGCTGCCTTTGTCTGCAGGCACACTTTGCCAAGGTAGCTGGGGCCCAGAGGAGATGAGCAGGGCCTGGTCCGACTGATTTCTTGGGTTTTCCGTTCCTTCCCCGCAGAGTCGTGGGAAACCGGCACGTGGGTGTGGCCGGCGCCGCCTTTGCCAGAAGGCGAGGCTCAGGCGGGGGTGAGAAGCCTGGCGAGTGCCTTCCCGGCTGCATTAACCTGGTGGGCACCGCCTCCGGCATTGCACCGAGGCGGGGCGCCAGCACCCGGCAGGTTGCCGGGCTGGCCTCAGCGCCCCCGGCCCTCTCCCAGAGCGCAGGTGGGCAGTGGTGTCCTGGGGTTCCCCTTTGGCATGTAAGGTCTAGAGGGCTACGGGGCAGGGGGCTCTCCTGGAGGGGGTGCAGGGCCTCGGGGCCCCTGAGCCGCAGGCGCATTCGAGTGTGGGGAGCTACCAGGGAAGGCTGGGAGTCCTGCAGAGGAAGCAGGCTCCCAGGAATGGCGGGGCAGAGCGCCTGGAGGCCGAGCCTTCCGAAGCCGCCAGGCTGCCAACAACACTTTCCGGACCGCAGCTGCTGGAATGCTGCTGGCTGCCTGAATCTCAGACCGACTTAGGCAGTGGCTGCGTGTTCCTCACCTATCCTGTGTGGCAGGTGGTAGGGGCGCAGGCACTGTTCCCCTAGCAAGAAGGTGCATTTGTGTTGGAGCAGGGCTCAAGGGTTGGTTCCCGTAAGACCTAGAGTAGGAGCTGACTTGGAAGCGAGACCCCTGTTGCCTGTAGAGGGTGGGTGGGTAGCATTGGAAATGGGAATCTCCAGATCAGGCAGGTGGCAAAGGGGATGGGGGGAAGGCATGGGTCAGAATGAGGAGTGGGGAGCTGTCCTCATCAGCCCCTCCTCTCTTCCCCAACCAGCCTTCCAACTTGGGTGGTTCTTCAGAGCAGGAAGTGCTTCTAATTACAGGGAAAGTATTTATTTACCTGAGCCCTATGGAGCAAGAAACCATTAAAACCCCCCCTTGCGGGGACCCGAAGTCTCAGACCACTTGGGCGAGGTCAAGCAGTCAGGAGGGGATAGAGCTGTGTCTCAAGCACAAGTCTTCGGTGCTGAGTGCTAAGCTCTTTTCTTCAGGGTAGATGCGGCACTAAGGCCTGACTGAGTGCAGGTAGAGTTTGGCAGCATTGCCAGGTGGACCAGCACAGAGCTGCCATGCGGGCACTAGGACCAAGTGGATGGGGCTTCCCAAGTAGCCACTCTCCCAGGCTGCTGCAGTGGTGGCTGCAGTTCCCTCTGGCGCCCTGACTGCTAGGTTTCCAGGAGAGCTGTCCACACCCCAGCTCTCATATCTTCTTTTTTCCTCTGCTTTTCCCAGTTGCTTTCCCTTTCTTTCCTGCCTCTACAGTAAATGAGAAAAAGGTGACGTAACAGAGAACACAGGGCAACTTTCTCTTACCGATTTTGCTGTTTCAAGAGAGAGAAGTTCCTCCCCCTTTTATGTTTCCTGCTGTTTCTCATCGTTTCCTCCCCCACTTTGTTCATGGGCCTCATGGGTGGCCGTGCTTTACTTCTCCTCCCTCTGTGTAGGACCCTGGTGGGTACAGAGCAGGTAGAAGCTCTTGGCCAGGGGCGCCTGGGTGGCTCAGTGGGTTAAGCCTCTGCCTTCAGCCTCAGGTCATGATCTCTGGGTCCTGGGATCGAGCCCCGCATCTCTCTGTTCAGCAGGGAGCCTGATTCTCCCTCTCTCTCTGCCTGCCTCTCTGCCTACTTGTGATCTCTCTCTGTCAAATAAAGAAAATCTTTAAAAAAAAAAAGCAGCAGCAGCAGCAGCTCTTGGCTACTGGCTGCCTCCCTGGTCACCCCCCACTTTCCCCTCCCTGGCCCTGCATGTGCTCAGAGCTGCCTGGGCCTCGGGCTCATCCTTCCTGAAGGTCGCCTAGAAGAGCTTTGGGTCAGGCAGATCCCAAGATCGCTGTCCACCAGGTGGGGATCAGATAGCTCTTTCTGGCTTTGGTCTAACAAGAATATATTCTCCTCGAAACGCTTTACATATGTAATCCATTTCACCCTCAAAGATGCTGCAAGGTTAGTGCTGCAGTCCCTGTTTCACAGATGAATGAACTAAGGGGCAGAGCAGAGGCACACAGAGTAAGTGGCAGAGCTGGAATTCGAACCCTGGGGGCTTGGCTTCTGAGTCGGCACACAGTCTTCGCCCCGCTCAGTCAGTGGCAATGGTTTCAATGAGTGGGTCCTTTCCCCTGTTCTGGGCCTGGCCCAGAGAAAATGCCCCTGCTCCCACTGACTGGAAATGCTGCCTTCCGCCTGACTCCACACCTCCCTCTCTCTCCCTCCAGATGCCGGTGCAGCTAACGACAGCCCTGCGTGTGGTGGGCACCAGCCTGTTTGCCCTCGCGGTGCTGGGCGGCATCCTGGCAGCTTATGTGACAGGCTACCAGTTTATTCACACGGAGAAGCACTACCTGTCTTTCGGCCTGTACGGGGCCATCCTGGGCCTGCATCTGCTCATCCAGAGCCTGTTTGCCTTCCTGGAGCACCGGCGGATGCGGCGGGCCGGCCGGCCGCTGAAACTCCGGGGGCCGTCGCGGTCGCGGCGCTCAGTGGCACTCTGCATCGCCGCCTACCAGGAGGACCCTGACTACCTGCGCAAGTGCCTGCGCTCAGCCCAGCGCATTGCCTTTGCTGACCTCAAGGTGGTTATGGTGGTGGATGGCAATCGCCAGGAGGATGCCTACATGCTGGACATCTTCCACGAGGTGCTAGGGGGCACTGAGCAAGCTGGTTTCTTCGTGTGGCGCAGCAACTTCCATGAGGCGGGGGATGGGGAGACGGAGGCCAGCCTGCAGGAGGGCATGGACCGCGTGCGGGATGTGGTGCGAAGCAGCACCTTTTCGTGCATCATGCAGAAATGGGGAGGCAAGCGAGAGGTCATGTACACGGCTTTCAAGGCTCTTGGCGATTCAGTGGACTACATCCAGGTAAGCGCACCTTTACCAGGAGTGTGTGCTTGTGTCTGGCGGGCTGGGTGTAACGGGCAGGGATTTTAGGTCTGGTTGAGGTCCTTTGTGTTGTGTACATCCTTCCTCTGAACTTCAGAAGGCACTGAGGCCACTGCTCTGAACAGCAGTCCTGGGGTCATAAAGACCAGGGATGAAATCCTGGTTCTTCTCTAACCTACCTGTGGGACTTAGTGTGCACCTCTGGCCTGGTATCCCAGTACTAATAAGAGCTACCAAGTGGATAGCACCTAATTCATACCACACACTATTGTAGGCACTTCATACATATTAATTCTTCTTTTTTTTTATTTTAAGATTTTATTTATCTGTCAGAGCACAAGCAGGGGGAGTGGCAGGCTGAGGGGGAACCAGGCTCCGCACTGAGCAAGGAGGTCGATGCACAGGACTCGACCCCAGGACCATGACCCGAGCCGAAGGCACATGCTTGACCGACTGGCCTACCCAGGCGTCCCTACATATTAGTCCTTTTAACCCTCATAATATTCCTAGAGGATAAATACTATTACTATTTCCACTCATAGAAGGTGAATCTGAAAGCCTCGAGAAGTTACATAACTTGCCTAATGTCACACAGCAGTAAGGTGCAGAGGTGGGATTTGAGCCTAGGCAGTCTGCCCATATCCATCGGCCTTACCCTTGGTAACGTGAGGAGAATCTGTCCCTAAGGAGGTGTGGTAAGGAGCAGAAGAAATCATGCTCCAACTCACTCGACTGTTGTTTCAGTTCTGGGCCAGAGAGCCCTACTCTACCCAGTGTCACATTCGTGTTTTGAAGTGGAGGGACACAGCAGTGGCTCATCCTGCGGCTTAATCCTGCAGCAGTCCTTGGCACGGCTAGGACCCTGAACAGATTCTGCTCAGCTTCCAGTCAAAAAGGTCATTGACACCAGGCTGGAAATGTTATTAGGTTAACACAGTTAACACAGCTCCCAACTTTCAAATAACAAAACCTAGAAAGAACTGATGAAAAGCTCACACACTTCAGTACCAAGTAGAAACTGCACTGAGAACCCCAGTTTCTGGTCCAGCACCCACATGTCCACTTCTCTGTTGCATTTCTTGTCCGCACATGCCAGAGGGTCTTGCCAATCCTGTGAATGAATAATGGCTGTCATGGCAGCCCACCTGTGTGCCAGCTCCGTCTTGCCAGGGGCATGTTGAGTATACTGACATTGAATGTTCTCCACTGTACCCACCTAAAATTAGCTTGCCACCGGTGTTTTGGTTTGGGCTTTTTTGAAAGTTGCATCCTCAGATGAATTGGTACATCGGCCTTTTTCTGTCTTCCCAGGGCCTTATAGGGAGGGATGTTGAAGCATTTGATTCTGCAGTTTATCTAGGATCACAGGGCCTCTGAAGCTTTCCTGGAGACTCAGCAGGCACAGGAAAAGCCCTTGAACCCTGGCACATGCTCAAGCCACAGGGACTCTGTCTACTCCCTTGTAGCACAGAATTCCCTAAACCTGCCACACATCTTCCTTTACGGATCATTTCCTGTGGATTCATTCTGGTGGATCAACAAATAGGCTCACACACCTGAGCCAGCCTTTTTCTTTATGGCTCTGGGCTCACTGCCTGGGGCAGCCTGAGCTTCAGCCCTGTTTGGTGGATTTCAGCCTGTCCTCCATTAGCCCCGCTGTGGGTGTGACAGGAGATAGCCCTCCTTCAGCCAGTAGGGAAACCCAGGCAGACAAGAGCTCTAACTTCCCTACCCTGATCTGTTAGAAAGACCCCCCTGGAGTGAAGGAAGCTGAGCAGCGTGAAGAATGGGTTAGGGACAGGGCAGGAAGTAGCCCTGAGACCAGAAGCACTGGAAAGCCTGGCCTGTTGGCTGAAGAGGCTCTGGGAGTCTGGCCTGGGGCTCTCAAGGCAACTTCTCCCAAGGTGTGCTGGTGGGGAGGTAGGAGGGAACATGTGTGATGGCTTTACGTGGAGTCCTTTCAACATTTTGCTTCTTGTCTCTGGCCACCATGTCTTCCAGCCTGGCAAGAGAAAACCCAGCAAGGTTGGGGTGTGGGGGGCAGCCCCCTTCCTGCAGGCATTAGCAACTTTACTAAAAGGATTTTAGGCTTTTGCAAAGCAAGGTTTAGGCTCATCTGTGGATACTGTTTGCTCTGTTGTTCTGCCAGTGATTATCTGGGCCTTGTCAACTCAGTAATGTTCCAGAAAATACGGAGTCAGCCAAAAGGATAAGTGCTCATAGCTCAGGTTCAACTAATAATGGAGCTACCTGTTAGAATCAGACTATAAGCCTCCTGAGGGAAGGTGGGCAAGTGGGCAGGATCTGATCTAGGCTCTGGTTGGAGGCAGCTGTTGCCAGCCTGCATGCTCATTCAGAGTAAATCCAGGGGTCATGTCAGGGTGGCCAAGTGCTTTAAGTTGCCAGACTCAGGCTCCTGAGAAACTGGGTGAGAGCAGCCCTTGGACATACCATGCCCTGATCTTAGACACTTGGCCAAAAGCACACAGAGGGCCTTGCAGCAGTATTAGCGGGGTACCTAGGGCCGGGTGGATACATCCTCCACTTGTGTGCTCTGCGGGTTGTCCAGGAGACCAGAGGCTGGGAAGACCATGCTAATCTAGGAGAGCACTTTGGGCAGCAGCCTCATGGCAAGAGCCATTTCTTGGCCTCAACTGGAGTGTCTGCTGACCTGGGTTTAGCCACTGTACCTGACATCTGATTTCAGTGTGTACCTCCTTTTCCTCCAGGGAAGTGTTCTGAGACCATTTTTGTGGAGCCTGGCCCTATAGAGGCTAAAAATTGGCCCAGTGCTAAGCATTTTTCCCTGACACCGAGTCTCCAGGGTTTCTTTTGTCAGCCTAGTTGGCTGTCAGTGTGGTATCTAAACTCTCCTTTTCCTTACTTTTTGTTATTCGTCTGACCTATTCTATTTAGCATAGATCTCTTTGCTAGTGGTGGCAGTGAATCCTACGAAGGGTGGTTATGGCCCTGAAGAGGTAGGTGAACAGCATGTGGTGGACACAGGCTGGAGGTCAAAATGGGCTGACCACACACTCCCTCCACAGGTGTGTGACTCTGACACCGTGCTGGATCCAGCCTGCACCATCGAGATGCTTCGAGTCCTGGAGGAGGACCCCCAAGTAGGGGGAGTTGGAGGAGATGTCCAAGTAAGCAGTAACGAGGGATTTCTGGGGGTGGGGTCCAGACTCTTTTCTGCTTCCCAATCCAATGGCTATGCCTGGGAAGTGAGCATCTTGACTATTATTTTGGAGGTACGTGAGTTTGTGGTGTGTCAGGGCAGTGCGTGTGTGTGTAGGGGGCCTCTTCTTTGATAGTTCTCACTAGTATCAAAAGGCACACTAGGTACCCAATCTCTTTTCTGGCCTTTTGCAACCTGAGGAAGAAGAAAATCACTGAACAGGTATGTAGTGGAGAGCCCATGCTGCTGGGAGGGGCTCGGTGTTCTGCGGCTACTGATCACAGAGGGTGCTTGTTGCTTGTTGACCATAGTGCAATGAGCACCTCCCAAGTCGGATCCTTGAGGAAGCCTTGTTCTTAAGGAAGGGTTGCACTGAATGGTGAGAAGGCAGTATGGCAAGATTAAGGGGCCGGATCTTCCCAAGGGCACTGCTGGTAACAGATCAGGTCTTCCTGAGCTTTCCAACTGTAGACAGTTGGCTGTAGGACAGACGCCTGGGGGGTGCTGGGCACCCTTCTCAAGCCCTTCTCTCTGCCACCACCACAAGCTGTTTCCTGAGACTGCAGGTGGCTCTGAAGGCTAGAGCAGCGTCACTGGGACAGTCAGTGCAGAGGGCAACGAGGGGATGGTGAGAGTGAGTGGGTAGGGCTGGCTCCTCCGAGCCTCAGGTTTTCCAGCTCTGGCTGGGTTAGGACTGATAGCCAGGTACTGAGCAGTGGGCTGCAGGACTCAGGGTAAAGGAGGCCTCATGGCCTCAGGTGTCTCTCTCTCCCAGGGCTCAAGTCCCCAGGTGAGGAGGCCCACTCTGGTTCCCTTGCAGATCCTCAACAAGTATGACTCATGGATCTCCTTCCTGAGCAGTGTGCGGTACTGGATGGCCTTCAATGTGGAGCGGGCCTGCCAGTCCTACTTTGGCTGTGTGCAGTGCATTAGTGGGCCTCTGGGCATGTACCGCAACAGCCTCCTCCAGCAATTCTTGGAGGACTGGTACCATCAGAAGTTCCTAGGCAGCAAGTGCAGCTTTGGAGATGACCGCCACCTCACCAACCGGGTCCTGAGCCTCGGCTACCGGACTAAGTATACAGCGCGCTCCAAGTGCCTCACAGAGACGCCCACCAAGTACCTCCGGTGGCTCAACCAGCAGACGCGCTGGAGCAAGTCCTACTTCCGGGAGTGGCTCTACAACTCTCTGTGGTTCCATAAGCACCACCTCTGGATGACTTACGAATCAGTGGTCACAGGTTTCTTCCCCTTCTTCCTCATTGCCACGGTCATACAGCTTTTCTACCGAGGCCGCATCTGGAATATTCTCCTCTTCCTCCTGACAGTGCAGCTGGTGGGCATTATCAAGGCTACCTATGCCTGCTTCCTTCGGGGCAACGCAGAAATGATCTTCATGTCCCTCTATTCCCTTCTCTACATGTCCAGCCTCCTGCCAGCCAAGATCTTTGCCATTGCTACCATCAACAAGTCTGGCTGGGGCACTTCTGGCCGAAAAACCATCGTGGTGAACTTCATTGGCCTCATCCCCGTGTCCATCTGGGTGGCAGTCCTTTTAGGGGGGCTGGCCTATACAGCTTATTGCCAGGATCTGTTCAGTGAGACAGAGCTAGCCTTCCTGGTTTCTGGGGCCATCCTGTACGGCTGCTACTGGGTGGCCCTCCTCATGTTGTATCTGGCCATAATAGCCCGGCGATGTGGAAAGAAGCCAGAGCAGTATAGCTTAGCTTTTGCTGAGGTGTGACACAGCCCCCCCAAGCAGAGTGGGAAAAGTGCAATGGGTAAGGGAGGGAAGGGGAATGGAAGAGAAAAGATGGGGTGGGAGGGAGGAGGGTGTGCTGTTTTAGTGTATTAATGGTCCAAAGGACAAGTCTGCAGTGCAAAGAACGGTGACTGTACTGTATGGTCTGGGGCAGTTCTGCTTACAGGAGACGCCACCATTCCAGCTCAGGGGGCAGAGACTTGTTTTCACGCCATCCATCTGCTTGCCTCTGCATGCGTGGTGGCCTCTGGGAAAGATTCCACCTCCTTCCCCAGGATCCAAAGGGAACCCAGAAGTGTGCTAAACCATTTAGTTCCAATCAGTGGCAACTTCTGATAGGTAAGTGACAGCCTGTGGCAAGGGGTTCTCCTAGACAATCTGAACACAACTAGAGGTGGTGGGAGAACTCCTGAGATCTGGACCAGCTAGTAATGTGTCCCCACCCCCAACCCCACATCTAGCTATCAATGCAATAAGATTGTGCCTAAGATACAAGGCTCAGAAGCCTGATCTTTGGGCATCAGAAAACAGGGTCCAGGAATGGTGCTTTATTATGGGACATACTCCATTCCACATCTCCACATCCCAAGGATGAGCTAGACTAGCAGGGAGTTGGCACTGAATTGCTTTTGAGTGTGTATATGTATCTGTGTTAGAAACTAAAGTCTGCCAGGAGGAACAAAGATTGGTGGTGGTGCTAAAGGCCAGGGCCTGTAAGGAGGTCTTGGGCCGAGTGTGTCTCACCTGGAAACTGCCTGACATCTAGATGAGCTTGTCTGATCTCTGCTGGGGAGAGGAAATGTTTTAGTCATCTCCCAGGAAGGTGAAACCCCAACATGCTCAGAAAGGAAGTGAGGGCTCAGGAATTTCACCCTGTATACTTCTGAATTCCTCTCTCAAACTCCAATGAGTCTAAGAGAACCTCCTCCCTTTGCTTTCTTTGAGGGGATGCAGTCACCTCTTCCATCTTTCTCAATGGTTAAGTTTTTCAAGGTGGCAACTGAGGCAGAGCCTGGGTCTCACAGGCCCCTCTGCCACAGGCACCCTTACCCTCAGCAGGTTGGGGAGAAACCAATTAGGAGCCTTTGACCAAATTACAATCTTGGAACTGCTTGGACAGATTGCTTAGCAGCTGGCTAAGCGTGCATGACTTTCAGGCTATAGTTCTTGACAATCATCTCCAATGAAAGCTTTTCAGTATACCCTAAGTGAAGCCTCAAATCCAAGCTGGTCATCTTTGAGACTGTGCGTTATCCTCAGTGGCTTCTCCAGGGAATTCTTAGAGCCAAGTCATTATTGCACTTGCTCGCTTTTTCCCAGAAACCAAACTCAGAGATGGAATTGGTTCCCAAATCCTAAGGTTCTTCCTTTCTCTCTCATGCCCCTTGAGGCTTTCCCTTCTGCTTTTTGGGGGCAAGAGGGAAGGCATTTTCTAGAGCTTTGCAATCCACAGACTATTCTCAGCTCTTGGGTTTGAAACCTGGGATCGCGACTAAGCCTTTGACTTAGGGGATACTTCCTTGCATGCGTGCCTGCTTGCCCTCTCCAAATGTCCATTCTCAGCAGGGCCTGCTAAGCCCTCAGAACCAGCACTAAGGTAGACAAGGACTTGAGGGGGCAAGCCTCTAGTGTGCCCAGGTGCTTCCTACAAAGGAACAAAGTGTGCTCTGAGCCACAGATTGGCAAACCCTGGTGCTTTCTTTCATCTCCCACGAACAGAAGGGTTTTCTAGGTGCAGCCAACACCGCTGCATCACATACACCTCGAGCTTCTGATAAGACTACTGGGTGGTGTTGGGCCTGACCCATGAAGGCTGGAAGAGGCAGCAGGCATTTACTAAAGGCAGTTGTTCCAGGCTCTTCCGTGTTTTTGCTGGCCAAGTAAACTATTTTGAGCACTACAATGGAGGAAATCCGGTCAGCCAACTGCAGAGCTCAGACTTCACTAAGGGCTTGTTTTTCTTCAGCTTTTACTTGAAGGTGAAGGTAGGATAGACTCCTGGATGGAAAACTCCTCGTTGTCCTACCGTCAGCTCTGCCTTGCACTGTGGTTATCAACTTTGCTCAAATCAAGAGTAGGCAGGTACAGGTAGTGGGCTCACAACGTTTGACCTCGACTGGTTTTTCTAAGTTATTTTGTACCTTTTTCAGCAGCGAAACCAAACTGGGTCTTCAGCTTTATCCCCATTTCTTGCAAGGGAAGAGCCTTTATACAACTGGACACATTTTGGTTTTTCCTCATTGAGAATTTTAACCCTTTTGTATTCTTTCTACAATAATTTGTAAACATATTTATTTTTACTTTTTTTTTTTTTTTTTTACTTTTCAGGTCTAATATTTTATACTGCACTTATTTGTCAAAATAAAGATTCTCACATAATGCTGGTTATCTCTGAACTACTTTCTCCTTGTACTTAAACTGGTTTTATTCCAGTTTCAGAAGAGGTCCTTGGGATAGAAATAGTTCTGTCAAGATAGTTGGCAGTGGAACTCAAACAGGGTAAGTAGTCCCAGCTGCCTCTGGACCTGGGGTATACAGCAGACTCACCTTGTTGGTAACTGCACCTCCCGTGGCTTAACTTTTTTTAATTGTTGGGGATGGGCAAGGTCTCTGGTGAAATCACTGGCAGATTAGTGAGTCCTTAGCTAAGGTTAAAAGTTGACGCTTGCTTCCTCCTTGAGTGACAGCATTTTACCTGGCAGATAACAGAACTGTGGCCAAGCTGAAACAATGAAAAGCAGAAAATATTCTTTCCTGCAGGAACAGGTAACGAAATGGAGTGACATCGGCAGCCCTGTCATCCCATTTATTAAAGAAACGGTAAGAAAAGATACAAGCAGGAAAAACACCAACCATCCTTTCACGTCAGGCTGAACGAAGCACAGTGATTTCTCCCCTTTCTCCCCCCACCCCCCCCACCCCAATTCCCATCCACATCAGTTTAAATTTTGAGGTTCTTTGATCAGAGTACTAGTGGAGAGGAGTTAGATGAGCGGTGGAGCCTTGATTCTGGCCTCCTCTAAGTCCCAGGAGAAGGAAGTTGCAGGCCCAGTCAATCAAGCAGACATTGTATTTGGTGGGTCTTTGATGTGGTTGCCCACCTCCCTGTTCTGTGTTCAAGCCCCCAGGGAAAGGTATGGCAGTAGAGGATGACCAGGTCCAAGCTGCCCAGGTCAGAGCTGCTGAAGCATGGTCCGTTCACCAATGCAACATTTCTAGAGAGCAGTGAGCTGATTCTCCAGTGGTGAGCAGGGGACTACATATGAACTGGGACCTGCAGGCCAATGTATCCCTGAGGAAAAGTCCACGTGAACAATTCAAGAAACTAGTTAAGAAACAAGGGGCAGAAAGCTGTGGGACAAATGCACAGCAGGCTTCTGGAGGGCTGGAGATCCTTTCTCTAAAGGTCAGGATCATTCCCACCTGTAGTAGTCCATCTCCCACATAGAACATTTCACCTTCAGTCAAGAAAGCAGAGGAAAAAGATGGCTCATCTGAACTTGAGCCCCAGCTATGTACTTCAGACGGTAGCTCCACATCTACCCTTTTACTTATAACACAGCCCCTGCCCAGAACCACGGTGCTTGAAAACCAAAGTGGTCCTGGAGAGAAAACAGTGTTTAAGGGGGTAACATTCCATTTGGGTACATTGCAGCCATTGGACCCCCTGGTCTGGGGAAAGCAGCTGGGTTTGTGCCAGGGAGGCTCCCCACTCTAGGAAATGGGACCAAAGTCTTGCTCACAGGGCCATTCATCCTTGGAAAGGAAGATGGGTTTAGACCCAGGGTCCCAGTTGGCCTTGCAAAAGGACCTGGGTTGATACCCACAGGGCCTGCAGGAGAAGAGCCCAGGGGCCCAGGAGCTGACCTGGGGAAATTAACCTGACCAGGTCCTAATGGGCCAGTAGACCTTGGGAAGGCAGCGGGACTTGGACCCTGCAAGCCACTGGCCCTCGGGAAGTTAGCTGGGTTGGGGCCTAGTGGCCCAGAGGTTCTTGGGAAAATTGCTGGGCTTGAGCCCTGGAGGCCAGCAGACCTCTGGAAGGTAGATGGATTTGAAGCCAATGTGCCAGAGGACTGAGAGAAGGAAACTGGATTCAGCCCCCCTGAACCTGTCCCCCTTGGAAAGGGATTAGCATTTACCCCCATGGGCCCAGTTGGCCTTGAAAAATGAGCTGAATTAGGACCTAGGGGGCCAGGAGCTCTGGACATGGGAGATGGGTTTGGCCCTGGAAGGCCAATTCCCCGAGAGACAGGACCCGAGTTTGGGCCTATGGGTCCAGGTACTCTTGCCATAGAGGATGGGCTTGTGCCCATGTTTCCAGAAGCCTGTGAGAAAGCAGCTGAATTTGCTCCTAAAAGACCTGCTGCTCTTAGAATGGGGGCAAGATCTAGGCCTTGAGGTCCAGCCATTCTTAAGTTAAGACCAGATCCTGTGCCCAGGAGGCCACCTGCTCTGGTATCCATATTAGGGCCTGGGCCCAGGCCACTTGCCCTTGGGTTGGGCCCAAGGCCCGGGCCCAGGCCACCAGCCCTTGGGCTGGGCCCAAGACCCGGGCCTGGAAACATACCCGACCTCGGGGCAGGGTTTGTACCAACAAACCCTGACCTCAGATTAGGACTTGGTCCTGGTCCCAGGCCAACGGGCCTAGGATTAGGAGGACCATTCCCAGAAGTCAACAGGACACCTGCTCTCAGGTTGGGCCCAGACCCAGGGCCCATAGGGCCGCCACTTCTGGGGTCAGGACCTGTTCCCAGGAGACCACCTGACCTTGAGTTAGACATAGGACCTGGCCCTGGAAGACCCCCTAACCTTGGGTTAGACAGAGGCCCTGGACCTGGAAGAGCCCCTGCCCTAGGGTTTAGGGATGGCCCTGGGCCTGGGCCCAAGAGGCCACCAGGCCTCGGGAAAGAAACTGCACCTGCACCAGCGGGATTCATCCCTCTTGGAAAAGAAGCCATGCTTGGGTCACGAGCACCAGCAGGGAAAGGTGCTGGATTTGAAGCCAATGAGCCTGATGAGGTTGGAAAAGGCGATGGGTTCCTTGGAAATGGGGCCAGATTTCCACCAAGAGAACTGGATGCCATAAGGAAGGGATCAGAATTCATGCCTAGCGGGTGGCCTGTGTTCAAAACAGGACCACTCTGTGGTCCCAGGGAACCGTCGAGCCGTCCTCGAGGTGGCAACTGAGCACGAGTCCAAGGAGTTGGCCGCTCTCTAGGGAAAATCCGGGGTTCTTTCATACTTTCTTGGGGACGTTGGTGATAATGGGTTTGGGGCGAGTTTTGAAAAGGATCTTGTTTTTGATGAGTGCTGTCACCAGGTACCGGGTGCCAGTCTTGCAGCCAAGCTCATCAGAGTCCTGCTCCCCAGGAGTGTGTTTGACAAGGACAGCAAAAGGTTTCTCCAGATGGATGATTTTTCCATACAGGATATGATGCCCCACGATCAGCACAGGGATTCCCTTTGGCAGAACAAGAATGAAATGCCTGAGGTTCAGGGCAAGGTCATAATACTCAGGTGCCTTCTAGAGATGCTCTTAGCGAGCAATACCGGCACCTCCACTCCCTGGCATGACTCTACTGCTGTTTAAGAGCCGTATAAGGCAACCACCCTCATACCCTTTTTACTCTTTCTGGCCCCAGGTAAGAGAGTTTCCGCTTTTTAGAACTGTGATTTTTCCAGATTCCCCAAAGCTAAGTTTCCCTGCTGTTGCAGGGGTCAGGGGAGAACAAGCAGAGAGTTTAGATTAGCTAGACCTCGAATAACAAACCTGAGGGCAGTCCTCACTCTGGGTCCTGGGAGCACCACCTTGGTGTAGCTTGCTTTCCTGAGGCATTAGGCAGGGAAAGAAAAGTCCCCTCACCTCAGTGGTGTAATGTAGGTCTCCCAGGAGGTTTCCAGCTAATCCAGTGCTGTAGCGAGCCTCGATCTCCCCCTGTAGCTCCATCAGCACCCATTCTGCCAGGCCTCCAGCCCCAGCACTGCAAGCAAAGGGCTGGCGGTTACAATATTTTTGAGGGGTGAAGGATGAATAGTGTCCTACACCACCATTCAAGGCCCAAAGGAACTCCTTGCTGAGCACAAGTTCTTGGGAAATTAGGCAGTGCTAGGCACTGAACTACAGACGAAATGCAAGGATGTGTGCAATGCACCCTGAGGACCCTGATTCTTTTAGGAAAATGTCAAACCTACATAACCCTAATCATTCGAGCTAAACAAAAAAGTCTCAAAATGTACTCACCTGGAAATAACAATTTGCACCATGAGCTTTCCGTCTTTAAAAAGCAACTGAAAGTAAGCTGTAGAGGAAAAAAAAATTTAGGATAATAATAATGATAGCTAATATTTATCACGTACTGTGTGTGAAGCAGTTTTCTAAGTGCTTTAGACAGATTTTATTTCATTTCCCTAAAAATGTTATAAGCAGTAAATGTTTTTTTATTTGACACTGATACAACTGATACAACATTGCTTAAGATCACCACGGGTCAATAATGCTATGGAAAGGGGACGCCTGGGTGGCTCAGTTGGTTAAGCGGCTGCCTTCGGCTCAGGTCATGATCCCAGCGTCCTGGGATCGAGTCCCACATCGGGCTCCTTGCTCAGCAGGGAGCCTGCTTCTCCCTCTGCCTCTGCCTGCCTCTCTGTCTGCCTGTGCTCACTCTCTCTGACAAATAAATAAATAAAATCTTAAAAAAAAAAAATTCTTAAAAAAAAAAATAATGCTATGGAAAGTAAGGTCATGTACTTATTAGTCAACGAGCCAGAATGTGAACACAAAACATAACACTATAGCCCACACTGCTGACCACTATGCTAATCTGCCTTTCTCAAGAATGTTCTATTTTCTATTCTGCATGTTAAAAAAAAAAACAAAACCACTAAAGAATCTGGGGCACCTGGGTGGCTCAGTGGGTTTTAAGCCTCTGCCTTTGGCTCAGGTCATGATCTCAGGGTCCTGGGATTGAGACCCGCATCAGGCTCTCTGCTCAGCAGGAAGCCTGCTTCTCCCTCTCTCTGCCTGCCTCTCTGCCTATTTGTGATCTCTCTCTGTCAAATAAATAAATAAAATCTTTAAAAAAAAAAACAAAAAAACAAAAAACTCATTTAGATTTTACTTTTCCCGGTGGTGTTATAAAAATACAAATTTCATGTCTAACACTCTAGTGGTCTTTCAAGGTTCAAGGGACCTCCTTTAACAAAAGCCAATTAGCAAAAAAGTCCTTCAGGCAACTTTGGTGAATGGTAAGCAGCTATCTAACATGACTCTCATTATATGCCTTGCCTATCTTTCGCTGAGATATACCCGGACACTCAATCAACTTCCATTTTATGCAACAGTACCACCTGGTGGCAAGTTTGTGGTACTCTAAACGAATGGTTAAAATGATTATTTTTTGCCTGAGACAACTGGCTTCACTTGTCTTTCTAGGAACGGTGGATTCACAGGGGCCTGAGGGATGGGGGATCTAAACTACATGTTCTGGGGGCGCCTGAGTGGCTCAGTGGATTAAGCCTCTGCCTTCAGCTCAGGTCATGATCTCGGGGTCCTGGGATCGAGCCCCACATCTGGCTCTCTGCTCAGCGGGGAGCCTGCTTCCCCCTGTCTCTCTGACTACTTGTGATCTGTCTGTCTCTCTCTCTCTGCACCAAATAAATAAATAAAACCTTTAAAAAAAACAAAAAAATAAAAAAAATAAACTACATGTTCTGTGTAAGTGTTTCCAATAAATCAATGGGACTCAGTGGAAAGTTATTAGTCTAATGTCTGCCAATTGTAGCACTGTATGTTAATAGGTATAACTGTGCACAAGCTTAGCAAACACTGGATTAAAAAGTTAAACAGGTTTCTTGACTGATAATGTTAACCTTCATTTTGGATCTCCAGGGAAAAGTATATTGGCTTACAGGACAGAACTTCTCTATTCTTGAGCACCAAACATCCCTTGGGAACATACGGTCAGTCAATTCACCGGTCTTCAAATTCAAATATAAACAGTAGCTAAAACTTGCAGAATTTTTATTATGAGTCAGATGCTGTACAGGTCTAAGAACCTAGGCCACCTGTCTTTATCTATACTCATAATCAGTATGTTCCCAAAAGAAAACCTAGGCTCCCAAAAGAAAACCAAGCACTAGTGAGAATGAAAGACATCAAAGCATCAGGCAGGCACTGCAGACAGGAGAGCTGGTCAGAAGCACAATGGGGGATCAAGAAGGCATCTGTAAATCAGACCTTTTGAGAATAAATATGGGGGCTCAAGGGCAAAGGTCTTGTGACAAGATAAGGAGTCCCTACAATACCATCAACTGAACCAAAAGCACTTTTAAAATTCTTCTAAGGTTTCTTGAAAAAAGGATTACAATTTAAAATCGGAAGACTTAAAGTCAGGTTCCAGCCTGTAAGTGTAGAACTTTTCACTGTGTCATCATACACAAGTCACTTAATGACCGTAGAGCTAATACCTAGATTATCTGATTCATCAAACTACTGTGAAGACCACGTATATGCAAAATGGCTTAAAGACAGCAGCTATTTTTTTTTAAGATAATGGAAAAAGCAAATCGGTATTTCCACACTATAATTTTGACTATAATTTAGAGAATGGTAGGTATGTTTTAGCCATGAATCAAAAAAACCTCAGTAACTAGAAACTGAAGTTGGAAAGTTTCTAAAGGTTAACAAATGCATACAGACTAAAGGGTTCTTACAACCAAGCTCTTGATGACTGATAATGCACTAAATGTTTCTTGATGGATACAGTTATAGTAATACATAGGTAGTTTCTGAGAAGCAATTAAGTGTTCACACAGATAAGTTCTACAAAGATCACGACAGGGAAGGAAATCAATCTCTAAAGCCTTTGGAAACATGTCTGAGAGGAGTACCTATAGACTGTTTAAGGGCGATGCAGATATTTTCAGTGCATTCCGTATTTCCTGGACAGCTTCCTGTTGGAACAGGAATTCCCAACAGTGGCCCAAGGGGGGCAAAGGAAAACAGATGTCTGATAGCTGGATCAGAAGAGCTTTACCCACTTATATAGGAGGCCCTGCCTCAGAAGATCTCTCGATACTGGCAAACATCTAGGAATGCTCCTGAAAATACAAATTCTGGGGCCTACACGTTCACCATTCTGGGGCTGTCCCTAGTCAGAGTGGTCAAACCTATGCTAGTCCCACTGGGAAGCTGCAGATGTGAACACAAATGAAGTTTAGAACCACTTCTAAGGGTCTAGCTCACAGGAACCTGTAGACTGGCCTGGCTACATTTATGTACGTGGGAGTGTATTTACTGAGTTAGTAAGAAAGAGCAGAAGGCATTCTTTTAGCAAATTTTAAAATTCCACTTTAGGGGTGCCTGGGTGGGGCAGTTAAATGTCCAGCTCAGGTCATGATCTCAGGATTGTGAGACTGAGCCCCATGTTCAGCACAGAATCTACTTGAGTCTCTCTTCCAAAAAAAAAAAAAAAAAAAAAAAAAAGATTCTCTCTTCCTCTCTGCTCCCCAACTCATGCATGCATGCTCTCTCAAACAAATCTTCAAAATTCTACTTTAATGCCTTAAAATAGGCTATCACCTGAGTTTTATTATTCCTTTTCTTGCTCCTTGAGATAACTACTCTAGGCAACTGTTCTCAGGGCCAGAGCAGGTAGGTGTACCTGGGTACTTCATTGAGAACACACCTGATAGCGGTGACAGGGAATGTGTATTTCACTTAATGTGGAGTTGACTAAAAAGAATCTGGTAACATGCAGCCCCATCTGTCCCTATACTCTTGTCAGTAGGTAGGCAGCAGGAAAACAAAGAGCTGTTGTAGTGTAATACAAATCAAATCCTATTAGTAATGACAAATGTAACATTATATTTCCTATAAAAAAAAATTCTAAGTCTCCAGTCTCAACTAAGTCCAACAATGAAGACAAGTAGAACAATTTGTACATGTTTGTTCTAAGATATTGCTTGTACAAAAAATGCAGATTTATTAAAAACATCTGAAGACACAGCCTGAAAAATAGTCTATCAAACCATGAAACTAAAAGGAGTCAATGGAAGAGTTTGCTTAGCACCTCTCTCAACAGTCTGGAGTTTAATCCCAGATTTGGTGATGACCAACTTCTCTACAGTTAAAGAACACCAATTCTAGGCTGACAGTATGTGTAACTGTACAGCCAAGGAAAAATTTTGGCAATGTCACTTTTTGAAAGACATTTAATTCACTATACTTCAGAGTGGAGTCTCACCGGCCATAACTAGTGTAGACCTGGAGCAATGGAAAGTGGGGGAAAAACCCCCAAACTTCTTTCTCCTGAAATGATTTCAACTCCTTCCACCCCCATCTGTCAAAAAAGGAGGACCTTTTTTCCTGCTTAATTTTTCTGGGCCTTCACATCACCAAATAGACAATACAGTTTTATAGTCTTAACTTAGTCAAGTTTAGCTTTCTAAAGCAAACTTTTCTTAAAGTACTTTATATATCCTAATTAACTCTCAATATTTTCCTGTTTAAAAAAAAAAAAAAAAGGTCTTTTCTGGGGCTTCAAAATTTGTAGAAACAGCTTGCTCCAGATCATCCTGTCTTAAGACATGGAGGTCCTGCATAAAGTCAACACACTACTGCTTCTCAGGACAGTGGTCCAAGTAACTTTAAGACCCCAAACAAACGATAGCACAGCAAAAGAATCAGCATTTCAAAGCCAAACCAGAGTCACAATGGAACCCTACCCAAAATTCAAAAGACTGAAGTGGGAACTGTATCAATTTGGGACATACCTTATTTAACTTTTCTTTGACTTCTACCTCTGTTTTGAATTTAGTTACTATTATAGTTATTATGAAAAACCTGAAAAAAAAAAAGCCTGAAAAAAATCAGAGTACAAACACAATTTGAGAAGAAAAACCCAGGCAGAGTGCTGTAATACAAAAGTTTCATTTCTCCCATAGCTAAACTTCTGTGGACACTTAATCTGATTTTTTCATTTCATCGTTCAGAACAACTTTAATGATGTAAGCACTCTTATTCCCATTTTACAGATGAGGCAACATGCACTAAAGGTTAAGTAACTGGTCACATATCTAGGAAGTGGATGGGAACTTTAACCCCTCCATAATATGGCATCTCCAGCAGTCCTCTCCCACAGCCCCTCAAACACGTTTCTGTATAACTTTTGATTACTTTACAAAGATCAGCCTTTCTCATTTCTACAAAATGGCATGTAAGTAACCTATACAACTACCAACCAAAGTACCTATTGCATCTCTGGGGTAGGCAGTAAAAAACAAACAAGACTTTTTATCATATTCAATTGATGAGATTTAGATTTTTGAAATCTCTAGGGATCTACTCAATGTCATCTTCAAGATTCAAAACCAAATATAAGGCAAAATAAACCAAAAGAACAGAGAACATTCTTTGTCACTGATTCATTTTAATCTTCAACAAAATTCAGTCTCTTAGAATTTGCTTTCTGCATTGTTAAATGTTGAACTGTTAAAAGATTAGTAATGTCTTACAACAGAATGAATGAGCAATGATCCTCATAATGGTAACTGCCCCCAAAATATAATGTGGCGGAAGTGTAGTATGGATCCAATTAAACAGAACATATACAGCTTTTACCCAAACAAGTGGACTCAATGGTGATTAAAAATAAATTTTACTAGAACTAAGTAGTAGCTTATAAATTTTCATTACAACCTTTCATCTTGTATTTTCCTAAGATAGCCAATAAAGGGTTTAACTTTAGAATTCTTAACATAAAAATTCATTTTTTATTTAAAAAAATTAAACACATGACAAAAAGTTTTCAAACTGCTAGACCCACACTTAGCATTTACTGAGCTGTTACTCAGTCCCAGGGTCGGTTGTTTAGGAATGCAGTGAGAGCTCAACTTGTCAGACCTGGATTCTGTTACTTAGCCTATGTGTGACATGGGATTAATAATCTAACCTTTTAAGTTTCACTTTCCCCACCAATAAACTGGGCGTAAGAAAGAAACTATCCCAAAGGATTGTTGTGGAAACTTAACGAGGTTATGAATGGAAAGCCCTCAGCATAGTGTCTAAAACATGGTTAAGACTTTAGGATCAAACTACTTATTACTGGCTGGGAACATGGCATTTTCTCAGTATATGTTCAAAAGAGTATCTAAATTCTATACTGAATAATTATTTTAATGTTTATAGTGCATTAAACCTTCCTACAAAAGCAGCAGGTTATCAGAGTAAAACCAGGTTTACATGATGGGAGAACAATTCAAACATGACAGTCAAGTTTCACCAAACTGCATCAAGGACTAAGTTCTGAAAGTTTTCTTCTCTTTTCTCTAAAGACGACTATTTTTCTATGTGCCTTTCCATCAAATGAACAATTCAGGAAATTTTCATATACAAATGAATCAGATTATTTTTATTAGCAGTGTTATTGTGGTTTGTTACTCAAGGGGATGGTCTAAGTTTCAAAGGGAAAATCTTGTCTCCTGACAGGCATATGTCATTAAGTACTAAAATTCTGTTTCCAAATGAGAAGCTTGCTCCCCTCCAAAAAGGGGCTATGGAGGGTAGGTGGAAATGAATGCTTCCAAACTTTTCATTAGTGAAGAGTGTGTTCAAAAACATGTGTGGATACTATGCATACACGTGGTACTTTCCCATCACATTTTAGGATTCCCATGATGCGGGGAATCAATTACTGGTATTTGCAGACAATGGGTGGAAAAGATGGCTTCAGTCGATCTGAGTTACTCCAGTTTTCTCCATCTTCTGCTACTCTGCAGCCCCATCTCAACCCTTCCTTCTCTTACTGCGATGACCCCCTATCTTCCCCAAAGCCCCTCCTTTCTAGCCCGGCTTGAGGTCTCACAGTATGCTGGATTCTCCTCCCATCGACCCCCATCTTCTCCACCCTCTCCCCCAGCCCCCCCCCATCCCTTCATCTGGAGCTACAAACACTTCCTATGTCTAGTCCCGCCCACTTTCTGGGACTTCTCAATCCGCTTCCCCTCACTTCCCCAACCCCCTCCTATTCACCCCAGACTTTCGCTGGGACCTCCTACCAATCTATTTAACCCTTTCTCCTACCTCCCAAAGAAACTATTCTTTAAACTGCATTCCTCCACACCCCGCAAACCGTCCACCCTCCTCCCAAAGATTACTCTTTAAATGTTCTTCTACATCCTCACTCTCCAAATCGTTCCGTTCCCTCCTTAATCTCAAGTACTTAGCGCCTCCAGAACCCGAACCGACCCCACTCTTTAGTCTCTCACTCCGCCCACAAAAGAACCTGGATCACTCTTCCTCCTAACCATCTTCCCAATTATCTCTCCCAGCAGCTTCCCCCCGCGACTTAAAATGTCCCCTCGAACAAACCTCACGTTCCTACACCCCCAGGCCCCCCCTCCAAATCCCCTCTCTGATATTCCCGCTATTTCCTGGGTTCCAGTTCTACCACATTCCCGCACACCTCACGTTCTGGACTCCCTCCCCACCCGGGGAAGAGCCCCTTCCCGCACGTACCTCGAGGTTCCGGCCCGCGCCGCCCCCTTCTCCGTCCTCCGCCCGCGCTCGGCCACCCTTTCCGCTCTTCTCACGCTCCGCCCCTCTCACTCCCTTCCTTCCCTCCGCCTTCCGTCTATACACCGCTCCCTTCCCCCACAATTCCCTGCCCTCCCACCCCGGGGGCCCCTCTGGGTTTGCCCCCACCTCTCCGCGGCTCTCCGCGCTCCCCTCCCCCTTCCCGGCCGCCCCTCCCCCGCCCGCCGCTCCCCGCCCCTCGGCTCGCCATTCTTCTTCTCGAGCCGAACGCCCCACCCGGCCCCAGCTCCCTAGCTTCCCACTCCCTCGCACCCTCACCCCCATCCCCGACTCAGCCCTCGCTCCCCGCGGCCTCCCGCGCCCCCCGCCCGCGGCCTGACCTGCAATGGCGGCCGCCGAGCGCGGCGCCGCGCGGCCAACGGGCGACAACCGAACCTCCCGCCGCCGTCGCCGCCGCCGCGAGCACTGCCTGCGCACTTCCGGCCTTGCGCCGCAAGCACTTCCGGGGCAGAGCACGCGAGCGCGCGCGCACGTGGGCCCGCAGCTGAGAGAGGCGAGTCCCCATCGGTAGGTAGGTGAGTTGGGGAAGGGGTATGGGAAGCTGTTGGGAGATGAAGGAATTTGATGGGGTGCGGCCTGCCCTAGGCCGACGCCGGTGGAGCTCGCACTTCCCCCTGTGCGGAGGCCTGATGGAGGCTACTCCGTAGATTCCCAGAGAGGGAAGGGGCGGCGGAGTTGTAGCGCGCGCTTCAGACGCCCTTTTAGCCGGGCCGGGCCGGGCCGGGCCAAACGCAGCTGCTTTGCCCGCGGCTTCCTAACCTTGAAGGAAGAGTGAGGGCCGAACCAGAGTCGGCCCCTATCTTCGTCGTGTGTGTGTTTGCGATGCCGGGGAGGGGATAGTTGACAGATGCCAGACTAAGTCCCGTTGCTTCCTTTCCTTGAGGGGCTCTTGGTTCTTCCTGCCCCGTCAGCCTCACTTCACTACTTTAGCTTGAGTCTGTAATTTGAAAACTTAACGTGCTGTAAAGTTAGGGAGAAGTGTTCGCTAAAATGCAGATGCCTAGTCCTCCTCCCCCACCCCCATCCTCCCCCAACCAAGAGATTGGAACTCTGGAGCTGTGGAATGGGACCCAGAATCCTGCATTTAAAAAAAAAAACATACATTTTTCCAGATGATTTTGATGCAGGAGTTCTGCGGCCCTGATATCGAGAGACTGATTTAGGCTGTCAATATTTCTTGCTTCTTGAGAGTGTTAATGGTGTTTACCCTCCTCTTCACGCCCCACCCCCGCCAAGAAACCTCACACACAAAAGATAAAGGAGTTTCTGCCTCGAATACAACTCGTCAGCACGATGTGCCTCCCTTCCTTTAAGTGTGTACCCCCAATTAGAGAACGAGGTTATTTTCAGTTTTTTGTCACCTCTCTTTCCCAGAGTACTTTCTTCAGGTAATTGGCAGGATTGTTAAGAGTCTGGGACATGCGCTATATGTTGATCTTTTCATTTTTAGCTGAAGCATCCTGTGCTTCTGGGGATTTCATAGATTCTTGTGTGGGGTGTGAAAACATCGTTGCTTAGCTATTTAGAAGTGAACCTCAGTGAGATACAGTTGGACTCTTCCATCCAGCATGGTGATAATAATAAATAATATACCTGAGATGCTGCTGTTAACACTAAGAAGAAACAATACATGTGACGTACTGCTGTTAACATTTAACAATAATGACTCTTTCCCCCCCCCTACAGGAATGGGTGAATTTAAGGTCCATCGAGTACGTTTCTTTAATTATATTCCATCAGGGATCCGCTGCGTGGCTTACAATAACCAGTCAAACAGATTGGCTGTTTCTAGAACAGATGGCACTGTGGAAATTTATAACTTGTCAGCAAACTACTTTCAGGAGAAAGTAAGTCATTTGGAAGCCTGATTCGGTGTTGCTGAGTTAATTTTCTTAAGTTCAGTTCTACATCTCATATGTCTTTTGTATTCAAAGAAATCAAAAGAAAGTGACTCTCTCTGGAGTTGTTTAGAACTATGTAACTTGTGTAGTTAATATGCAGTCTCTTGTCTGAGCTCAAAGTTTTGAGCTGTGTAATGTCAGAAAGATACTATCTAGGGGTTGTGGTGGCTCACTGTCATCTGGAAACTGAGATTTGCTGGATCTTTTGGGCACAACAAAAAAGGAAGCTGTTGGGGTACCTGGGTGGCAGTCGGTTAAGCGCCTGCTTTCGGCTCAGGTCATGATCCCAGAGTCCTGGGATCAAGCCCCACATCGGCCTCCGTACTCAGCAGTAAGCTTGCTTCTCCCTCTCCCACTGCCTCTGCTTGTGTTCCCTCTCGCTAGCTGTCTTTCTCTCTGTGTCAAATAAATAAATAAAATCTTTCTTAAAAAAGGCGGAGGGGGGAAGCTTTTAGGACCATTGCTTTATATCTGTCTCTGCACCACTGCAACTTTGGTAAGGTGGCATTTCCTGCTGGGGTTGTCAGTGCCCATTTCGTTGTCAATTCAGAAAAAACCATGAAACATCTTAGTATCAAACTTTCTTGTGACTTTATGGTAGGAAGATGGATTTCTAAGTTCATCTGTCTGAGAGAATGTAGACCTAAATGCCTATATGTGGGATTAAAGAGGAAAATACTGTTTGGGTGTATGCAGAGGGCTATTAAAGCAGCATATTTTTCAAAGGCACTGATTACTGATTTTGGGTGCAACAATATAATTCATTTCACATATATTGTGTTATGCGTCCTAGGCACTGAATGGATGCCTGTGAACGGATAGATAGATGAATTCAGTGCCCAGCAGCCTAGTACTTGGAATTTAGGCATTCTGCAATTGTTTCTAAATGAGTGAGTGGCAAGTATTAGGCATTATGACAAGTGTCAGAGGCCCTACCTTGAAGGAGCTCAATGTCCAGTGTGGGAAATATGAGTATACAGTTTCCAAACAGGTAAATTTTATGGTAAAGCTAAACACAGACATTGAATCTTAGTGGGGCATTGCCTTACTCTGATGATGTGGGTTTAGGAATCCTGGAAAGGGGTGACTTAATGGAGTTGACCCTGGAAGAACCAAAAGAGTTAGAAAATTGGTCATCACCGCAAATAGGCCAGATTCTATACTATGAAAAATGTGCTATGCTACTTGCTTGTTGCACTCTGGATATTTCTTGTCATTATGATGATTAAAATTATATAATAGTTCATATGTTTGTTTAATGTTTTTCTTCCCCACTAAACTTCAAATTGAGACTGTCACTGATACTGATAACTGTATTCCCATCATTTAGTAAGGGCCTAGTACAGAGCCACTCCTGAGTTAATATTTGTTTAAAGAGTGTTTCAGTCATTCTTTACTGAGTGTCTCTTATTTTTTTTCACTCTTCTTTTTTCAACAGTAATCAATTGATTCTAATCTTTTGCTTTCTCCATAGTCCCTTCCCTACTATTGTTAACAATAGAGAGGAAAAATTGTACCTGCTCAGTCCCTTTCGTGCTGAGCAGATTTAAGAATAAAATGCCTTGATATATATGAAAACTTTTTTTTTAAAGATTTTATTTATTTAGAGGCGCCTGGGTGGCTCAGTGGGTTAAGCCTCTGCCTTCGGCTCGGGTATGATCTTGGGGTCCTGGGATCGAGCCCCACATCAGGCTCTCTGCTCAGCGGGGAGCCTGCTTCCCCCTCATTTGACAGAGAGAGAAAGATCACAATTAGGCAGAGAGGCACGCAGAAGTAGAGGGGGAAGCAGTCTCCCTGGTTGAGCAGAGAGCCTGATGCGGGGCTTGATCCCAGGACCCCGAGACCATGACCCGAGCCGAAGGCAGAGGCCTAACCCACTGAGCCACCCAGGCACCCCAACTCTGAAAACTTTTTTAAGTGTTAAGAAAACACTTAGAAATCTGAGACTTGAATGAAACACTGGATTGAGCTACATTGTTTATTATTTTTAAATTTTTTATTTTAAAAGTTTATTCCTTTTTTTTTTTTTTTTTAAATTTAGTTATCTCTACATCCACCCAATGTGGGGCTCAAATTCACGACCTTGAAATCAAGAGTCTCATGCTCTTCTGACTGAGCCAGCCAGGTGCCCCCATTTATTTTATTTAAAAAAAATTTTAGGGGTGCCTGAGTGCCTGTCTGCCTTTGGCTCAGGTCATGATCCCAGGGTGCTGGGATCGAACCCCACATTGGGCTCCCTGCTCAGCGGGAAGCCTGCTTCTCCCTTTCCTACTCCCCCTGCTTGTGTTCCCTTTCTCGCTGTCTCTCTCTCTCTCTCTCTGTTAAATAAATAAAATCTTAAAAAAAAATTTTAATGGTAAAATTGACATTATAAACAGCATGAATTTAAAGTATATACATTGGGGCGCCTGGGTTGCTCAGTTGGTTAAGCATCTGCCTTGGCTGAGGTTACGATTCTGAAGTCCCAGGATGGAGCCCCTCATTGGGCTCCCTGCTCAGTAGAGGAGTCCGCTTTTCCCTCTCCCTGTACTCCTCCCCCGCTCGTCCTCTCTCTCCCTGTCTCTCTCAAATAAATAAAATCTTTAAAAAAGGAAAAAAGTATATACATTGATAACTTTGACATACATAAACTTTTGAAACCATCACCCAGTCAAGATAGTTTCAAAAGTTTAATTGGATATGTCAAATAGAGTTGTATACAAACTTTATTTTACTGGAAAGGTTTTGCAGAAAAATTCTTAGAGAAACAAAACCAACTGTATAGTTAACTAAAATTTGAATCTAAAAACAAAATCTTAATTAATATGACCTGATAGAATAAAGCCCCACACTAGTTATTTCTAGAGAAGTGTTTTAATTATTACCTTGTTGCCTATGACCACTCAGTGCTGCTAGCTGATTAATTCATGGTGGGTTGACAAGTTATGATGTTTCTGTAGTTTTTTCCAGGTCATGAGTCTCGGGCTACAGAAGCTCTGTGTTGGGCAAAAGGACAGCGACTCTTTAGTGCTGGACTCAATGGAGAAATTATTGAGTATGATTTGCAGGCATTAAACATCAAGTATGCCGTGGATGCCTTTGGAGGACCCATTTGGAGCATGGCTGTCAGTCCCCATGGTTCTCAGCTTTTGGTCAGTAAGCAAGTATTGGTAATTTTAAAGATTTTATTTCTCAGTAATCTCTGTGACCCAGTCTGGGGCTTGAATTCACAACCCTGAAATCAAGAGTCCCACGCTTTACCGACTGAGCCAACCAGGTGCCCCAACTATTAGTAATTTAAAGCAAGATTTCTCTTGTGCGTACAGAGAAGTTTCTTCTCTGTGTTCACAGGAGGGTAAAGTTAAATTATGTTATGATGTGTAGCAACTCCAGTCTGATGTAGATTCCAGCAGCCCCAATAAAAGATTGGAGTTGATACTGAGAGTTAAAAATCACTTGTCCTTTTGCATCCTTTCTGCTGCTACTTTGGACCTCATTTATTCATTTATGAAATGAGAGGCTTAGTTTGGTTCAGCATTTCTCAAACTGTAGTTGGAATTGGGAGCTGTGGAAACTGTTTTTTGTTGTCTTGTGCTTTATGTTTTATGGTATATATCATTTGAGAATATGGCATGTTAATGTGAGATCCCTCCATAGATTCACAACACACTAGTGTCTGTTAAAAATTCTGGGAGGTCCTTCCACAAGTTAACTTATGGAACTATGTTTTGCCACAGTGTTTCTCAAAAATTGTTTGAGTGCAGACTGAGAAGACATGCCCCCCCATTATTAAAATGTGTGCTTCTAGATATTTCATTTTCTGGGATAAGTCTATGATTCTTGTTTGATTTACACTGATTTATAAAATATTTTGATGTGTCTCTATTTAGGTTGTATAGTTAATGGGTCTTTTATTTAGGCCATGGGTCTCTAGAAGATATGTGCTGTGAAAATCCTACTTTTTTTCCATGTTCTCTACAGGAATCGGGTCACCGATTAGCCTGTTTTCTAGCTAGGACATGAAGGCTGCCAGGAATACACTATCAGTTTCTTGGTACCAATAAGTTTTTTCTTCGCTTACATAGTATTTTTCTCTTTCACAGCAGGTGACAGCTTTAGGGAAGAAATGTTTATGTTTATATTTAGTTATACAAAATGCTTGTCTTTTCTGTTTTCTGTTTCTCTCTTTAATAGGTTGGCTGTGAAGACGGATCTGTGAAGCTGTTTCAAATCACTCCAGACAAAATCCAGTTTGAAAGAAATTTTGATCGACAGAAAAGTAAGGGTCATTTTTGGTGGGGCAGTGAGTGGCCTTAAGAAGTTAGGTTTCTGTGCTGCTGGGGATAGGCTGTTTTCCCATGCATCCAAGTAATATTTTATCCATATGCTGACTTATCTGAATATAGGATATGTGCTCAAAGCTGTCCCTCACTCAGGCTTTCTTTATCCTGTAGCATAGTTATGATCACCTGCTTTAGTATTATAGAAAACTAGAGATCCAAAATAGGAAAGCTAGTGTTTTGTATAAGTCACTTGGTTAATTCTCACTTATTTTCATTTTGAAGTTTTAATGTTGTGCATAAAGTCTTAAAACTAGAATTTTTAAACAATTACTTATGTTCCACCTAGACCAGTTGACACTGACTTCTAGGGCAGGGGTTGGCAAACTTTTTCTGTAAAGATAGCAGGTAGTAAATATTTTAGGTTTTGCCTTCCATACACTCTGTCAACTCTCATTCCATAAAAGTAACCGTAGATAGTAGTTAAACAAATAGGTATGGCTCTGCTTTGGTAAAACTTATTTATGAAAACGATTAGTGGGCCTCATTTGGCTGTTGGGCCGTAGCTTGCTGACCCTTCTAGAGAATAGTACCTGTCCTATGTATTCTGTGTCCATTAGTAATATTGATTATCTGCTAGTCTGATTCCTTCTGTTTTATTTTTAAGTAGTCTCCATACCTATCATGGGGCTCAAACCTACAGCCTCAAGGTCAGGAGTCACATGCTCCACGGTGTGGGTGTTCCTCTTTTTTTTTTTTTTTTAAAGATTTACTTATTAAAGCGCATGAGCAGAGGGAAGGGCAGAAGGAAAGAGAATCTCAAGCAGACTTCCTGCAGATCAGGGAGCCTGACATAGGGCTTGATCGCACGAACCCAAGTTCATGACCTGAGTCAAAAATTAAGAGTCTGACACAACCAACTAAGCCACCCAGGTGCCCCTTGGGTGTTCTTTTTTTTTTTCCCCTTTAAATATTTTATTTATTTGATAGATTTATTTTATTTTTTTTCCCTTTAAATATTTTATTTATTTATTTGATATCACAAGTAGGCAGAGAGGCAGGCAGAGAGAGAGGAAGAAGCAGGCTCCCTGCTGAGCAGAGAGTCCGATGCGGGGCTCCATCCCAGGACCCCAGGACCTCGACCTGAGACGAAGGCAGAGGCTTTAACCCATTGAGCCACCCAGGCGCCCATCTTTTTTAATTACAAAAATGATATAATGCTTATTCAAAATTTGTGTGTTTAGCCAAGTGTGAAAGAGAAAATAAATATCTCTTCTGTTCTGTAAGCAGTAGTAGATTTTGGAAGTATTGGATTACTTCCAAAGATTTTGTATATTTGTATGAACAACTACACGGGAGTGCTTGTGCTTGTTTTTTCACTTGGTATAGCACAGATACCCTTCCATGTCAATCATGCCAGTCTGCATGGCATTGCATTTTATTGTGTTCTATAATTTATTTAATCAAACTCCCTATAATCAGGGCAGCAATGCGTATTCCAGTATACATATTTCTGAACACTCTTGCAAGTGTTTCTCCTTGATTAATTTCCAGTGCAATTGCTGAGCCAAATATGCACCTTTAAATTTTATTAGGTTAGTGACAGATCATCCTCAAAAAGTTGCGTTTCTTTACACTCCTTTCAACCATTTCTACATTGTTAAGGTAATATTCTTCATATACTTTGTTATGATTCCAAGGTAGAGTTGTTACTCATCTATTATGAAACATTGTAAAATGTTCTTAACAGGAGTGCAGTAGATGAGAGCTAAGATTGTAGAATACTAGCCTTGTAGATAGTGGTCAAAGGAGAACTCAGGTACCTTTTACTGTACATTTATGTGTATGTCTTTCTCTTTTTCTCATACAACTCCCAAGGTCGCATCCTGAGTCTCAGCTGGCATCCCTCTGGTACCCACGTTGCAGCTGGCTCCATAGACTACATTAGTGTGTTTGATGTCAAATCAGGTGACTGTTTTTCTAAGTTCGGTTGGGTTTTGGGTCTTGTTTGTCAGATTCGCATTGGTGGTTTCCAAAACCTTAAGCCTTTGTGCTTTCAGTGACCCTTAGGGCCTAACATCTTATTAACCTTGTGAAATGTTAGCCATGAATTTCACTCCTTTCTTGGATTGCTACTGCTGGTTTTGGGGGAATCCTGGTTATTTGATGGGATATGTATGTTTTATCTACTAAGAATTCACCCTTGAGCAATATGACATTTACTACAAATGATCAGTTAGAATATCTATTTATATATACCAGGCCTTGGTAAAAGTAGATGCCTCTCTTTGAGGAACATAAGGTCTTAGTGGCATAATTGGTGAGGCATGAGATCAGAAAGGTAGAGAACCATATACTTTCTTAATTCTTGGCCTGCAGAATTGGCTTATGGAATACTAAAGTGATGAGTTCAGCTTGTTAGGTGGGCCCATCTGTATGCCCATCCAAAGATGGGAAGTAAAAACAGGTCAGGTTTGTGTCATTTTTCTTTTTCCTCCATGTTTAAACAAATTTTTTATTGTTACCTGTTGTACATGCATAGTCAAAGGACTCCTTTTGGGTTGTTAGAAAGAAGCAGGAGTCCCCCAATATTCCTTCTCTCACTCCTCAAAGACAACCATCTATAACTTTTAGCTAATTTCTCTGGTGTTTCTGGTGTGTGTATATATATATATACACACACACACGCACACACATGTATGTATGTACGTTATCAGTCTTACTGATTCATCCTCAAATTTTTCCAGTTGTATAAATTAGGTTCGGATATATCTGGTTTTCTTTCTACCACTTTTATCTTGAATGATTCTCTCCCCAGAGCCTTCTGACCTCCAGTCTAGTGTACCAGTTTCTGGTCCTGCTGTACCTCTGTAGGTCTTGAACCCTGATTTCTGTCATTCCGTGGATCTTCTTTTCTTCTCTCTCAGGTAGAATCCCCTGTTCCATTCAGTTTCCTGGTTTATTCCTTTGTTTGGTAGATCATGAGAAGGGGTTCATGAGAAAGAATTCTAGGTCAGAAATTATTTTTCCTTAGAACTTCAGTTTCGAGTATTATTATGAAATCTGATGCCATTCTGGAAGATCTTTTGTATAGGTTTTTTGGTTTGTTTTTCCAAGGAGCTTTTAGGATCTTACTTACTTACTGTCCTGAAATGTAATAGTTAGGTTTCTTGATGTGTGGATCCATTAATATCAATTGTATTAGATACTTGGTGGATTATTTTATTTTATTGTTGTAAAGATTTTATTTATTTATTTGACAGGCAGAGATCGCAAGTAGGCAGAGAGGCAGGCAGAGAGAGAGAAGGATCCAGGCCCCCCGCCGAGCAGAGAGCCTGACGTGGGGCTCGATCCCAGGACTCTGGGATCATGACCCGAGCCGAAGGCAGAGGCCTTAACCCACTGAGCCACCCAGGCACCCCATTGGTAGATTATTTTAATCAAAAAACCCAGTTTTCAGTTCTTAAGAGAATTTTTTTTTTTTTAAGATATCATTTATTTATTTGACAGAGCACAAAGAAGGGGAGCAGCAGGCTCCTCACTGAGCAAGCAGCTGATGTGGGGCTAGATCCCGGCACCTTGGGATCATGACCTGAGCCAAAGGCAGAAACTTAATCGACTGAGCCACCCGGGCGCCTTCCCCCCCAACTTTTTAAAAGATTTATTTACTTTTTTTAGAGAGCGAGAGTGCGATGGGAGGGCCAGAGGGAGAAAGAGTCCCAAGTTGACTCTTGAGCTGAGTGCAGAGCCTATTACAGGGCTCAATCCCAGGACCTGTGCCGAAACCAAGAGTTAGATGCTTAACCAACTCCACCATCCAGGTGCCCCTCAGCTATTAATTTAAGAATTTTCTCCAGAGCACGCTAGGCATCCCTTGTCTTTATCTGTAAATCCTGTTAACTGAGCTTTTCATTTCTGCCGTTTTCAGAGTTCTTGTTTGTTTCCTGAGGGTTCTTTTTTATAGCATTCTTTGTTTCATTGTATACAGACTTTTCTTTCTGAGGTTATTCAGGATATTTGTCAGGTATTCTTCACTCTGGGTGTTTTCTCCCTGGTATTTATTTTTTTCTGGTAGTCTCCCTGGCCTCTGCCTTTCATATTCAGGCTTTGCTCACATGTCTCTGATTACCTTCCTTACCACATGAGTAGAGCTGATTGCTCATGGGTTTCATTGAAGAATGATCTGGCTGGAGTCTTATTTTGGGGAACCTCCAAAGACATTGGCTTTTTTCTTTTTTCTTGGGCTGGTCATATTTCCCAGAAATGTGTTTTATTCTTATGCCTGGTGATAATAAGTTTGGTCATCAGCATTCTGAGAAGAAAACTGGTGTTCTCAATGTTCAGTTAATAAATTTTCACCTTATCTATTTTCCGTATAGTAATCCCAACTTCAGTTGTGCCTGATCTCTCTTTTCGGAGAATGAATCTCCATTCTTCCTTGAGGTCAAGTTTGGGAGTTGCCTGGCTTTTCAGTTAGCAGATAGTTACCTGAAAGATCTATAAGTTGCTTTTTTTTTTTTTTGAAGAGTTTATTTATTTACTTTAGAGAGACTATGAGAGGGGAGAGGGTCAGAGGGACAAGCAGTCTCCCTGCTGAGCAGGGAGCCCGATGAGGGACTCGATCCCAGGACTCTAGGATCATGACCTGAGCCAAAGGCAGTCGATTAACCACCTGAGCCACCCAGGCGCCCCAGATCTATAAGTTTCTTTCTTTTTTTTTTTTTTTTTAAAGATTTTATTTATTTATTTGACAGACAGAGATCACAGGTAGGCAGAGAGGCAGCCAGAGAGAGAGGAAGGGAAGCAGGCTCCCTGCTGAGCAGACAGCCAGATGCGGGGCTCGATCCCAGGACCCGGGATCATGACCTGAGCCGAAGGCAGAGGCTTTAACCCACTGAGCCACCCAGGCGCCCCTATAAGTTTCTTAAACATAGTTTCAACCAGTTTCTCTTTTTCATTCTACTTTCACTTCTTTTTCCAGTTTTCGGGGTCACCACAGTTCCTGAGTCTTCTGAGGATTTCATGGTATAGATCAAGTGGCTTCTTGGTTTTACTACTGTTGACTTGAGACTTAGTTTTAGGGCTCTGGTATGTCAGTTACTACTCTGTTTCCTTTTTCATTCCCAACACATTGTCAACTGTTGTCTTCTCTCCCTTTTTGCTGGGGTTTTAGAAAAGAGCCAACTGTAATACACGTTGCTTTTAGGCAGTTTTAAGTGAAGTCCCAAATGTCTCCTTTCAGTTGCACATCTTCCTCCTGCCAGTTTCAATCTCCAACCGCCCCTCCCCCTTCTCCCCCACAGTCTTTAGGTAACCATTTTTGTGTTCTGAGACTGAGTTCACCATAACTACTATTTAGTGGTTGTTTATGGTCTGTGCTCAGGCAGCTAACTTAATAGATGCCTACCACAGGTGGGTTTTGAAGACAAAAGAAGTAAATACTATTCAAATTGGGGCTTTTCTTATTTTTCAGGGAGCGCTGTTCATAAGATGCTGGTGGATAGGCAGTATATGGGTGTGTCTAAGCGGAAGTGTATCATATGGGGCGTGGCCTTCTTGTCTGATGGCACTGTCATAAGTGTGGACTCTGCTGGGAAGGTGCAGTTCTGGGACTCAGCTACTGGGACGCTTGTGAAGAACCATCTCATTGCAAATGCTGATGTGCAGTCCATTGCGGTATCTGATGTGAGTATGGTCCCTGTTTGGAGCAGTTCCTCTACAGCCTGGGGGATGAACAGAGAGGGCCGCGTCAGTGATGTGGCACAGTGTTTCCTAATCCTCAATGTTTTATGGAGGAAGACGAGTTTAGAAAAATGCATCTGAAACCCACATAATTTCTTTGAACCCTCTTATTCTCCTAACAACTAGTTAGAGGATATTCTCTAGAATATTAGTTAGCAGAGAAGTTTTCTTCAGACACTCCCCACCCCCAGTTAATCTAGTCTGATTTAGATAGGCCACAAGTGCCCTAGAAGAATCTTGAGAAGTGCTATTTTTCACTCTTTGTGTAACTCTTCTGCTTCCTGTCTTAGGAAATTAGGAAATAATTTTATAGTGATTTTGAAAAAATTAAATTTCTCCTATTTTAATATGACTTTAGCAGACTTGTGTTGAAAACAAGTGTGCCTCTTCCCTTTTGGTAACATGAATTCTTAATTAGAAACCTTGGGGTATTTCACCATTGGGGCATGGAAAGTGACTTTGAGATTTGCTGACTATATCCTTTATTCTTAGTCATCTTAGTTTGAGACTTGTTTGCTCTCTTAAGTGTGGATATGCAGTTTAGTGTAGAGATCAGTCATGCTTGCTTTTCTTGCTTATAACTTGTTTCTATCCCACTTAACAGGTTTTCCATGAGAACAGTTTGATGAGTATTAAAGTCTTGTGAAACATTTAGATATCCCATGTAACTATAATGAAGAATAAGTTGAAATGAGTAGGAGAAATTTTCCTTTTTTTTTAAAAAGATGTTATTTATTTATTAGCACGAACTGGGGAGGAACAGAGGGGGAGGGAGAGAGGAAGAAGCAGACTCCCCATTGAGTGCAGGGCCCGATACGGGACCATTTCCAGGACCCCAAGATCATGACCTGAGCCAAAGTCAGTATCTTAACCAACTTAGCCATGTAGGCACCCCAAGAAATTTTCCTCTTAATACAGAGTTTTAAAAAAGAGAGGCGGGTGCCTGAGTGGCTTAGTTGGTTAAGCGTCTGCCTTTGTTCAGGTCATGATCTCAGGGTCCTGGGATCAAGCCCTGCATGGGGCTCCCTGCTCAGCAGGGAGCCTGCTTCTCTCTCCCTCTGCCTGCCGCTCCCCCTGCTTGTTCTCTCTCTCTCTCTCAAATAAATAAAATCTTCAAAAAAAAAAATAAGGAAGAGGCAGATTTTGTAGTGTTTGCAGTATTTGTAGATACTTACATGTTTAATAGTTTCTGTATATATAGTTTTGGTAGTGTATATATTTACGGTATCTGAGAAGATTAAAAATGCTAATGGTAATTTTTAGAGAGGAAAGTTGTAGTGAGCAGGCAGGGGGCAGCCTCAATTTGTGCTCTGTGCTATTTTATATTGTCTGATCTTTCTTTACCATGTGCTTGTAATTATGGTATTGTATTGCATCTTAGATACAAATGGTTGTAGGACATGCCATAGTTTTGTCATCATGGGAAAGAAGAAACCGTACCAATTAAACTATGACAGTGCTTTTTTTTTAAATGTAAAAGTTGTATTTTATAAGTATGTAATGCAAACTATTATAATATAAACTGGCAGTATTTATTTTATTTTTTTAAAGACTTCATTTACTGGGACGCCTGGGTAGCTCAGTCATTCAGGCGTCTGCCTGGCGCTCGGGTCATGATCCTAGGGTCCTGGGATTGAGCCCTGCATTGGGTTCCCTGGTCAGAGGGGTAGCCTGCTTCTCCCTCTCCCTCTGCTTCGCATTTGTGCTCTGTCTCTGACAAATAAGTAAATAAAATCTTTTTTTTTTAATATTTTATTTATTTATTTGACAGACAGAGATCACAAGTAGGTAGAGAGGCAGGCAGAGAGAAAGGAAGGGAAGCAGGCTCCCTGCTGAGCAGAGAGCCCGATGTGGGGCTCGATCCCAGGACCCTGGGATCATGACCCGAGCCGAAGGCAGAGGCCTCAACCCACTGAGCCACCCAGGTGCCCCAAGTAAATAAGATCTTAAAAAAAAAAATTTACTTATTTGAGACAGAGTGAGAGCATGAGAGAGAGACAGAGAGCATGAGCTGGGGGAGGGGCAGAGGAAGAGGGAGAAGCAGACTCCTCACAACAGGGAGCCCAATTTGGGGCTCAATCCCAAGACCCTGGGATCATGACGTGAACCGAAGGCAGACGCTTAACCGACTGAGCCATTCAGGCGCCTCTACAATGTTTTTTTTTAAAGATTTTATTTACTTGACAGAGGGAACACAGGCAGAGAAAGTGGGAGAGGGAGAAGCAGGTTTTCTTGCCAAGCAGGTATTCTGATGCAGGGCTCAATCCCAGGACCCTGGGATTATGACCCGAGCTGAAGGCAAACGCTTAACAATTTAGCCACCCAAGTGCTCCTACAATGTTGTGGTTTTTTTGTTTTTTGCTTTTTGGTTTTTGTTTTCAATTTATTTGAGAGAGAGAGAGAGAGAGCACGAGAAGGAAGAAGGTCAGAGGGAGAAGCGGGGAGAGCTGGGTGCCCGATGGGGGATTCGATCCTGGAACCCTGGGATCGTGGCCTGAGCCAAAGGCAGTGGCCTAACCAACTGAGCCACCCAAGTGCCCCTACAATTTTTTTTTTTTTTAAAGATTTTATTTATTTATTTGACAGAGATCACAAGTAGGCAGAGAGAGAGAGAGAGAGAGAGAGAGAGGGAGGAGGAAGCAGGCTCCCCGCCGAGCAGAGCCCGATGCAGGACTGGATCCCAGGACCCTGGGATCATGACCTGAGCAGAAGGCAGAGGCTTAACCCACTGAGCCACTCAGGTGCCCTACAATTTTTTTTTTAAAACATAGTATTTATATTTTATTTATTGAAGAGGCGTAAGCATAAATTTTTGTTATATCACTTCTGTGCATATATAACAAGGAAGTTGTAAGTGACATAAAGTGAGTAAGGTATTCCTAAAACTTTTTCACATGCACAAGTGGACTCTGATTCACTTTTTAACTTGGTCATCAGGGTCTGTGTTTCCCACACATGCCTCCCAGCCAGCCATGCTGCTCCACTATAGTCCCAAGATTTTCTTCCCGGTTTTTGACAACCATTCTGCAAGTTGTGTTTTTATTTTAGTGTTTCTAAATATGTGCCACACCCAGTATGGGGCTTGAGCTGACGATCCTGAAATCAAGAGTTGCATGCTGTACTAACTGAGCCAGCCAGGTGCCCCCCGTTCTGCAAATGCTGATGTTTGCTCTTTATCTAAAGATTTCCCTCATGCGCAGGATGACAGCTATAAGATATCCTCATTTCAGAGATGTTTAAGTGTGGGCAAATGTGTGCCCGAGAGTCAGGGAACTATGTGCTGTTCGTTTGTTTGTTTGTTTAAGGGGAAAAATGGAATTGTACAAATTCTCGCTTTCAAAATGCTTATCACACTCTCCAGACTAGGGCAGACTTGGGTTTGAATCCCAGCTGTAGCACTTAAAAGCTACTCGTCTTCTTTGGGTAGGCTATTTATTTCTAAACCTCAGTTTCTTCTGTGAAAACAGGGGACTAGTAATACATCCTTCTGGAGCTTGGGGAGGATTAAATAGGCAGTGCATGTAAAAGTGCTAGGTGCAGTATCTGGCACAGTGAGTGTGTTATTGGCATTATTTTCACATCTCTTTTGAAACTGATCCTAATTTCAAGGCTTTTCTCCACTATACTCTCTTGCCAGAACAGCTGATTATTTTTAGATATCTTTTTAATGGATTTTCATTGACTGAAGAGTGAATGGTGGCAAGTACCCAGTCCTTTGATCTTCTTAGATGTCTGTCACCCTTATCAAGTAGGCGAGTACTGATTCCTGCAGGGAGTTGTAGTGAACATTTGCTTTCATTTAGGGGTCAGTCTTCAGATTGTTTTTCTGTGTGAAACAGTCGCTCTATAATTGAATTAGGACACTTTCCCCTCTCCCTTTCCAGGTCAGCTTTCCCCTTGCTTTGTTCCCTCTGCACCCTAAGAGAGCTGTTTTCTTTCATTTCCTTTTCAATTCTTTGATGATTCCACATCAGGAGAAGATGATGTGGAGTTTGTTAGTGTTGCCTTCTTTTTTTTTTTTTTTTTTAAGATTTTATTTATTTATTTGACAGAGAGAGACACAGCGAGCGAGGGAACACAAGCAGGGGGAGTGGGAGAGGGAGAAGCAGGCTTCCCGCCCAGCAGAGAGCCCGATGTGGGGCTCGATCCCAGGACCCTGGGATTACGACCTGAGCCGAAGGCAGACGCTTAATGGCTGAGCCACCCAGCTGCCCCTTAGTGTTGCCTTCTTAGTCCCTCTCTGTTGGTGGGATTTTGTGCAAACTGTCCTCCCCCTTTTTTGGTAAGTGAACTGTTTATTTTTTTATTTGTTTTAAGAGATTTTATTTATTTATTTGCCAGAGAGAGAGCAAGAGTACAAGCAGGATGAGTGGCAGGCAGAGGAAGAAGCAGGCTCTCCCATGAGCAAGGAGCCCAGTGTGGTACTCCGTTGCAGGACCCTGGGATCATGACATGAGCTGAAGGCAAACACTTAACTAACTCAGCCACCCAGGCATCCCGCAAATGAGCTGTTTAGTTGGAGATGGGGTATAGTCTGTGAATTCATAAGCTGCTCAACATCTCCACTTTTCCTTGGGATAATGATTTTCAAGTAGTAGTCTTTTTTTTTTTTTTTTTTTAAGATTTTATTTATTTGACAGAGATGGCAAGTAGGTAGAGAAGCAGGCAGAGAGAGAGAGAGGAGGAAGCAGGCTCCCCGCTGAGCACCTGAGCAGAGAGCCCAATGCAGGGCTCGCTCCCAGGACCCTGGGATCATGACCTGAGCCGAAGGCAGAGGCTTTAACCAACTGAGCCACCTAGGCAACCCTTCAAATAGTATTCTTAGAGATGAGGGAGAGACTGGTCTGGTATACCTTATATGGTGTCCTTCCTTCTCACCATCATGTGCCTGCAGGTTACCTCAAAGAGAACTGGTATAGGTTGAGGTGTTTTGGTATACCCAGAGCAAATGCTTTTGAAGTTTCAGGTTCCTTACCTGTGTAAAGAGCTATTAAATGATGATGGCGGGGGGGGGGGGGGGGACAAGATAAAATCATGACTCATACAAACATGAAATGGAAATGTCAGAGATTTTCTGTAACTCATTAACTAATGAGGAAACCATTAAGATGTTATAGGTAGTTCAAAGGACAGTTTAACAAATGCAGTTCTATAAGGTCATCAGGAATGCTGAAATGAATTTACTTACAAATTCTTTTTTTTTTTTAAGATTTTATTTATTTATTTGACAGAGATCACAAGTATGCAGAGAGGCAGGCAGAAAGGGGGGGGGGAAGCAGGCTCCCCGCTGAGCAGAGAGCCTGATGTGGGGCTCGATCCCAGGACCCTGAGATCATGACCTGAGCCGAAGGCAGAGGCTTAACCCACTGAGCCACCCAGGCGCCCCTACTTACAAATTCTTGCTGGACTCATGTCCATAGGGCATTACTGGCTGCATTCCACCAGCCAAAATTCTTTTGCATCACTCTCATTACTGCAGTTTACAGAGTTGTAAAATAGCTCTGACATAGTCACAGTGCTCACAGGACAAGAATACCAGTATTTTCTATGCCATTTCAAAGTCATTCAGTTTCTCCTGATAGGGCAAACGATACTTAACCTTGCAGATTACTCATATATAGTTCTTAGCCCAGTTAGTGTGTAGTTGGTGGCAGTTACATGTTCATGCATGTTTAGACATCTCATTTCTCTTAACTGGCTGATCTAATCTTTTTTTTTTTTTTTTTTAATTTTTTTTTTTATTTATTTTTTTTTTTTTAAAGATTTTATTTATTTATTTGTCAGAGAGAGAGAGAGAGAGAGTGAGCACAGGCAGACAGAGTGGCAGAGGGAGAAGTAGGCTCCCTGCGGAGCAAGGAGCCCAATGCGGGACTCAATCCCAGGACGCTGGGATCATGACCTGAGCCGAAGGCAGCTGCCTAACCAACTGAGCCACCCAGGCGTCCCAGCTGATCTAATCTTAATACTGTTTGACTGTTTAGCTGCTCCTGATCCAGGTTCCTGGCTTTTCTCACTTCCTTATCAAATATCCATCTTGTCTTTCCCCCCCCCCTGCTCAAAGTTATATGTATTTGTAAAAGCCAGAGTGAAAATGAGGATGGTTTTGAGACTACAAAGGAATATTTTTTTAAATTGTAGACATGGCAAGGGGTTCCTGGGTGGCTCAGTGGGTTAAGCCTCTGCCTTCGGCTCAGGTCATGGTCTCAGGGTCCTGGGATCGAGCCCTGCATCAGGCTCTCTTCTTAGCAGGGAGTCTGCTCTCTCCTCCCCCTCTGCCTGCCTCTCTGCCTACTTGGGACCTCTCTCTTTCTCTGTCAAATAAATAAATAAATAAATAATTTTTTAAAAATTGCAGACATGCCAAGACTATTTACTTGTATATAAAAGATTTATTTATTTATTTGAAAGAGAACATGAGCTGGGGTGTGCAAAAGGAGAGAGAGAATCCTCAAGCAGACTCCCCCGCTGAGCGCAGAGCCCAACGCGTGGCTCAATCCTGGGATCCTGAGATCATGACCTGAGCTGAAATCGAGAGTAGGACACTCAACTGACTAAGCCACCCAGGTGTCCCAGATACCTCGAGACCTTTTAAGACTAAGAGAAGTCACAGTGCTCAACATACTTGTAAGAGAGAGCCTTAAACTGAGGACCAAGGAACCTGGGTCTTTGTGTGATACTGACCAGGCCACTTCCCTTCTCAGCCTAAAAAAAAGATTTCAGGGTTTGAAAATTTGAAGATTCAGGATTTGAATTTCAGGGTCTAGAGTTCTGCATTTTTTCCTCCCACATTCCCAGTAGTTTACTGGGGGTTTTGTTGGAGCCCGAGAGGCTTGAACTCATAACCCTGAGATCAAGACCTGAGCTGAGATTAGGAGTTGGAGGCTTAACCGACTGAGCCACCTAGGCGCCCTGACTTTACTTTAAAAAAATAAAAAAACCAAAAAAACCCAAACTTGTTCTATTGTGGTAAAATGTGCATAACATAAAATTTGCCATTTTAACCTTTTTTTTGTTTAAAGAATTATTTTATTTTCGAGAGAGGGAGAGTATGCGTGCACGCAGGTGTGTGTGTGGAGGGGCAGACGAATAGGGAGAAGGAAGAAGCAGACTCAGCGCTGAGCATAGCGCCCTCACGGTCCTTGATCCTATGACCCTGACCCTGAGATCGTGTCCTGAGCCAGAATCAAGAGTTGGTCACTTAATCAACTGAGCCACTCAGGCACCCCCATTTTAACTATTTTAAAGTACATTTCGGTGGCATTAAGTACATTCACAGTGTTGTGCAACCTTCACCACTTTCTCATCACATGGAAACTCTACTGGTTAAACAGTAACACCTTATTTCTCTCAGTCCCTTGTAACCTTTATTCTACTCTCTGTCCCTATGAATTTGCTCTTCTAGGTACTCCATATAAGTGGAATCATGTAATAATTGTCTTTTTGTGTCTGGGTTATTTTACTTAGCATAATATTTTCAAAATTTATTTACATTATACAATTTTCAGAATTTCATCCCTTTTTAAGGCTGAATAATATTTCACTATATATATACTGCATTGTACTTATTCATTCATCTATTGATGCACATTTGGGTTTCCATCTTTTGGCTTTTGTGACTAATGCTGCTGTGAACACTGGTGTTCTCATATCTGGGTCCCTGTTTTCCAAATCTTTTGAGGATAATTTCTATTACTATTAATTTAAATTTACTCCTAGGTGATCTTTTTTGTTGCTCTTCTAATGGGGTTTAACTTGTGTATTTGAAAGCACTATAACAGTTTGAGGTACATATTGTTGATTTTGTCAGTAGGGGGCACATTATTACCTATGTGTGAGCTTGCTCCTCCCGTGGAATTGTCAGCTTCTGGAGGAAAAAGACCCTATAACTTACCTTTCAGTTCTGGGCATAGGTTTTTCCTTAGGCTGTGCAGACAGAAAACCTCAGGGAATATTTTTCATACTGGGCCCTGTTTTGCTTAAATGTACCTCCCTAATGATTTAATTTCTCAGCAAGAAGACAGTTTCGTGGTGGGCACAGCCGAGGGGACAGTATTCCATTTTCAGCTGGTCTCTGTGACTTCCAACAGCAGTGAGAAGCAGTGGGTGCGGACAAAGCCATTCCAGCATCATACTCATGACGTTCGAACCGTGGCCCACAGCCCGACAGCACTGATATCTGGAGGTAGGTTGCACTCTGCTAGGCTGCTGCTTTACCTGTACATGCAAGACTTTCTCTAATTCTGATGCCTTCTCTCCCCACCCCTGCCCCTTCTGCCCTAGGCACTGATACCCATTTAGTCATTCGTCCTCTCATGGAAAAGGTGGAGGTTAAGAATTATGATGCTGCTCTCCGAAAAATCACTTTTCCCCATGTAAGTATTACCCTGTAGCCCCCACTGTCCCTCTGTCCTGTAAGACTGAGTATAGCTCACACTTACTGGGCAAATCTGTAGGACTTCTGTCATTGCCTACTTTCTTCATTCTTCCTTCTGTTTTTGAGGTAAGCCTCTCACAAAGACCTGTAATGGCACCAAGAGATTTACAGTAGCATTCTGTTTCTTGTTCTGGGGAAATCATTCCCCTTTCCAGATAATTGTGGTTTATGGGGAGTTTATTTGTTTTTAAGACTGGACTCTTTATTATTTTGGGTGGGGATAGGAAAATCCAGGCTTCCAGTGTTCCTTCCTAGGTAAAAGGACATCTTCCCAAGCTAGAAACTCTTCTCACTGCTACCTGCTTCTACATTCCATTCAACCAGTAAACCTTACTGAGTATCTCCTCATTGTCTTGTGAATTTAGTCATTTCTCTTTGTCTCCACTGCCATTATCCTAGTTTGAATCAGTGTCTTTTCTCATCTGGATTCACTTGTTAAATAATCTCCTTTTGGGGCACGTGGGTGGCTCAGTCAGTTAAGCATCTGCCTTCGGCTCAAGTCATGATTCCAGGGTCCTGGGATTGAGCCCCACTTCAGCCTCCCTGCTCAGCGGAGAGCCTGCTTCTCCTCCTCCCTCTGCCTGCTGCTCTGGCTACTTGTACTCTCTATCTCTGTGCCAAGTAAATAAAAACCTTTAAAAAAAAAAAAAAATCTCCTTTTATTTACATTTGCGTCATTCCAGCCTAGTCTCCATTGATCCACTCAAAAAACAACTTTGCTCATCATTCCATGCCTAAAAGCCTTTGGTAGTCCCTTTTGCCTTCATTATAAAGACCTAATTCCTCAGCCTGGCCTGTGAAACCTGTCTTGGTCTGGCCCTGGTCCTTCAGCATCTTCTGGCACTAAATCCTGTCAAACCCTTGCTGCACCTCATCCCTACCCCCTCCCAGTTCAATGTGCAGAAAGACTGTTTGTATTCCCTCTAATGCTTTCTTATTAACTTATAGCAATTCTACCTGCTTTCACTCTGCTTGGAACATCCTGCCCTACCTTTTTTGCCTGACTAGTTTTTACTAATGTCCTTAATCAAGGCTCCTGTCTTTACCCCCACAATGCTAGATTAGATATCTTTTTTACTTTTTTCCGTTACATACTGTGCTTAGCCCTGTTAAAATTCTTAACACATGTAGTGCAGTGGCCTGTTGAATTCTTTGTCAACCCTTTTAGACTACCAAGCTTGAGGCCAGTAGCTATGTTTTTATTTACCATTATGTCCTTAGGTCCTAGGACAGTGCTGGCATATGGTGTAGTACTTAGGACATTTTAATGAAGTACATGGATTTTGACAGTAAAAAATGTGCTGGGATGTTTGTACTATATTGCACTGAGGCGATAGGATACCTTGGCTTATTTATCACTTCTCAATTTTTTTTTAATACAGCGACGTCTCATTTCCTGTTCAAAGAAGAGGCAGCTTCTCCTTTTCCAGTTCACTCATCACTTGGAACTTTGGCGACTGGGATCCACAGTTGCAACAGGTACAATGGGGGAGAAAGTCTTTTCCAATAAGAAAACTGGAGAGAGAAACAAAAAATTAGAATCGTATTTGAAAATCTGATTGTAGAAAAATGGAAGTAGATTTTTCTCTGTCTTCAGAGCAGAGTTCTTCAGTGTTAGAATCATTAGCAGGATCATATGTTAAAAGTTGATTCTGTAAGGTGCACTGCGAAGTGTAGTGGAGGTAAGCGTTGTAGAATCAGTTTATCCTGCCTTGACTGGGATCAAAACAGCCTGCTGAAAGTGAGAAGATTTCATGTTGGGTAGTGACAGCCCTACATAGAAGAGGTCACATGAATCTTACTGGGGTGATGGCCTAGTGGCCTTTTGTACAGCCTGTTCAGGAAATGTTTGCACTCTGTTGTTTTATAGTAGATGAGAGGTTTTTGCTTTGGGCTCCAAAATGAGCAAATGAAGTTGAAGTCGAGGTCACACAAACCCCACTTGTACCTACCTGCATGCCTGGCTATAGGTTGTAGCTTCGAAGAATTAGTGATACACTGTGGGCCATAGCCAAGGCACCCAAATAGCTAAGAAGATCCTCACTGCTTTCTGTCTTATATAAACCCAGGAAACTGGGGGTTTACTAAGTCAGACATTTTTTCTGATTTCCCAGGGGTAAAGATTCCATTCTACTCAGGAATGACTTTTTAGTAAAAAGAAAACTGTACAAATAATCTTTCTTTGAGAAGGAAAACCTCAGAGAAATTTCTTGTTCCAGGAAAGAATGGGGATACCCTTCCACTTTCTAGAGATGCAGATCATTTGCTGCACCTCAAGACAAAGGTAAGGAAGTGTAACTGTGTATTCAGGCTCTGAAATCCAGAACATTTCTCTTATTCTGCATTTTGAGGGTTACTTGGTTGATATTATAAACTGTAAAATCTTAAATGATTTGAATGAGGTACTGTGTGAACAGGACTAGGTTTCCTAAGTTAGGCATTCAGAATTTATTGGATGAATGAATACAGGAAATTGTGGGGGTTTTTTTTGGTATTAATATATAAATAATTTGCATATTTTGTAAAATTAAAATGGTACAGTCAGCTCAGTCAGTTGATTTCAGCTTGGGTCATGATGTTAGGGTTGTGAGATCAGGGCTCTATGTCAAGCTTCGTGGTGAGTGTGGAGCCTGCTTAAGATTCTCTCTCTGTCACTTCCCTCCCCCTCTGCACCTCCTGCATGCACTCCCTCTAAAAAAAAAAATTAAAAAATAAAAATAATTTTTAAAATGGTATAAAAGTATGCAGTGAAAAAGGAGCCACCTCCTTGCGCCAAATCCCAGTCCCACTCTTCATAGATAATCACTGCCGATAGTTTCTTGTATACCCTTCCAGAAAAAATTTCCCACCCGTGTGTACATGGGTATATCGTTTATTTCTACAGTGATGAAAATTAATATGCAAACTGCTCTGTAACTTCCTTTTAAATGTCTTTTTTTTTTTAAGATGTTATTTATTTATTTGAGTGAGAGCAGGAGCAGGAGCAAGGGAAGGTGCAGAGTGGGAAGGAGAAATAGACTTGTGGCTGAGCAGAGAGACCGACATGGGACTCGATCCCAGGACCCTGGGAACACGACCTAAGCCAAAGGGAGACACTTAACTGACTGTGCCACCCAGGTGCCCCATTTTATTTATTTTTCCAGGTTTTTACCCTTTTTAGTAATTTCTACACCCACTCTGAGGCTTGACCTCACAACCCTGAGGTCAGGAGTCATGTGCTCTTCTCATTGAGCTAACAGACGCCCCTAAATGTTTTTATTTTAATTAACAAATATTTGTGAATACAGTCTTACTGGGAAGAATTCAAACAGTAAATATAGTTTATGTTCCTGACCTCCTCTTTAATTTTAGTCTGCACTCCTAGAATAATTATTGTTAATCGATCCACTATATCTCCTTCCAGATCTTTTTCTGTGTGACAGAGAGTATGTGTGTGTCTGTACATAGGTACATATATTTAGAAATTTTGTGAGTTTTTTAATTACATAAATGTTACATTAAACTTTCCCTTTGTTTTGGAGATTTTTTTTGTTTACTCTTTCTTAGAGATAGGTAAGCCAGGTATCATAGACAAACAAAACCCAGAAAATGAGTTTTCCAAGTCACGTGGCCTCCAAAGCTTTACCACATTAAAGGCTTTTCTTCTCAGGTTTCTAAAGTTAGGGTTTAGAATGAACCCATCTTTAAAATACACGAAGGGGGGCGCCTGGGTGGCTCAGTGAGTTAAGCCTCTGCCTTGGGCTTGGGTCATGATCTCAGGGTCCTGGGGTCGAGTCCCGCATGGGGCTCTCTGCTTGGTGGGGAGCCTGCTTCCTCCTCTCTCTCGCTGCCTGTCTCTCTGCTTACTTGTGATCTCTCTCTGTCAAATAAATAAATAAAATCTTAAAGAAAAATACATGAAGGGCCGAGATAAGTTCATAGTATTCATAGACCTTTGTTCTTGGTTTTGGAAATCAAGCCACACCATTTAGGTGCTGTACTTCTGAAATAATTGTAGTGATAGCATATGAGTGTCAGGATTATGTGTAGCTATTTGTGGTTACGTCCACAGTGGCAGTAGCTTGAGGATTCATGTCATAGTGAACCTTATCATGTGAAGTTTTTCTGGTTATTCATCCTGATACCTAACATTCCCAGGGTCCCGAAAACATTATTTGCAGCTGTATCTCCCCTTGTGGAAGTTGGATAGCCTATTCTACAACTTCTCGGTTTTTTCTTTATCGGTTGAATTATGAACATGACAACATAAGCCTCCAAAGGGTAAGTGATAACCCAGTGTCTGGTTGAACATTAAGAAATTTCATAAGTATGTGATTTTTGTGTGAAGTGGAATGTACTGGGTATGAATCTTTGCTCAGTGAAAAACTATTTGGAGGCAGCTGTTATAAAACAGTCTTTTATTTCCATTTTGAATTAATTATATTTTTGGAGGAGTAGGAAAATGCCAGAAAGTGGCAGTAAAGATATGGGGGGGTGGGATGGATACGTTACAATAGCATGTCAGTGTTCTAGGCCCTTGGTCAGTTGACTTCCTTAGATGCAGGAGCATTACTGTCTCATAAGCCTGGCTATGATTATTTTTGATGGGTTCTAGGTGTCACTTTTCTCACTGGTTTTTTACTACCTGTTTACCCCAAGGTTTCCAAAATGCCAGCGTTCCTTCGCTCTGCCCTTCAGATTTTGTTTTCTGAAGATTCAACAAAACTCTTTGTGGCTTCAAATCAAGGGTCTCTACATGTCATTCGACTCTTGGAAGGAAGCTTCAAGCACCTGCATACTTTCCAGCCTCAGTCAGGTGGGAACTTGGTAACTGGCCAATGGAGAGAGTTGTTAGTCTCTGATGTATCTTTTTTTTTCCTTTTAAACCTCATTCATTGTTGGATTTCCCTAATGCTCTTCTCCACCCTGCAGATACTCACATGTTTGTAATTTAAAGTAGGAGGAGATATCTGGCAAGTGAAAACGCTTGATGAGATCTGAAATGCTCCTTACACCTACTCTTTTCTCACTGGGTTTTTGATTCCTTATTTGGGGCCAGAAGTTTCATCACCCTTCTCAGAGTTTTGTTAGCAGAGCAAGGAGAGAGTCAAAATCATCTCTAATCCTGGCACCCAGAAATAACTACCATTAGTATTTTTGTATATGTCTGATACATGTTTGTAAATAGGTATTTCTTTGAACATGTTAATTTTCCTGTTGGTTGTTTTTATTTTTTTTAAGATTTTTTTTATTATTTGCACAAGCAGGGGGACTGGCAGGCAGAGGGCGAGGGAGAAGCAGGTTTCCTGCTTAACAGACAGCCCAATGAAGGGCTTGATCCCAGGACCCTGGGACCATGACCTGAGCCGAAAGGAGATGCTTAACCCACTGAGCCACCCAGGTGTTCCTTATTATTATTATTATTATTATTATTTAAGATTTTATTTATTTATTTGACAGATAGAGATCACAAGTAGACAGGCAGGCAGAGAGAGAGAGGAGGAAGCAGGCTCCGTGCTGAGCAAAGAGCCTGATGCAGGGCTTGATCCCAGGACCCTGGGAACATGACTCGAGCCGAAGGCAGAGGCTTTAACCCACTGAGCCACCCAGGCGCTCCTATTATTTTTTTAAAAATATATATTTATTTTATTATTTACTTCAGAGAAAAGAGAGAGCATAAGCAGGAGGGGCAGAGGGAGAGGGAATCTCAAGCTGACTGCGGTGAGCTCAGAGCCCATGCGGGTTCAGTCTTGTGACTATGAGATCATGACCTGAGCCAAAACCAAAAGTTGGAGGCTTAACTGACTGCACCTCCTACCCCCCCAGTGCCCGTGGTGGTGGTTTTTTGTTTTTGTTTTTGTTTTTTTAAGGTAGATTTATTTATTTGAGAGAGAGAGCCAGAGTGCAGTGAGGGAGAGGGACAGACAGACTCCCGGCTGAATACGGAGCCTGACACAGCTGGATCCCAGGACTCTGAGATCTTGACCTGAGCCGAAAGATACTTAATCTACTGAGCCACCCAGGCACACCCACACCCCTCCATACCCCCCCAACCATACCACAGCCCTGGTTGTTTTTATTAAAGTTGAACTTATACATGCAGTTGCATTACTTGTCATATAAAGTTCATGATTGAATTTCTCACATTCTTTGAGAGCGTGAGTATGCATGACTAAGTAACTGTGTATAGCTGTAGCTGAGTTCATGATTGAGAACTTGGTAGCCAGTACTTCCCATGGGCCTTTTTGCTCCTCCCTTGGCCTGGATTATAGCACCCTCACTGTCATTTAGACTCCATCAGCCTAGAAATTCAGCTCTTTTAACTTAAACTCTTACTGTTCTGAGCTGCTCCGAAAGCATATACGAAAAGAAACCCACAGGTTAAGAGTTAGATAAAATAAGTGACAGTGTGTATTGAGTACCTGTATATGATTTTATTAAAAAATGTAGACTCTGGGGACGCCTGGGTGGCTCGGTTGGTTGGGCGGCTGCCTTCGGCTCGGGTCATGATCCCAGCGTCCTGGGATCGAGTCCCACATCGGGCTCCTTGCTTGGTGGGGAGCCTGCTTCTCCCTCTGCCACTCTGTCTGCCTGTGCTCGCTCGCTCTCTCTCTCTCTCTGACAAATAAATAAAATCTTTAAAAAAAAAAAAAATGTAGACTCTGTATTTTGTATTTAGCGCTCTTTAAACTTAGGCTTTGCATTATAGATACCACTTTATTTGTTCTTCTTTTCTCATCTCTTGTCGTCTTATAGTCAGGCTGGTTTCTTCACAGCCCCCAAACCTGTGTATTCCAGTCCTTTTCACTTAGCTCACGTTGTTCTCTATTCTTTTCTGCTCACCTCACCCATCCTTCAGCACCTGTCATATGTCTTCTTATAAATAAAGCCTTTTCATTGTGTGCAGCATTTATTTTGGCATTTAACCTTGCTGTTTGATTTTTAATCCACATGAGTTTTCATTTTGCCAGATAGATTTAAGATCCCTTGATGACGGAGGCACCTTTGTTGGTCAGTCGTTAAGTGTCTGCCTTCAACTCAGGTCATGATCCCAGGCCTGGGATCGAGCCCCACAATGGGCTCCCTGCTCAGTAGGAAGCCTGCTTCTCCCTCTCCCACTACCCCTGCTTGTGTTCCCTCTCTTTCTTTGTCAAATAAATAAATAAATCTTTAAAAAAAAAAATCCCTTGATGACAAAGATGGCCCACATGTACAGCAGCTACCCAGTGAATTAAGTATGTGCCTCAGGCCTGTTAAACTTGCTGTTTGTCCTTAACTTCGATTAAAAACCATTTGGTAGGGGCTCTTGGGTGGCTCAGTGGGTTAAGCCTCTGCCTTTGGCTCAGGTCATGATCTCAGGATCCTGGGATTGAGCCCCACATCGGGGTCTGCTCCATGGGGAGCCTGCTCTGCCTCTCTGTCTACTTGTGATCTCTGTCTGTCAAATAAATAAATAAAATCTTTAAATATAAAATTAAAAAAAAATATATATATGTTACGTATATATAAAATAAAAAAAATAAAAATAAATAATAAAAGTCATTTGTAGGGGACACCTGGGTAGTACAGTCAGTTGAGTGTCTGACCCTTGGTTTTGGTTCAAGATCGTGGTCTTAGGGTTGTGGAATTGAGCCCCATGTCAGGCTCCATGGTCATCGCAGAGTCTGCTTAAGACTCCCTTCTCCCTCCCCACCCCAACCCTGACTCTGCACTCTAGCTTGTATTCTCTCAAATAAATAAATCTTAAACAAGAAAAAAACATTTTATAGGAAAAGGAGTTTGAAACAACTAAAATACAGACTTAGGTAGTTGCTACCTTGATTCTCCATTCCTATAGTAGGCAGTATCTCAGTCAGGCTTGAGCAAGTGATGCCTTCAGGTTTATCTCTAGCTCCTCTGCACATGAAGGATGGCTAATGAAGGTAGAAATGAATAGTAAGGGACACCTGAGTGGCTCAGTTGGTTAAGCGGCTGCCTTCGGCTTAGGTCATGATCCCAGCTTCCTGGGATCGAGTCCCGCATCGGGCTCCTTGCTTAGCGGGGAACCTGCTTCTCCCTCTGCCTCTGCCTGCCACTCTGTCTGCCTGTGCTCACTCTGAGAAATAAATAAATAAAATCTTAAAAAAAAAAAAAAAAAGAATAGTAAGCTAACATCTATAACTTGTTTGCAGAACTGTCAGATTATCTAGTTGTGATTGCTGGCTTTTGCAATCAGGCCAAGGCTGGCTGTGGACACTGAATGCAGAGACTTAACTTATTCTCTCTGCACAGGGACGGTGGAGTCCATGTGTCTTTTGGCTGTCAGTCCTGACGGGAATTGGCTAGCTTCATCAGGTACCAGTGCTGGAGTCCATGTGTACAACATAAAACATCTAAAGGTAAGCATAGGTTTAAGTAGTAGGAAACAGGAGCAAGTTAACCCTGCACTTACAAGACTCAAGGCAGATTGGTATGACCTGGAAAATTACTGAGGTGTTTTTTTTTTCAAACTAAGAATTTTTCCTGTTTTATTTGTCGGGAGCCCCAAAACTGTAATCTACAACATTAAAATCAGTCAGTGAGAACTGTGAAAGTACCCTTGTACAGAAATTTGAAATTAAGGATTTATGAGTGATGAATTCACATCCAGGTTATTTCTGTATTGTGGGGAGGAAACTTCTAATTTACCCAGATGAATAGTTGCAGATAGTAACAATTTCCTTTAATAGTTTGCCTTGTAATCTCAAGGTATTTTTAAATTAAACAGAGGTTTGACAGAGGAATAGGTAAATATTTTTCACGAATTAGTAATGATCTTGTTCTTCACACACTGGATTACTAATGATCCCTTACAAATTTTCATCTTCATTATAAAAACCTAACAAGAAGTACCCAAAATTTGTAATAAGCATCAAGCATTTATAGAACGATACCAAACTGCAGCATTTAATGAGTTTCCTTATTAACTGCATAACTTGAATCTTTATGACATTGTGGCAGAAGCACGCACTGCTCTTTGAGCCTTGCCTGGCATTTAAGAGTGTCCCTGTGTAGTGGTGCACATGTCTTGGAACTGTATATAAATGTCCATGTCTAAGCATTAGTTTCTTTTAAATTACTGTAGCGCTGTAGATTCCTTGATTAATGACATATTTATAAGCAATTCATACAGATGTAGAGTTAGTAGCACAAGCTTTACTCTGAACTTTTCTGCAAATGCTGTCAGTTTTGTAAGCAGTTAAACATGTTTTTCTTTTTAATTTAAGTTTATTGTTTGGGGGTACTACCTGATGTTTTTAGGAACTTCCACAGAACTCTTTGAGTTCTAAGGAATGCTATTTAAAAACAACAGACCTAGACCATCCAGTCTTTCCTGAGGGAAGGTATAGAGTTGTCTTTTGTGTCTGTTATTTGTTCCCAGCTTCACTGCACGGTACCTTCCTATAATTTCCCTGTGACTGCTCTGGCCATCGCCCCCAATACCAACAACCTTGTCATTGCTCATTCTGACCAGCAGGTAAGAGATTCCAGTGCTAATTCCTTTCTTTAGGATAGTAACTAAGAAGCTAAGATAATGACAATTTTGGAGGAGCTTTTTTTATTTTTAAATAAACATATAATGTATTATTAGCCCCAGGGGTACAGGTCTGTGAATCGCCAGCTTTACACATTTCACAGCACTCAACCATATTACATATCCTCCTCAGTGTCCATAACCCCACCACCCTCTTCCTACTCCCCTTCCCCTAGTCACCCTCAGTTTGTTTTGTGACAGTAAGTCTCTTACGGTTTGTCTCCCTACCGATCCCATCTTGTTTTCATTTACTCTTTTCCTACCCCCCAAACCTCCCACGTTGCATCTCCACTTCCTCATGTCAGGGAGATCATATGATAGTAGCCTTTCTCTGATTGATCTATTTCGCTAAGCATAATACCCTCTAGTTCCATCCACGTCATCGCAAATGGCAAGATTTCATTTCTTTTGGTGCCTGCATAGTATTCCATTGTATATATATACCACATCTTCTTTATCCATTCATCTGTTGATGGACATCTAGGTTCTTTCCATAGTTTGGCTGTTGTGGACATTGCTGCTATAAACATTCGGGTGCATGTGCCCTTTCGGATCACTACCTTTGTATCTTTAGGGTAAATACCCAGTAGTGCAATTGCTGGGTCATAAGGTAGCTCTATTTTCAACTTTTTGAGGAGCCTGCATGCTGTTTTCCAGAGTAGTTGCACCAGCTTGCATTCCCACCAGCAGTGTAGGAGGGTTCCCCTTTCTCCGCATCCTCGCCAGCATCTGTCATTTCCTGACTTGTTAATTTTAGCCATTCTGACTGGCGTGAGGTGGTATCTCTCTGTGGTTTTGATTTGTATTTCCCTGATGCCGAGTGATGTGGAGCACTTTTTCATGTGTCTGTTGGCCGTCTGGATGTCTTCTTTGCAGAAATGTCTGTTCATGTCCTCTGCCCATTTCTTGATTGGATTATTTGTTCTTTGGGTGTTGAGTTTGCTAAGCTCTTTATAGATTTTGGATACTAGCCCTTTATCTGATATGTCATTTGCAAATATCTTCTCCCATTCTGTCAGTTGTCTTTTGGTTTTGTTAACTGTTTCCTTTGCTGTGCAAAAGCTTTTGATCTTGATGAAGTCCCAGTAGTTCATTTTTGCCCTTGCTTCTCTTGCCTTTGGCGATGTTCCTAGGAAGAAGTTGCTGCGGCTGAGGTCAAAGAGGTTGCTGCCTGTGTTCGGAGGAGCTTTTGTTTGAAAATATTGGATGATATACAGATAGTTTTCTCCTTTGTGAAGTAAAGCTTCCATGTATAGCCTGAGTACATTATAGGGCAGTAATAGCCTTTGGCTTGATGGACACAGTGAAATGGTGAAGCTCTGAGATTACAGAGTAAAGAGATAGAGGAAGGAGGAGGAATTCTGAAATACTCATTTTACTGATTGTTTTTAGACTAGAGAGATGACATGGACCAGTTGTTAGACTGGATATGGGATGGAATAAGATCTTGAGGTTGGAAGTGACTAAAAGATTATGTAATTTGCCTTCACTTTTGCAGATAAGGAAATTAGTCCCTAGTGAAATCTGTTACCTGTAATAGAGGTAACGGTTATCAAAATGAGTGCATAGTCTAGTGCTTTTTTCCATACCAAGTTGCAAGAAGATCTTTAAAATATCTGAGTTACATGGTACATGTTGTGTGAAATGATAAATACTTATATATCCTCATATGTAAAATGGGCATAATACCTTCCTCACTGAGCTGTCGGAAAGATTGTGATCTGAGAAGCACATTTAAGTAGATTGATTGCTGGGCAAATAATGCTTGCTGCTTTGATAAGCAGTTTTTACCCTCACATGTGCAGCCCTATAAATGTTATATTCAGAAAATGAAATCTCTCATTTTGGTTTGCTGGTTTTGTGTTCTTGACCAGAAACTGAAAGATTAGTGAAGCTACATCCTTGTCTTTGCCACACATAATGTCCACCTGATGCCTTTTGTTGGCATTTGGTCCTTAGGTGCCTCAGTCATGACATCTGGTGGGAAATTTTTTTGTACCTGTTACATTAGCAAAGATCTGTAGAGTTGATAATACGCAATGCTGTGAGAATATAGGAAAACACCACTTGGTACACTGCATAAATTAGTATGACCCCTTTAGAGGACACTTTGAGATACATTAAAAAAAGATTAAATCCACATGCTCTTTGAATCAGAAGTTCCAATTTAAGAGTTCCTCCTGGGGTGCCTGGGTGGCATGGTTGATTAAATGTCTGATCTCGGGGTTGTGGGATCGAGCCCTGTGTTGGACTCTGTGCTTAGGGTTCTCTCTCCCAATGCCCTTCCTGCTCGGGTGTGCGCGCGTGTGTTCCCTCTCTCTTCCTGCCAACTCTAAAATAATAAATAAATCTTTAAGAAGAAAAAAAACAAAGTTCTTCCTGTAGATGTATGCTTTGAGTGGTACAGAAAGACAGAGATAATCATTGCAGCCTTGTTTGTAGCAGTAAAAGATTGGAAATAACTTAAGTGTCCGTTAAACAGGCTAGATAAGTAAATCATGGTACATCCAAAATGTGAATGGATTATTATGTGTTCTTTAAGGGGGCAGGAGTGATATATAGCTACAGTTATTGATACTGACATGGGTCAGTCTCCATGATAAAATGCTAAGTTAAAAATGAAACATGCAGGGACGCCTGGGTGGCTCAGTTGGTTAAGCGGCTGCCTTCGGCTCAGGTCATGATCCCAGTGTCCTGGGATCGAGTCCCACATCGGGCTCCTTGCTTGGTGGGGAGCCTGCTTCTCCCTCTGCCTCTGCCTACCACTCTGTCTGCCTGTGCTCGCTCTCTCTCTCTAACAAATGAATAAATTAAAAAAATTAAAAAAAAATGAAACATGCAGAATAGCTTGTATTACATGCATAAAAGATTGAAAAGATGTAAGACATAGACTGCTCTTGTCTTGGGAAAAGAGATGTCAAGACGACAGGGTGACTTTAAACTATAAACCTTTTGTGTTAATTTAATTGTTTACATTCTGTAATTTACCTTGAAATTTTTTTACTTAAAAGAAAAAGTAGAAAGCATAAGGCTGAATATGATACAGTCAGGGTTTATACAGATATTTTCTGATTAGGGATGAGAGTTTTTCTGGGTACCAGCCTGCATTTCTTGTGTATCATACCCTTCTTCAGGTATTTGAGTACAGTATCCCAGACAAACAGTATACAGAGTGGAGCCGGACCATCCAGAAGCAGGGGTTTCATTATCTTTGGCTCCAGAGGGATACTCCCATCACACACATCAGTTTTCATCCCAAGAGACCAATGCACATCCTTCTTCATGATGCCTACATGTTCTGCATCATCGACAAGTCATTGGTAAGTTCCTCACTACAACCACCTGCGCTCACACTGACTTTTCTGTACTTAGGAATTTTCAAGTTCTAAATCAACACGTACAAAGAGTTAAGAGAAAGGAGAATCAGAATAAAACTTCCTGACCAATTATTTCATTCCCAGGCCCCTGAGGCTCCCAGGGTATGGACAGACCTTTGTGTCCTGGTTTTTGCTGATTTGATTATTTCTCTGCTTTGCCTGTGAACACGTAAACTTGAGTAGGAAAGGTAACACTCATGGGGAATACCATCAATTTGGCTGAATTATTTTCACCTTTGCACCTTGGGGTGACTGAATAACACAGGTTTATTAAAGGGGGCACAGGCTGAGGTTTTGACCACTTTTGCCCCTTGCCTGAAAATGCTGAAACAGTATCTGTAAGCCTGAAGAGTTGGTCTTAATGGCTTGAAAAAAGTCTGGGGTGCCTGGGTGGCTCAGTCAGTTAAGTGTCTGCTTTAGCTCAGTGGGGAGTCTACTTCTGCCTCCCCTCCCACGCCCCAACTCCTGCTCTGTTGCTCACTTTCTCTCAAATAGATCTTAGATCTTAAGTCTTAGAAAAAGAAAAGAAAAGGCACCTGGGTGGCATAGTGTCTGCCTTACAGCTTGGGTCATGATCTTGGGGTCCTGGGATCGAGCCCTATATCGGGCTCTCCACTCGGGGGGAAGCCTGCTTCTCCCTCTCTCTCTGCCTGCCTCTCTGCCTACTTGTGATCTCTCTCCCTCTCTCTGTCAAATAAATAAATAAAATCTTTAAAAAAGAAGAAAAGAAAAAAGTTCAGCCAGGAAAATTCCATTATTCATGGCTACGATTTAGGTGGAATGTGAGCATTTTTTTTAGTTCAAGATTCTAGCCTCTGCCAACTGCTGTTTTGATTTACCCCGATTTACATGTCTTCTCTGGGCAGGTACTTTGTTTCTTAGGAGCAGTATTTGCTGTGGCCATGCCTGTAATGTGCTTGGGCTTAGATTGCAACCAACACACAGTGTTTTGGTCTTTCTGTAAAGGTGGGGGTGGAAGGAATGAAGGGGAAAGCAGCAGATGGCTCTTAAGGCAGTGTGGTGTGCATGATGTGTCACTGGAACTCATCTCGCAGGCCCTGTGTCCTCTGGGCGTGGGAATCAGAGCTGGCTGACAAGTGCCTTCTGCAAGATGAGTGAGACAGGAAGGGCCCCTCCCACTTGCTTGCCTCTTTGTAACTCAGCCCAGGGCCGTCCATATTTTTTTGTTAAGCATTGGCGATAAGTCCATCACTTCCGCATGCTGGGCAGAGCTATTTCCCAAGGAAGTCAGAGATGAAATATCACTTGCTTGGCCAGAGGCCATCTCTCGAGGTGTCAGTGAGATCAGTGGGGGTGGTTTGTGTTTCGGTTTCTGCCTGGGGAGAACTTTAGTCACTTGGCCTGTCTGTGATCTGGTTGGGGAATAGTCTAGAAAGCAGAGCCTGCATGGGCTAAGCTCCTGTACATGCCAGACAGAATAGCTGGAAAAGTGGCCATGGCTCTCTTCCTGAAGTAGGGAGCGTCATGTCTAATATGGTGGTTGAAAGGTGGTATTTGCCTGAAAAATCAGTACGGTCCTTTGTTCTGGAGAAGCCCAATAAAAATAACGATTTAAACAGTATGTCTTTGTCTTTTTAGCCTCTTCCAAATGACAAAACCTTACTCTACAATCCACTTCCTCCCACGAACGAATCAGATGTTATCAGGAGGCGTACCGCCCATGCCTTTAAAATTTCTAAGATATATAAGGTAAAACATTTTGCATTATATTCTAGATGGTTCCTTGGGATATTATCAAAATGTAGTAAGCTCCACAATAGGCAGACAAGAACACCTTCATTTTATATTCAGAGAACCTGGTTTGGGAGACAGGTCCCTTTCTGAGGATGTCTGTTCCTTATGTTTGCATTTCATTATTATTGCCTCAGTGTATTAGAGGCATGCACATCATACTTACCCAAAATGAAATACATAGGTATTGAGAGATTATGTTGGAGCTTGAGTGGTGTCTTTGTGTTAAAGCTGGCCTTTAAATGTGACTTAGAATTGCATCATGTTCCACAAGATAAATTTGAAGCAAGTGGAAGTCATTGAATTTGTTGTGACTTCCCTTTCTGGGCTAAGCTTTTCACTGTATATAAAACAAATATTTGTTAAGCTATGATACTACAGCTATTTGTGTCAACTTGGAAGTTCCATGTTCATGCTTTTCAGATTAGAGTTTCTTGGATGTCCTGAAACATTTTCTCAGGGGTCTGCAAGAATTTTTTTTTTTTTTTTTAAAGAGGGACATCTGTAAATCATTTAAGTATGTTAGTTTCTTAATGCATTTGTAACTTGCTGTTTGCCAAGAATTCAGGCTCCAAAGCCATTGGTTAACACTGATTCCTGAGAAATTAGAGAACAAATGTTCTGTATAGAAAAACTTGAAAAATCTTGTTGACGTCTTTTATTAGTGAACTCAGTTAGAAGTTTCCAACCTTGGGGCACTTGTCTGGCTCAGTTGCAAGAGTATATGACTCTTGATCTCAAGATCGTGAGTTTGAGCCCCACATTGAGTATAGAGATTACTAAAAAAATAATAATAAGAAGAAAGGTAAGTTCCTAACCTTGGGGCACCTGGCTGGCTCAGTCACTGGAGCATATATATGACTCCTGATTTCAAGGTTGTGAGTTTGAGCCCCACATTGGGTGTAGAGATTTTTTTTTTTTTTTTTTTTTAAAGTAAGCTCCAGGGCACGTGGGTGGCTCACTTGTTACTGTGGCTGCCTTCATTCGGCTCAGGTCATGATCCCAGGGTCCTGGGATTGAGCCCCGCATCGGGCTGCCTGCTCAGTGGTGAGCCTGCTTCTCCCTCAACCACTTCCCCTGCTTGTGTTCCCTTTCTCACTGTGTCTCTGTCAAATAAATAAATAAAATCTTTAAAAAAATAAATAAAGTAAGCTCCACACCCAGCATGGAGCCTGAACTTACCATCCTGAGATAGAGAGTCAGATACTCAACTGACTCAGCCACCCAGGCACCCCAAGATTACTTTAGATAGGCAGATACATAGATAGATATAATAAATTTAAAAAAAAAAACAAACCTCCCAATTTGACCAACCATTTTGAGTCCTAGGGGAGGAAGGATTGTCAGAGATTTCAACCCTTCAGCCTTGAACTGAGCTGGCCGTTTAGCTCTAGTCAGTCTGTTCAGGACTGGCTCTGGAGCCTAACTCCTGGTAGAGTCATTATCATTTCTCTACAGCCTCTGCTTTTCATGGATCTTTTGGATGAAAGAACACTGGTGGCAGTAGAACGGCCCCTGGATGACATCATCGCTCAGCTTCCACCACCCATCAAAAAGAAGAAATTTGGGACTTGAAATAGGGCACTGTCTGTGTCCTTCCTTGAACTGTCTGCCCTGTTTGTTTTCACAAATCATGATAATAAAACAAAGTTATTCTTTAGGACTAGTCATTATGAATGATATCTTCCAAAATAATGGACAGTAATTTCGCTTCATTGACTGCAGTGAATAGAAACTCCAAGGTATTTGTAGTTGGGATTATGTTCTAAGCAGCTACAAATTCATACAGCTTTTTCAGGGTCCTGTTGTTCAGACCACAATCTCAGGGAAAAAAAAAGATGGTACTTAATCTTCTCTTTCCCTAACACATGCCTGAGGCTTCAGAGGGTTGATGACCTTCACTGTCTGCCAGCCTCCTGCCTGGAGCCAGTCTGGAGGCGTGTGGACCCTCCCACCATTGCCCTTGAGGGCAGGGGAACTCCGCTTGTTTCCTCAAGATAGCCTCACTACCAGTAGTGATCGTCAGCCTTGTTTCAAGGAAGAATTTTAACTGCCATACTTCATCTCAAAAATTGATGCTTTTGGCCTCTGGCGGTCAGCTATTTATTTTATTTAAAGGGAAAAAATCCGGTTTCGGGTTATCTATCTCATTAACCATCTTTCACCTGATAAATATATATAGTACTATATATAATATATCTTATATGTGTTAACATTTTATAGTTATATACTAATATAAAAATTATATATACATATGCATATGCCAGTTTCAAAGAGTAAAGAAACACTGGGTGGGGATTTTGTAAACAGTAGGAGTGGAGGACAGAACCAGAAAGCTTGCCATATATTTTACCTTTTCTGTCTTCTACTTGCTTTGTTTTATTCCCATGGGTGTTATTAACTGACTAGTTTTAATGTAATCTTTTAAATTAGAAGGTGAAGAACTCTAGTTAACCTGAACTGAGCAGATCGATTTCCTTCCCATCTCAATGAAGGTATTGTGTTGCATGCCTGTGGAAACCCAGTATGTGTGGTTTTGTTTGTTTTTGGGGTGGAGGGCTATAGTATAGGCAAAGAAGGATATGGGTTCTGATGACATCATGAGTAAAATGCTGGCAAAAACCATTTTTTGCTGAGATGAACCCTATCCTCCAGTCTGGAAAGGGCAAATTATAAGTGATGATTTAAGGTAGATACGTGGGAAGAGAATTAACAGAGAGGTAATAAGAGAGAAACAAAGCCCAGTACTTTTTAACATACAGGACAGCCTGTTTCAGGTTAGCCAAGAGCTGGCAGATAAAACAGAGTTTATAATGGATGCCACTTCTCTGTTTTGCCTGTTTAGTTTCCTTGCGGTATTGGGAGTTATTTCTAACAAGAGAAAAACACTTTTAATAGCATATATATAGGGAATCCACAGAGATGGACATTCCCATAATGGGAGTACTTTAAACAAATAACTGCAGCTTTTTGGGCCCTCCTTGTAAAATAATTTACTTTTCTTCTTACTTGAATAAATTTTCTTAGTGAGGCATATTTTCTCAATCTGCATTAGTGTGGATTATTACCTTACAGTAGACTCTAAGATTCTGCCCTTCCTAAGAAATGTTTTCGGTCTTCTTTGGCATGGTTAAAAAACAAAGTTCAAGTCACTGATCTTCATTGCGTATGAGCAGAGGGAGGCTGGGGTGCCTTAAATATTAACTTACTTGCTTTTCGCTGTCTGTAGAGCTATAAATTCAGAGAGTCTTTATTAACGGGAGTCTAGTTTAAGACTTGATTTACTGAAACATATTCTTGTGGATTATGGAAGGTGTAATTCTGCCAGAAAAGGCTTGCAGATCATGAGTAAAGAAGTAAAAGTTTTGAAAGTAGAAAGCATTCCTTTGCAACATTTCCAGCCAGTGATTTGGATTTCCATAAATGGTATGGGAAGTAAGATCTTTGGGCCTTGAAATTCTTCCTTAGTAGAGGAACTTTGAATACAAATGAAGCAGAAACTGATTGGGGCAAGTTAGAGAAATTGGGGGAAGGGAAGGCAAAGCAGTATTAAATGAGAGGAACAGTTCAGAGCATGTGTTCCGGGTGCTTTTACTTTTAGGGATCTGTGTAACCTAAAAGCTGCATGTTTCTGGTCTGGGTATTTTACCGACTATGGCTCCTACCTGGATTCTACAGAAAAATTTTGATCTGAGACTACCTAGGAAAGGTCCTTTTTGCTAACCTGACTCTAATGCTTTAAAAATTCACTTTTCTCATATAGTAGTTGGTAATCTGATCTCTGAATGGATAATGTACCCTCTACCCTGAAGATGACAGCAAATTAAAAATTGAAATCTTGGAATATTGGAAACAAGAGACCTAGCTTGGTGGCTTTTTAAGCATCACAACTTTCTTCAAATGGAACATTATTCTGAACCGTAATACACGATACAGTTCAAAGTGGAGCTGTTCCAACTGTTGTTGGGGTTGGAGGTGGAGAAAACAGATTTGTGAAAGGAACCATTTGCCTCTGGCCACATTTTTATACTCATGGAATTAGAGACCAGGAGGGGATGTTGGTATTCCCATGTTCACACAACAGTTCATGAGAGGCCAAGGTGGCATTCTTAAAGTTGTTTCCCCTGCTATCTCTTGGTTGTAGGGACCCAGTTGTAAGTATAATGAGCAGGCATGAGACACCAAAGATTTTTCCATCTCACAGGCTGCAGTGAAGGTGTTTAAGCATTTCTCACTGTGGATGAGCACTTGATTTAGCTATAATACTGCATGCTGTGGGCAGTCTTGTGTGTAAATCATAAAGCGTTGTAATGAACAGCCTAGTACATCACAAGGAAGTACTCCCATGGGGTGTTTCCTCTGGGGAGTAGAATTGCTAGTTCATATAGTTTCTGTTTTCTTTCACTTTTCATCCCTTTGGATTGGCTCTATTTCTATCTGCAGTGTTTGAAAGTACTCATTTCCTTAATACTCTGCCAGTGTAGAGATAGACGTTAGTTGTAGCCCATCTAATGGGTGAAAAATAGTATCTCATTTTGTCTCTTTAGTAAAGATATTGCTCACTTTTTTTTATGTGTTTTGGCACTTGAGCTAACTGTAAATTGCATATTCATAATCTCTTTTCCTTTTTTTCTTAATGTGTTGGGTTTTTTTCATAGTCCAAGGTATTTTCAGATACAGGTCGTCACTGTCCAGTAAACTGTCTGCGGTGGTGGGAATGTTCTGTGACTGTGCTGTACAGTAAGATAGTTAGTCACTAGCAACATGTGACTGTAGAGAACTTGAAATGCAGCTAGTGCAACAAAGGAAACAGAACTTTAAATTTTATTTGATTTTAATTTAAATAGCCGCATGTGGCTAGTGACTTGCATATATGGACAGCAAAGATGTAGATATTAAGGCTTAGCTTTGTGTCAGCCCTTTGTCCTTAGGAAGTTATAGGACTTAATACTCAACAGATGTTTATTGAGGGCCTGCTGTCTGCCGTGCACCAACAACAAGTGAAAGATGATTTCAGCAGAACTTCACAGCCTAGTTGGGGAAAGAAGCAGGTATATCGGGAAGGCACCATTAGAGGTGAGTACAGGCAAGGGGCACCTCACCGACAGTTAGCAGTTGGAATTGCGTGGTAATGATCAAGGGGAAAAGGGGAAGAAAAGAGGCATTCCTAGATCATTCTCAGTATAAAAGTGGAAGCAAGAGAGAGCATAGCCTGCCCCAGGGACCACCAATAGTTCCACAACCCTGTCTTCAGATGCATTCGGAGGTACTGTGGGTTAGACTTCAACCTATACATTTTTGAGGGGACACAATTCAGCCCAGCCCATTAAAGAGTCCATTGAAGGGCTTTAGGGGCTTTGCGAGCCCCCAAACTTGATTACTCTACTTTGCATAAGTGAGCATTTATCTGAGACGTGCCCACAGCATGCAGCAGATTGTCAGAGGGTTCTATGATCCCTCCAATGGCCTATTCCATTAACTGACTGAGGAGGGAGTTGAAGCTATGGGACGAAGGCCTAAAAACACCATGTGCATCGATAAACATGATTTGGGGTTTAATGGCCCGTGAAAGAAGAGAGGTGAAGCTGACTGCAAGACTCCAGGTCTTATGGGGAGGCACTAAAAATTCTGTTGGAACTGGTAATGAAGGAAAGGGGATTTTTATTTGGGGAACTTATCTGAATTTCATGGCAAAGTGTGTGATTTCCATGACAATAAAAAAAACACTGATGATTTTCCATAACTAAGTGGATTCAATGAAACTAACCTTCTGTTACTATGTCCTTGCTAATATTTTCCTAAAAAGAAAGTCACAGAGCTAGAAAAATGTCACACAGCTGCTTTTCATTAGGAATGTGGTTAGCAGATGTGGCTTTCTGTAGTCCTAACGCATGAAATAGTTAATCCATTTTGGTGGGTTTCAGATAAATAGTGATTTATCTTGGCGGGATGAATTTTCAAATGTGCTTGCATCAGCTAAAGGATATATTCACCTTTCCCTCTTTCACTTCATGTTTGTGCTGGAAAGAAAGATACATTTTAAGGTCTTTCTCCTGGAAGGCAAAGGAATACTGCCCTTTGAAAGGGACAATTGATCTCACTGTCTTCTAACTGGGGAAGAGTCATGCGTGGATAAATTTTCAAAGTTGGATGTTGGATTGGTTATCTAACACGCTTGGTTCTTCCTTTGGTCTCTTCTTTAGTAGTAATTGAGCAGCTCTTGTTTTTGTTCCTCTGGCATTAGGCCGCCTTTGTGGTGGTGACCTTCAGGCTTGCTAAGGGCTGCAATTTTGCCGGGGGCCCTCCTTCCTTATGAAATTACACAACACTCAAACCTTGGAACAAACCCCAGATCCACTAATTCTTTCCTTTGACGGACTCTTGGCAATGTGTACTCCCTTTCAGCCGAAATGTAGCTTTATACGAGACCTGTTTGTCACCGAAATTAATTTGGCCATTTGCCTTTTAAGCCTGGAATCAGAAGCTAATTATGGCAGACTCATTTCTAGATAAAGCATAGACTCTACACTTGAGACTCCTACCAGAGGTTTCAGTGTTGCTGCTGCTGCACCTCAACAAGTAGTAACAGCAGCAGGTACGTTTTATGCAAGTCTTTCAGGGTTGCAGGTATGATGCTGCTGTTTTAAACACTTCACATGCGACCTCCCGGTCAACCCTCACAACCATCCTTAGAGTAGAAGGTATCTGAATTTTTCTGAATAAGAAACTCAGGCTCGGGGCTCCTGGGTGGCTTAGTGGGTTAAAGCCTCTGCCTTCAGCTCGGGTCGTGATCCCAGGGTCCTGGGATCGAGCCCCTCATCTGGCTCTCTGCTCAGCGAGGAGCCTGCTTCCCCCCACTCCCCACCCCCGTCTCTGCCTCCCTCTCTGCCTGCTTGTGATCTGTCTGTCAAGTAAATAAAATCTTTAAGAAAAAAAAAAAGAAACTGAGGCTCATGACCTCAGCCCCTTGCGGGTTGCCATATAGTACAGTCAGTAGCCAGACTGTAGTTTGAGTCCTATGCTCTTAATTATCGTGTGATAGATACCGCTACTATGAGGGAGAAAGGGGAGAAAAAGACCGCTGGGTTTTGAGAGAGCATAGAATCAGAGCCTAAGTGATAGAATTGTAGGAAATTACAGAACTGAAAGAGCGAATCCGCTCCCCTCATTTTAAAGGAGTAATGAAAAAGAGGGGCACCTGGATGGCTCAGTCATTTGGGCGTCCGACTCTCCCTTTCAACTCAGATCAGGATCTCAGGGTGGTGAGGTAGAGTCCTGCATTGTGCTCGGATCTTGGAGGGGAGTCTGCTAAAGATTCTCTTCCCCCTGCTCCCCCGTCCTATCCCAACTCCATGTGCGTGTGCTCTCTCGAATGAATAAATCTTTTTTAAAAAAGAAAAGAATAACCAAAAATAAAGTAGCAATGATCCCTGCATTCTGAGAAACAGTAAGAGAATAGCTTGAGCAGAGAATACATACTGATAGGTGAGAGGAATGAAAGGTTGTTAGGACTTATCTCGGCCATTGCCTTTTTTATAGGTAGATAAAATAACAGGCCTGTTCAGAGAATTATCTGAGCTTGTTTCTCTGTCCCTAAGAAACTGTGGAAACAGATGTGTATTCTTTTTATTTCAGATTTCATTATCTATAGTAAGTAGATTTCCACTGACTACTTGAGATTACCTAGATGGTAATTTTCGCTCTCCAAGGAACCAGTAACCTTCAGAGGGATTATTTGAAATGACTACAGCACAGGAGGCACAGAATTTCAATCACATGTTTAATGAGTTCCTTCTCCTTAAAGGCAGTATTTCTGGAATAGTGGGGGATGAAAAGAAGCCAATGGGTGGTCCCTGCTCGCCTGTATTTTATAACTTACTTGGGCAAAACAGGCAGGCATAGAATAAAATCGTTCAAAAGAAAAATCCCAGCAAATTGGGTAGATAGGGAAACCTGGGATGAGATCTTGCTATGTGAGAAAGTGGTTGAGAGGGGCAGGAGGTGTTTGGAAGGATGGCCTCAGTAGGGAAAGTGCAAGGCATTGGGGAGACACTGACCAGATGAGTGTGACATAGTAATGAGAGAGAACATAGTAATGAGAGAGAACACTGAAAATTAGATTCTGATGGAGGATCTCATAAAAACACCTCGGCAAATTGGGAATTTTTCACGGATATATTTAAAAATAATCCTTTAAGTAAAACCCCCCAAGTAACCCAAATAGCAATCTCCATTACCTTCTCTCCTCCTAGAGTTAAATATTTTGTCACATAACTTTTTATCTTACCTAAGTGTCCTTGCTATTTAGTTGGAAGATCTATGATTTCTCCAACTCTCTTGATCAAAAACGTCTTGATACTTCTGGAAAGAATTTCCAGCACTTCCCTTTTGCTAATAAAGGTGTTGTCAGATGCCCAACCTCGATGATTATGGACATAAAACTGTTCAAAATAGTGCTTCTACTCTAAGGAATTGGCTGCCAAGTGCTCTCTAATAAGCAGAAATTTCACATAGCTCAGGCCTCTGGGGGCTCACGCCTCAGCTGGAGCAAAGCCAGAGACGTCTGTGACTGTAGAAGCACTTGGGCTCATTGGGACCTGCTGGAACAGGGAGCTGGCCTCATTGCAATTGATTTAGGAGAGGATTGGAGGGTTGAGCTTCTGCTGACATTTGCAGCTTGGAAAATCCTGCTCCCCTAATTGCAAAGAGGGTTCTGCTGTAATGATTTTTTTGGTAAGAATTTTTCTCATTTTGAATTCTTTCTTCATTTGAGCTCTGGATACTTTCCAGTCTCCATTTTTACTGTTTCAGCTCCTAGTATAGGAGGCTCTTTGAATGTTCCTGCCCATACATGAATGTGCATTCAGAGAGAAGTGCATGGCCATAGCTCGCGAGCTTCAACATGTACTTCATGAGCAAGCAGGTATACAGACCCTTTTACGGGAATTGGTGCACATTCATTCCCTCTGTTTGCAGCCCCACTGGCACAAGTGAAAACATGGGGATTTCACTTTTACTGCTGAAGGAAAGTTAGAGGGCACCTTGACCTCGTGTTTTTGCTGAGATCTCTGTCAGCACTGTGATTTCTGGACCCTCATTTTTGAGGTCTGAGGTATGTAGTAAAGCCCTGGACCAGGAGGCTGGGAGACACGTTTTTTCCTCCTCACAATGAACTTTGGGCCGGAGTCGTTGGCACTCTGGGCCTCAGTTTCCTTAGCTCTCCCAGCCCATGAACCTGGAAATGGGTGGATTGCAACACTCATGTCTTTGGATAAAAGCCACTGCAGGTTCTGCTGTGTGCATACAGTTTCTGGGGATACCCATCAATATTTGCCCCAACAACCGGCCATGACCTCCAGCATAAGACAGATCTACAAATCCAACTCCAAACTCTCCCATATTTGATGATATGAGGCTTTACACACTCCTTTCCTGCCACCTCTACTGCCCCTATGCTCTGTTCACACTGGAATTCTGACATCTGCCTAAGTAACCATCATTCTGTAAATGTCTTTGAGGCCTACCTATTGTGGCTGCTGGGCTGAAGAAGCAATGGTCCTCTCTCCAGGCAAGTAAGCAGGTGATTACAAATGCCTGCATTCATGTCTCTGGACCTCTCTGCTTATGCAATTCTCTCTGCTCCACCTACTCACCTTCCACTGTCACCTCTGCGAAGCTGACCCCAGGCCCAACCAAAGGTTTCATTTACTCTGCTCTGAGGGCGTTTTCTACATGTCACTTAACCGCATAGTATCACCTCAGGTTGGTTGGTTCTCTGTCCTCCTCCCCCACTAGACCGCCAGCTCTTAACTGTGGTACGGTTTGTTCAGCTCATCTCCGGGCATCAAAAGGAGCTCAGGCTTGAGCACTCACTAAATACATAATGAACCAATCAATGCAAGAGTGAACGTGCAACCAAGTCTTGCAGGCTTGCAAAGTGCTTCTTGAGGCTGATTTTGCTCGAACTGCGTGGCAAGGGTCAGAACTCTTTGGAGGTGGCCATCGGAGACCAGCGGAAGGAGAACGTGAGAAGAAGCCTCTTCTCACCAGGGCTGCCCACGTCCAGCGTGCATCAAGGGACTGACCTAACTAAGCGCAACAACTTAACCTCCCGGAAGCCGCTCCTCCTGCCACTCCCCGCCCCTCCGGGCTATGGGCGTGGCCTCTCATGAATAATGAAAGACCGCGGAGGGGGAGGGGCCGCACCCGCCCCCTCGGGCGGGAAGGGGGAAGCGCCGAGGCTGCCTGACTGGAATGAGGGTAGCTGCGGCGACTGCGGCGGCGGGAGTGGGGCCGGCCATGGCGGTGTGGACGCGGGCCACCAAAGCAGGGCTGGTGGAGCTGCTCCTGAGGGAGCGCTGGGTCCGGGTGGTGGCCGAGCTCAGCGGGGAGAGCCTAAGCCTCACTGGCGACGCTGCGGCGGCTGAGTCCGAGCAGGCTCTGGGGCCGGCAGCGGCTGCCTTCAACGGCCTCCCGAACGGCGGCGGCGCCGGCGACTCGCTACCGGGGAGCCCCAGCCGCGGCCTGGGTCCCCCGAGCCCGCCCGCGCCGCCGCGGGGCCCGGCGGGCGAGGCGGGAGCGTCGCCGCCGGTGCGCCGGGTGCGCGTAGTGAAGCAAGAGGCGGGCGGCCTGGGCATCAGCATCAAGGGCGGCCGCGAGAACCGGATGCCGATCCTCATCTCCAAGATCTTCCCGGGGCTGGCGGCCGACCAGAGCCGGGCGTTGCGGCTGGGCGACGCCATCCTGTCGGTGAACGGCACCGACCTGCGCCAGGCCACCCACGACCAGGCCGTGCAGGCGCTGAAGCGCGCGGGCAAGGAGGTGCTGCTGGAGGGTGAGCGGGGCCGGCGGGTGGCGGGCGGCGCTGGGCTGGCGGGCGCTCACTTTGTTTCTGCCATCCTGCCGTCTTTGCGGAGAGAGTCCGTGTCCCCCCAGTACCTCCCCGCCCCGCGTCCTCAGCTTCCCCGCGCGGGTGGCCGGGCTCTTCCTTGGACCCTGCCTACTGGGGCTTTGAGTATGGAAAAAACTGATGCTCCTTGAAGGAAAAGTTGGCTTTCAGTCCCTAAGGAAGACTCTGGTTGAGATTTAGTGAAAAGCAGCAGCGCTTGAAGCCCCGCCTCTGCAAGATAAGCTGACTAGGGGGATACTGAAGGGCTCGAGTCCTGGAGGTCTCGCTTTGCCTCCTGAGAAGTGCGGGGTTGGCGCTTTCTTCACTCAGATCTGACTCCCCGGAGCGAGAGAGGGTCTGTTTGTTTAAAACACACACACACACACACACACATCCCACCCCCACCCCCATGCCAGTGGTATGTTTGGGCAAACCATCAAAACTATTGGTTAATTTATGGGAATTTAATTCATCGTTGGCTCTCGACAATAACCAAAAGAGATCATAGCACTTCATCGAAGCCAGAAAGCTGAAACAGCAAGTTTGTGTGGCTAATGAGCCTTGTTTAACAGTGGAGGCTCACGTGTTTGAACATTTACTGCCAACTAGAGTTTTGACCCTTTTGCAACAGACTGGTGCCAGCTTCCTATCATTCACAGGCGTGCTCCTTCAAGGCTTTAAATGAAGCCTGAAATGTTAAATCTCAAGATACGTTTGAATAGCCACTATTATTATTTGCTTCAAGAATGTACGTGATCTGTAACCTCGATCTTTTTTGTTGAATTTATGGACGGTAGAAGTAAATCTCATTTCCGTGAAGTGTTCCTGTGTGTTGGAGGTGGTAGAGTATTGTCAAGGTGATCTGAAAAGCCACTTGCTTACTTCAGAAATTTGTGAGCCTTTGCCTTTCTCTTAGTGGTGATTCAGTCATTCAAGAAGGAAGCATTTATTACAGGCTGTGTAGTAGAGGATATAAGAGATAATGTTCCTCTATTTGGTCTCTAGCTGGGGACATGATGGAAAAATGCAAAACATCTTTAAGTTACTGATTATGTAATGCAAACTATATATAAATGCCAAGGGAATGCAAAGTTAGGAAGTAGTGGAAATCAGGATTAGTCAGGGAGGCCTTTTTCAAGGAGCTGAATCTTGAGCCAGGTTTCTAAGGAAGTAATGGACATAGACAGGCAGAGATGAGTCAAGAGGGTATTCCTGGCAGAGGAAGCGCAGAAGGGAATGGGTGGGGAGTAAGGGTAGGCAGAGACTAGTCATGGAACTGAGGTCAGAAGTCCAGCTTGGTAAACTGATTTTCACTTTTTTCCAAATCTGCTTGTAAATATTTGGAAAAATGTTACTTTGCATGTGCTCCAAGTATGAAATTCCAGTGTCCCATCTTTATAATGTCCTATTTATAAATCTTATTTATATCTCACTTATAGGTAGGGCCAGAAATTAGCGTTAATAAATAGAGTAAAATTATAGACTGTGGCTTGGGCAGTGGGTGTATAAAAAAAATTGTGACCTTGTAACTTAAATGTGCACCTTGAAATTGGTTTAGCTAAGCATTTGGTTATAAATTCTTAGAACCAGAATATTGAAGTAGTACTATTTATGTAGTACTCACTGGTAATGGGGCAGACATTTCAGCTCTTTACACCATATATTTTTTTAAAAACCCAGTTTTTGTTTAGATATGTTTTGAACCTGGTATTCATACCAATTAAATGAAAATCATCTAGTGAATGTTACCCAGTATTCATTAGTCTAAAATAGGCCACATGTGCTTTTAGAAGGAGGCTTTACAAACAGCAGCATAACATATTTATTGAGTGCCTTTTTACCTAACACAGAGGTTCTATTTTATTTTCCTATTTTGTAAAAGACAAGCAGTTTTTGTCTTTAAATGTGTGAGGAAGTATGAAATTACACTTTTCAAGCCAAAGAGATATAAAAATAAAATTACTTAGAATATGCAAAATCACTGAAAACAGTGATTTAATTGAACCAGTCAAACATTATTCAAAATCAAGAGCTGATGTTCCATCCAGGTAGGCCACGTCCAAAAGACAGATCTTATGTTTAGCCCTTAAAGTTTTGGAACCTTATTTTTCTTCCATTAAATGTCTCAGAACTTGAAAATCTGTCTTAAGAAGCACAGTGATGCTCTTGTGATGTGGGCAGGGAATTTCAGGCATGCCCTTGCCACCCCCAAGCAAAGGAAAGCGGAGGTCTCTGGTTGCCTGTGGTTAGGGAACTGAGCTAAAGCGTTCCTTTTTAAGTCATGGATTTGTCAGGTTTGTTCATTCATACATCAAACATTTACTCCACTTTATCATATGCCGGAGGCACTTGAAGATACCTGATTCCTGCCCTCAGGAAGTTTGGAGTTCAGATAAGAGAGAGAGATGAGAAATAACTATAGCAAAGGGCTAAAAGTAATGTTCTAATAGAACTCTGGAGAGAATACAGCGCAAAGGAAGGAGGGATCTGTAGAAGACCTTAGTGGGGGTCAGAGGTTGAGGATGCCTGGGAAAAGGTCGATGGAGAAGTTGAAGCTTCCGCTAAGAAAAAGCTGCCACCAGTAAATACACAAAAATGAGAGACAGTAGGAAGTTATTTTGCCCGGTGAGGGTAAGCACAAATGAGGATTTTGTGGTCAGACAGACGTGGGTCTGTTTCGGGCTAGTGGTTTGTAACCCCTGGGCAAGTTACTCAACCTTGCTAAGCCTCAGTTTCCTCATCTGAAAAACCAGGATGATAATAATACCTCCCTCAAAAGGTTGTTATTTGACCTTTGTGTGCTGGGCGCTTTCTTAGGAACTGGGAATACAACAGTAAACAACAATAACAAAAACCAAAGTCAGAATGAGGAAGGTAGGAGTGGGTCATGAAGGTACGCTGTGAGATGACATACTCTCAGAACAGCCAGAATAACAAGTTGTTAAAATCCAAGGTGCCATTTTACTTGAAAAGAAATTCATGATAAGAATTTTAGGTAAATAGGTTAAGGATGAGTTTGCATTTCTTGGTTGCAAATGCCTTTTTCTAATCTTGTTTTCCTGTTACCTCTCGTATAGGCCTACTTTTTTATTTTTAAATTTACATTTAGTTTTCCATCCCTTTGATTTTTCCTCTTTACAGTTACCACTCAGAACCTTACCCTTGATTTTAGCCGAAGGCTGAGAAGCAATTTTACCACTCAGAACCTAAAAACTTGCTTTACACTGTGTGCTTGTAGTTTCGGCTAGTGACTGTTAACATTGATATTAAGATATGCTATGCAGAGATATTCAGACTGTAAGCTTTATATAAAGGGGTGACTACTCATCTATCAGGTATTGTATGTTCAATTTGTGTATCTGGAGTGCTAAAAATAGGGTCTAACTAGGAAGCTTCTAGAATTTATATTTTTAGGGCTGTGAAATGAACTAAATGAACACAAATCATACATCAAAAAATGTTCCAGAGGAGGTGAGGGAAGATAGTATAGACTGTTCCGTTTAAGGTTTGATATTTGAGAAAAGATCTTTATTTTTTTTGAAGCAATTCTCTTTGGAATATTGTTGGAAAATCATCTTTTATTGCCTGAATGTAGTTCCAAACGTTTTGTTATCAAATCTACTAAAAAGAAGATGGTTAAGTGTATAGAGGAAGTGAATTGGCATGAAATTTAACTTGAAAATTGAAAATAATTTTTGTATTCAGGATGATTTGAGATTTTGAGTGTTATATATAATATAGTTCTTTGTGCCTGTTAGGGGACATGTAACATTTATTGACATTAATAGGCTGCTAAGTTAAACTAGTCTGAATTCCTACACTGCCACTTTCCTCCTTTGTTGAACAAGTTCAGAGTCTCCTAAGGAAAACATTTTACATTTTCTTTCATACTTTGCATGTATATCCATTAATTGATCTCTTGAAGAACATCTGAATTGTCAGGAAGTTTGTGTTTCTCTGTTTCTTTTTGTTTAACCAGCCTCCTCATGTTTCACTTGAATGATTAGACATGTTTGTATGAGAAACTATGTCTTTGTAACTAGATTACTTCTCAGAGAGTCTCCTCATGCTAAAATATGTCCTCCAAATTATTATCAAAATAGGAAAAGTTTATTGATTCTAATACAGAGTGGTTATGAAAATTCTAAGAACATTTTAGAAACCAAAACCAGGCTTTAATTTAGATCTTAACTGGTAACTCAGTAACTTCAGTATGTTACCTGCTGTGTAATTCTTCTGGGATAAAGGTTGCTTTACTTGGTGACCAAATGTGTATCTTTTGTACATAGGCATGAGTATAGCCTGTGGCTGTGGAAGTGTTCTGCTGTTCTGAGCTGGTGGATTATTTGAGGATCCAAGACCTGTTCCTGGCTAGATTTACACACTATCCTAACTGGACAACAAATAATGCCACTTGCTTGCATTTTTCACTAAATAGCATAATAGTATAATAGTGCCTTACATTTTTTTTAAGTGGGTTTTTTTTTTAAGATTGATTGATTGATTGATTGATTTGACAGACAGAGATCACAAGTAGGCAGAGAGGCAGGCAGATAGAGAAGGGCTGAGCAGAGAGCCCGATGCGGGGCTCGATCCCAGGACCCTGGGATCATGACCTGAGCCGAAGGCAGAGGCTTTAACCCGCTGAGCTACCCAGGTGCCCCAATGCCTTACATTTTTATCAGCATTTTAAAATGATCTATGCATTAAACATTTTTTTTTTTTTAATTTTAAATAGGCTTCATGCCCAGTGTGGAGCCCAGTGTGGGGCTTGAACTCAGAACTCTGATATCAAGACCTGAGCTGGGGGATCAAGAGTCGGACACTTAACTGACTGAGCCATCTAGGCATCGCTATCTGTGCATTTTTATATGTGTTTTCTCATTTGACCTTTACATGGTCCTTGGAGCTGATGGGCTGTCTGTGTTTGTATATGGGCTGCCGAAGCGAGCACTGGGCTGTCTGTGTTTGTTTTGCAAATGATTATACTATAGTTCATTAAAGTTAAGTGAGTTACTAAAGGTCTCAGAATTTCTTTTGATTTTTTAGAGGAAAAATTTTAATGTTCTTTGGGCCAAAGGAAAAAGCCTTACCTGGAATATTAAAGGTTGTAAAGTCTTACCTTCCAGATGAGGAATTAATGACCAGAGAGGTTGGGGTGTTTGAGGTCAACTAGCTAATTGTGGTGGAACTTGGACTACAACCCAGGTCATGCTTTCTCCCTTGTACTATGCTACCTATAACCAGTCATTCAGGTCACTCAGCCTCTTCTGTGCATCACCATGTTGCAGTGCATTTTGAGAGATCAGCATGCAAAGTAAGTTGAAGGTGGTCCCTAGTGTCAAAGAACTTAGACTGAAATTGGGGAGAGAAAACTGCCACATAGAGAGTGAGTGATCACATGTGTAGTACTCCCTCTTTCAGAGTTCTCTGAAGGGAATGATCAGTTGTGGGGTGGAAGAGTAGAGTGTGACATCATGGGAAAAGGATAATTAGATCTGAGTCTTGAAGGACAAGTTGCTACTCTAGATGGAAGTTCTTCCAAGTTGAGGGGGTAACCTGAACAAAAGCCAAAATGAGCATGACATATGATAGGAAGTGAGGAAAATAGGAATGGACTTGGAAGAAAATAAGGCTGGGTAGATAAATTGGAGCCAGATTATGCAAGGCCTTGAAAGTCAGCCAGAGGAATTTGGACCTTTTTCATTCTGTCAGTCAACATTTATTAAGTACCTACTGCAAACAAGGTGTTATGGTAGATGGCAGGAATTAAAAACTGGGAGTAATCCTTGCCCTTTAGGCTAGTAAGGAAACAGTTATAATAGGTTATGATAAGTGCTTTAAAAGAGGTGAGAACATGGTGCCTCAAAGCAGAGAAAGAAGTGCTAAGGAGACAGAGCATCCAAGGTAAGAAAGTGACAAGTAGCTGGTGTGTTGAGAGAAGTAAAGCATGGTAAGGTATGGGAAATGTGTGCCTGAAAGTATGCTGGAAAGGTAGGCAGAGGCCAGAGATCATCAAGGACCTTGTATGCAACACAAGCAGTCATCTCTAAATGGGGTTTAAATTTACTTTTCAACCTGAAAAAAGAACTTGAGCTATATTAATATTTAATGTATGGGTGATACTGATTCTCTCTGTGTGTTACAAGACAGGGCCATTACACATTTGATATACCAGGTGATGTCTTGAGGAAAGAGTCAAAGCTTCACAAAGCAAAGGGATTGAGAGTGGTGACCTTACTAATGTGCTATTATCATATTGTGACTTATTGTAGTTTACTTGAGCCTAACTGAGTGGATATACATTGTATCATGCGCTTTTAACTTAATTAGTCTTCTCAAAATGAACAGGTGGCTTAAAGATTTGCACAAAGAAACCATGGATTAAAGGTAATTATAATACTACAAACAATAGCAAAAACGTAAAGCTGATAATTCTTCCAGTAGGAGCTCTTCGTCACATTTCAAGGTAATCATATGTGTCAAGAAGTCAGCCTAAAAAATGAATTTGCCAGGAAGACTATTTGAAATGTGGATTACCACATTATAATTATTAACGAACTTGGCCCTGAGAGTATCTTGTAGTTTGAGTCATAGAGTAGCTAATGATAGTATGACTTCATCAGGAATATGTTACTGTCTTAATTTAATCTTTATGCCATTCTCTCTCGATTTCTCTATTTTATGGATGTTTAATAATATATATGTATTAATGAATAGTCACACATTGAGAATATAGACTCACATTTTACCTAATGGGTGTGTGCTTTCAAAAGTTTTAGGCCTGGGGAGCCACCCAAGCTAATTTAAAGTGTTTTAAATGAGGGAGTGTTTTAAATGAGGGAGTGATGTCTTAGGAAGTTCAGAAGGGCAGATGGAGTATGGGAGCTCAAGACATGAGGTAAGGGGAAGCAATTAGGAGGCTGTTGCAATACCATAATGATTATGAGACTGGATGGGACAGTATGAAGCTGAAATATAATAGGGAGATAGAAACAGCAGGTCTGGGGCTCTTGGATGGCTCTGTCCATTGAGCATCTTCCTTCAGCTCAGATCATGATCCCAGCGCTCAGGGGAGGGTCTGCTTCTCCCTCTGCCTGCCCCGTGCTTCTGCTCGGTCTCTCTCTCTCTCTGACAAGTAGATAAATAAAATTAAATTTAAAAAAAAGAAAAAAAAGAAACAGCTGGTCTAAATGATCAGCTTGGGGGCTGAGGGAAAGAGAAAAGTGGAGGATAACCAGGAAACTATAAGTAACAAAAGCAACAGGGGAGGAGCTGTGTTTTGAGTGAAGATAAGAAGTTTGGTTTGGGGCATGTTGGAGTTACTTGTGTGACATCCTGGTGCAAAGTCCAGTAGCTGGTCTGGAGTATGGTCTACAGTCAAGAGAAATGTGAGAATGAAGATTTATGAGATGTCAGGATAGAGGTGGTATTTGATGCCATGAATGTTGATGTAATCATCAAGAGAGAGTGCAAATTGGGGTGCCTGGGTGACTCAGTCAGTTAAGCGGCTGACTTTGGCTCAGGTCATGATCCCGGCCAGGATCCTGGGATCAAGCCCTGCATTGGGCTTCCTGCCCAGTGGAGAGCCTGCTTCTCCCTTTCCCTCTGCCTGCTCCTCTGCCTGCTTGTGCTCTCTCTGTCTTTCTGTCAAATAAATAAATTAATTAATAAAATCTTAAAAAAAAAAAAAAAGGAAAGAGAGAGAGAGATTGCAAATTAAAAAGAGAAGTGGAACCAGGATGGGACCCTGCAGAACGACATTTGAAACAAGGAGTGCAGGAAGAAGAGTCTGGAAAGAAATGCTCTGAGAGGGACCGTGGAGAAAATCGTGCAGTACAAGTCAGTGAGGCAAGAATTCCAAAAAGGAGGATGTGATCAGCATCTTCAGTTGCTACAGAAGCCAGGAAAGTCAAGAACTAAAAAGTCCATTGGATTTGGTAATTAGAGAACCAGATCATTAGAGTTCTTGTAAGAGCAATTTCAGCAGAGTGACAGGATCGAGAGGCAGTGAGTAGACCAAGTTTCTCAGGAAAAAAAAAGAGACAACGATGGCATCTAGAGTTAAATGAAGGGTCCAGGGAAGGTTTTACTTTCGTAGTTGGCTGCTTTTTATTTTGTTTTACATGGAGAAGAATTGGGACATATTTATAAGGCAAGGAGGAAAGGCCAACAGACAAGGGAAGAGGTTATAGAGATGGAAGGGTGGGGAACTGATGCAATCTGTTTTTGAGCCAGGAAGTGACATGATGGGAACAGAATTTTGGGTTGGCAGGAGTGGATGCACTGGATACAATGCAGAGAGGAAAGACGAAAGGTAGGAAAAACTACAGCTGTCTAATGAAAGCAGCCCAAAGCAGAGGTGGTGACCACTGAGAGGGGTGGTGGTGGTAGCAGTGGGAATAGAAGGGAAGATGCAGTTCAAAGAACAGTTAAAGCAGGTTATTTTTGCCAGGGGTCAGCAGAATCCACTGGGGACCTTTTCCTACCTAGAGAGCCTCCTCCTGACTGCCTGTGCACCCAAAGATTTGACACCTGTAGAAAATTTCTGGCAGTGAGCCTCTTTTGCGAGCACAGGCATTTGATCCCTCAGAGACATTGGTGAAAAGTTGAGAGCCAGTGCTTTAAAGGAAGAAATGATGGACTGTGGGGTCAGATTGGATGTAATCAATTAGTGCTGAGGTTTCTTTTCTTTCTTTTTTTAAAGATTTTGTTTATTTATTTATTTGACACAGAAAGAGAGAGTATAAGCAGGGGGAGCAGCAAGCAGAAGGAGCGGGAGATGCAGGCTCCCCACTAAGCAGGGAGCCCAGTGGGGGGTTCAGTCCCAGGACCCTGGGATCATGACCTGAGCCGAAGGCAGCTGCCTGTTTAACTGACTGAACCACCCAGGCACCCTGGCCCTGAGGTTTCTATTCAGCAATAATAGGAGAATGGTTCTTACCAGTCGGAAAAAATGGAACACTTGGGAGGATATTAAGCTTAAACCATTCAGCTTTGTTATAAAGCCCTTGGGCGATACGACTCTACTGGCCCTGGGGACGGAAAAGAAAAATTTTAGTTTATAAACATTACTCTACATCTAGTCACACAGCATAAGAGCATATTCTTCCATTAAAGGGGCTTTTCCCTAGATTACAGAAAGGAGCTTTTGGTTTTGGAGAAACGACTGTATGTTCTGGTATGTTTAATATTTTGTTGTCTGGAGAAATACAGTTGATTTAGTTATTTTTATTTTTTTATTACTTTATTTGAGTGCCAATGTAAGGAAAATACGCTGATTCCTTTGTACAATTTGTGTTTGATTTCAGTTTTAAAAAACACAACTCATGAAATAATTTTGTATACGAATAAAGTACCAGTGATTACAGTGTCTGTAGATTTGCCTTTTGGAAAGAATAAAAGAGTTACAGAATTCAAACTTGGTTTGTTTCTGTGACTTGGCTCCCAAGACATTACTAAAATTCTTTGACATATAACCAGTTAAGAATAATCTGTCATGTGTATAAAGTGTTATATTTCACACTTGGAAAATGGGAAGCTTTGATTTTGAAAGAGACTCAGAAAAATCATAGACTTACTAGTAAAAAATCAACTTATTAGTTGATCAATAAAACTATTTTTATAAAGATGTTACTTATTTATTTGAGAGAGATAGTGAGAGAGAGCATGAGTGGTGGGGAGGGGCAAAGGGAGAGGGAGAAGCAGACTCCCCACAGAGCAGGAAGTACAGGGAGTACAACACGAGGCTTGATGCCAGGACCCTGGGATCATGACCTGAGCCAAAGTCAGATGCTTAACCAACTGAGCCACCCAGGCACCCCTGTACAATTTTTTTAGTAAGAATTATTTTGGTTGCAGAAACCCAAACCAAACTAAGCAGAAGTGGAATGTATTGGCTCATATAGTTCCTAAGACTGGGTGGGGGTGGATCTAGGTTTAGGTCCAGAGAGATCCAAAGGCTCAAATTATCTTGGCTGCAACATCTCCTGCTGTGGAGAGTCTAATTCTGTATAGTCAGCTAAAATGCCATTGGCAGTTCTAGGAATATATTGCTGTAACTTAATAACCCCTGTTAAAAAAGAAACATTTTTCTTCTAGCACCCACATACCAGTTTCTTGGAAGGACTTTGATTAGCTTTGCTTTGTCTACCTCTTCAAACTATCACTATTTCTAAAATGACGGAGGCTGTGATCTAGGCTTGGGTCATGTGCCCATCCCTGGTATATCAAGATTGGCGGCTTTGGGGTGCCTGGGTGGCTCAGTGGGTTAAAGCCTCTGACTTTGGCTCAGGTCATGATCCCAGGGTCCTGGGATCGAGCCCCGAATCAGGCTCTCTGCTCAGCAGGGAGCCTGCCTCCCACTCTCTGCCTGCCTCTCTGCCTACTTGTGATCTCTGTCAAATAAATAAATAAAATCTTTAAAAAAAAAAAAAAAAGTTTGGCGGCTTCACCAAACTGTGACGTATGGAATGGGCTACGCAGACTTGCTTCCACTATTACAACACACACATTGAAGCTATTGATTTATTTATTATAATTATTATTTATTATTGATTTTAAAAATAAAAATTAATTTAAAATTTTAAAAAGAAAAATTTGTAATGTGTATGCCTAATGTGGGTCTCAAACTCATAACCTCCAAGATCAAGAGTCACATGCTCTACCGACTGAGCCAGCCAGGTGCCCCAAGATATTTTATAGCTAAATTGTAAATTTAAAAAAATTTTTTTTAATTGTAATTTTTAAAAAAAATTTACAATTTAAATAATGATGATGATGATGATGTTATTGAGAGCTTATGCTGCTAAGCTGTGTTTGTGCATTATCACAATTTATTCTTTTAACTGCACCGTGAGGCAGGCATAATCAATGTGAAGAAATTGAGGCCTAGAGAGATTAAATAATTTGTCGATGGTCACAGCACTTGGGTGGTAGTGGCAGGGTAGTTGTTGAGATTTATCTGACTCCACAGCTCTTGGTATTTATCATTACAATAGACTGCTTCTCTGATGAATCTGTTTAAGTTAAGATGCTAGCAAGTCTAAAGACCGACAGGATTTATTGTTATGATTGGCTTAATGTGCGGGAAATTGTGCTCCTGGATTTTGTGTTGTTGCATCTGTCTGGAGTTTATTGTTAATGCCTCCTCGCCTTTGTCTAGGATTTTTCATGCTGGGCACAGATAGCCATATGTGATTAATCTGCTCATATTGAATACCCACACCCTGTTAGGCACTCTGGGAGCGATGGAAAGAAAATAGGAGCCCCAGAAGCCCTGCTTTTTTTTTTTTTTTTTTTTTAAAGTAAACTGTGGCCAACATGGGGTTCGGACTCATGACCCCTAATGAAGAGTCTCATGCTCTAGCAACTCAGCCAGCCGAGCACCCCTGCACAGGCCCTACTTTTAAGAAGTACCCTATATATGCTAATAAACTGCAGATAAATTAACCTACATTATTTTGTCCATTACAAGTGCTAGACAAATGCTGGAAGAACTTGGAATAATGAAACAACTGGTGTTAGGATTGTGTTTTGGGTCAGGTGGTAGACAGGTTGGATGGGAGGTACAGAAGATAGACATAAATATTCTTTGTGAGGGCAATGGCATGTTCAAAGGTAGGAACAAGCAAGTGATATTCAAACTCCAGCAAGCACACTTTATGAAATACCTGATTTTCAAGACTCTGAAACACTGACTTTTTAATAATTTTAATGTATTATTAGTAAAAATAATAAACTGATGTTTTAGGTATTCTCATAACAATTTTATTCATTGTCTGCTAACTGCTTTGTAATGCAAAAGTCAGTTTTCTTTTATAATCATTCTAGGCAAACTTTTTCTGTTAGCTCTTCCATTTTTAGTATATTACCATGTTATTTTACTTTTGAAAAACATCAATTTTAGCAAAGTAGCATTCTCTAAACTGTATCCACCTTTACAAATAAATGTTGCCCAAATGAAACACAATGTTTCACTGAACACTAAGTGTCTTGGATTTACCTCCTTATTCGGCTGTAATTGTGGGCCAGTAAAGGCATTTAAATTGTTAGCTGTTTTCATTGCAATAAGGGCTGTCTACATTTTAAAAAACCACTAGTAATCTATACTACATTTTAGAGTACTAAGGATAAATATTTGACATTAGTCTTCTCAAAGGTTTTTTTTTTTTCTTTATTAAGCTCTATACCCAACATGGGGCTCTGAACTCACGACCCCACAATCAAGAGTCCCATGCTTCACCGACTGAGCCAGCCAGGTGCCCCTCCTCAAAGATTATTAATTACATTCTAGGATAGAACTGAATTTGTTTTTCAATGAACATAAAGTAAAAGTAATTGAAAAAATTGAGCTGGCTCTGGGCAAATAAAAATTCTACAAAAAAAAACCCTAAAGTAATTTCTAAAAATCGTTGTTCATCCCAGATGTTTCTATATGGATCTACTTTATCCAAGTTGTTTTTTGTACTTGTTAATTTCATTTCAGGATACAAAATAATGACAGTAGTCACAAGATTAGTATATGGCTATATATTTTATATATATATAAAATAAAATAATTTTAAATGCTGCCAACCTAGTTTATAGCATCTGGGTCTGGCAGATTTGTAAATATATTCATATATATTTGTACATATATTTTCATATATATATTTTGACAAAAATGTTTTCCTTGCATGTTTTTCCTCTGCTTTTCTCTAGGGAGATTGTGGTTGGGAGAAAGATCTGGTCTGCTCTTACTCCTCTACCACCAAATTTCCTCCCACTCTTTTCTTTTTATTTCTCAAATTCCCTTCGATTTCTTTTGTGCTTGGGTCTCAAAAGAAGTCTTTGGGATCCTTAAGACATCTCCAATCCTTGAGATATGGTAGTTATAAAAACCCCGAGTCTTCTTGTACCAAAAATGCTTTGGTTCCAAACCTAAGCATGAGAGGATGAATACTTGGGAGAAAAATAAAGCAAAGCATTTCTTTTTTTTCTTTTTTTAAAATTTTATTTATTTATTTGAGAGAGAGAGATGACAAGTAAGCAGAGAGGCAGGCAGAGAGAGAGGGGGAAGCAGGCTCCCCGCTGAGCAGAGAGCCCGATGCGGAGCTCGATCCCAGGACCCTGAGATCAGGCCGAAGGCAGAGGCTTAACCCATTGAGCCACCCAGGCGCCCCAAGCAAAGCATTTCTCCTGGCCACCAGCTCTCTATGAGACCTTGGAAAAAATAATTTCAACATTAGAAGCCTTGCATTTCTTATCTATTAAAAATAAGATGCCTTCTAGTTCTCATATTTTATCACTCTAACATAGAGAATGAAGAGTTATAGTTAAACTGACTATATGCAAATACATGGACTGTCAGAGAATTGAAATATAATCATTTATTTTTAACACTAAAAATATTTTTAACACTAAAAATATTCTAAATATAACTTAATCTCTTTTCGATCATTCAGATGAACCTCAGGGTTTGTAATACCTTGTTGTGAACTTTACTGTTGTGATGGAGACACACAGAGGTGCCAGATAAGAGATTTTATGTTGTAGATGTGCAGATAAATCAGCTTTCGCTCTTCCATCTTTCATTATAACTAGTAACTGGTCTTTAGACCAACACAGGCAGCACTGATCTTCTTCAAGCAGAAAAGAATCACTGGGGAAGAAGGAATATTGAGTGATCTAGATTGCAGTTAATTTTGCCACTGATTATTGTGTAACTTGAGAGCTCCTCGTTGTTCTTTAGTGAATGAGGGTAAGACTCTCTTAATGAGCATTGCAAAGAGAGGCCAAACTCTAGGACTTAGATGCCGAATGATTCCTTTCTCTTTGCCCTTTTAGTGTGAAAAAATCAGGAGAAAGGGAGAAATTACTTGCATAAATACTTTATTTGTGTTGGCTGTTGTTGCCAAGTAAATTTACTCACAATGATTTAGATGTTTGAAATATTTTGACAGGTAAGGAATCAACTTCTTTTGCAGAAAGTTTAATGTATTCTCTATTAGCACTAGCACACTGGTGTGAAATTACTTTTATGCCAGGCATTCTGCTCCTGTGAAACTGCATCTTGGCATGTAGCAAAACACCAATCACATCACTGGTATTATGTATGTTTACTAATGAAAGAAGTATGGAGTCTATAGAGCATCAAATCTCAAGTATAAAAAGGTTATTTAAAGCACAGTTAACTGGGGCACCTGGGTGGCTCAGTGGGTTAAGCCTCTGCCTTCGGCTCGGGTCATGGTCTCAGGGTCCTGGGATCGCGCTCCGCATCGGGCTCTCTGCTCAGCAGGGAACCTGCTTCCCTCTTCTCTCTGCCTACTTGTGATCTCTATCAAATAAATAAATAAAATCTTTTAAAAAACAAAACAAAACACAGGTGACCTAGGGGTGCCTGGGTGGCCCATTTGGTTAAGCTCTTTTTTTTTTCTTTTTAAGATTCTATTTATTTATTATTATTCTATTTATTTATTTATTTATTTATTCTATTTATTTATTTGACAGAGATCACAAGTAGGCAGAGTGGCAAGAAGAGAGAGGGGGGGGAAGCAGGCTCCCTGCTGAGTAGAGAGCCCGATGTGGGACTTGATCCCAGGACCCTGAGACCATGACCCGAGCCAAAGACAGAGGCTTAACCCACTGAGCCACCCAGGTGCCCCTTGGTTAAGCTCTTGACCCTTGGTTTCAGCTCAGGTTATGATCTCATGGGTCTTGGGATCAAGTCCTGAGGCCTGCTCTGCACTCTTTGGGGAGTTTGCTCGAAGATTCTCTCCCTCTACCCTTCCCACACTCTCGTGAATGCACTTGTGTGCACTCTGTCTCTCAAACAAATAAATCTTTAAAAATAAGTAAATAGGGCGCCTAGGTTGCTCGGTTGGTTAAGTGTCTGCGTTTGGCTCAGGTAATGATCTTGGGGTAATGATCATGTGGCTCCCTGCTCAGCAAGGAGCCTGCTTTTCCCTTTGTCTGCTGCTCCGCCTGCTTGTGCACTCTCTCTCTCTCTCTCTGACAAATAAATAAATAAAATCTTTAAAAAAATAAAGAATAATAAAAATAAGTAAATAGATAAAATACAGGTGGCCTAAAAGTGCTTTTGCAGTGCAGTTTATTTTTTTAGGTCCTTGGAATTGAAATACAAGAAAAATAATGAATTTGTTACATACCAAATTTAGGTTACAATCACTACTAGGGCACAAGGAGGATGAATGGAATCAAGAGAGGTTCATGGGCACCTTTAGTTAGGAAATAAAGCTGAACAAATACAACAGACTATGAAGATTGATAAAGTTGAGTTATATGAATGTTCATTGTATTATACTCTATATTTTTTAGTGTATTTTAAATATTTCACAGTTTTTAAAATTCAGATGAAGTTAGAAAGCTATCCAATTTTTCTTTGTGCTGAATTACTTAACTGTCACTTGGATTAATTCTGATTCCTTAATATTTTTGAAAATTAAACTATAATTAACATCAATAATATGTTCTTAGGTATTCAATGCAGTGAGTTGTGACAATTGTATATACCTGTGTAATGACTACATAAACTATTGAACATTTTCATCATCCCCAGAAGGTTCCCTCATTGCCCTTTCCAGTCAGTTCCTCTCCCCATCCCCAAGGCAGGTAACTTCTTTCTGATTTCTTTCACCATAGATCAGTTTTCTTCTTGAAATTTATGTAGGAATGGAACCACACAGTAGGCACTGTCTTGCATAAGGCTTCTTTCACGTACCATGATGCTTTTGAGATTCATGGTTTCGACCTGTGGCAGTAGTTTGTTGTTGTTGTTGTTGTTTTTCATGAACTCTAAGCTTAATGTGGGGCTCCAGCTTACCACCCTAAGAAGGTCAGGAGTCATGTGTTATACCGACTGAGCCAACCAGGTGCCCCAGTAGTTCGTTGTTTTTCTAATGTCGATTAATACTTCCCTGTATTAGTATTCCATAATTTTTTAAAAATATTTTATTTATTTGACAGATAGAGATCACAAGTAGGCAGAGAGGCAGGCAGAGAGAGAGAGAGGAGGAAGCAGGCTCTCTGCTCAGCAGAGAGCCTAATGTGGGGCTCGATCCCAGGACCCTGGGATCATGACCCAAGCTGAAGGCAGAGGCTTTAACTCACTGAGCCACCCGGTGCCCCTGTTTTTTTGTTTTTGTTTTTTATTTACCTACATAATGTCTCTACCCAACATAGGACTTGAACTCAAGACCCCAAGATCAAGAGGCACATGTTCTTCCAACTGAGCCAGCCAGCTGCCCCCGTAATTTTCTTATTACACTTTGATTGGTTTTGATTTCTGGATTAGATTGCCTTGAACATTCTCGTTCAATTTTTTTTTTTAAGGATTTTATTTATTTATCTGAGAGAGAGAGACAGTAGGAGAGGGCATGAAAGGGGAGAAGATCAGAGGGAGAACCAGACTCCCCGTGGAGCTGAGAGCCCGATGCAGGACTAGATCCCGGGACTCCGGGATCATGACCTGAGCCAAAGGCAGTTGCTTAACCAACTGAGCCACCCAGGCACCCTCTCATTCAGTTTTTGTGTGTGTGTGAGTGAATGTAAGTATGTTTTCATTTCTCTTGGGTACGTACTTAAGTGTAGAATTACTGATTCACAGGTAGATGCATGTTTGACTTTGTAAGAAAGTAGGAAACAATCCTTAGAGTAAATGTAGCATCTTACATTCCTAACAACAATGTATGAGATTTCCAATTGCTTCATGTCCTTGCTGACATTAAGTGTTATTCATCTTACTATTTTAGTCCTTGTAGTAGGTGTGAAATGGTGTTTTGTTGTGGTTTTTAATTTCCATTTCCCTGGTAGATACCTTTCTGTGTGTTTATTTGCCATTTCTGTGTTTTAAAAAAATGTCTGTTCAAGTCTTTCACCTATTTTTTTACAGGGTTGTTTTATCTTTTTACTGTTGTAGAACTCTGTGTATTCTGGATAAAAGTTTGTTGTCAGATGTGTGTGTTGTGAATATTTTTTCTAATGTGTAAGCTTGTCTATTCATTTCCTTAATGGTGGATTTAGCTGAGCTGAAATTTTTCCCTTCATGGTTAGTGTTGTGTTCTGTCCAAGCAATCTTTGCCTACTTCAAGGTCATAAAGATATTATATTTTTTTTTCCTGTAAGTTTTATGGTGGTATTTCAAGTTTAGACCTATGATCCACCTTTCCTTAAAATAAGATTTATTATTTATTTATTTATTTTAGTGAGAGTCTGTGTGTGCATGCGTGAGCAGGGAGAGGGTCAGAGGGAGAGAGAGGGTAAAGTCAGGGAGCCCAACATAGGGCTTTATCTCATGACGCCGTTATCATGACCCGAGCTGAAACAGAGTCCCCTACTTAACCAGCTGAGCCACTCACGTGCTCCATGATCCATCTTAAAATAATTTTTTGTATTGACTATGTTTCTTTGCTATTACTTTGTCCTCACCTGACTGATAAGATTCTTCTACCCTAAAGAGCCTCATTATTTCTCTTTGTGGGGTAATGGCTGAAGACTGCTGTGTAACTTTTACCATACACTTTACTAAACACTGCTGACCTAGTCATTTATATGTGTTCCCTCTTCAGTGATGTGTCACTGAAATATCAGACATATGGAGTCATCGCTCTCTGTTTTATTGTAATTACTCCCCATCACACTTTCAGGGCCACCGAGGGTCTAGTGTTGAAGCAGAATCTTCAGGAAAGCCACAGGAAAACAGCATCCTGGAAGTTGCCACCTGGAATGATGAAGTATTACATGTGAAAACATGATTATTTAGAGGATTTTGGTGTCTTCTTTTAAGCATCTTATACAGCATTAGCATTGTGATGGTATTCATGTCACAGAACTAGAACAACTACCCATTAACACTCATGAATGGGAGAGAATGCGCAGAACCAAAAGTTGCAGTCTTACTACTTCTAAGACTCTCTCAAATGCAGGTCTGTAGTTAAAACAGCAGGCTAACTTATTTTTGGTGTGTTGATATTTTGAATGGGGAGGGAGAGGATGTGGCAAAATAGAAAGGATTGAGGAGGCATGGACATAAAATCCTTTAATACTGCTTGAAGCTATTCATTTTATCCTTTTGACAAAATCTAAAATTATTTATGAAAGGAATGTATTTTTAAGTTGGAGTTGGAAACTATTGGAAATCATTGGGTTTAGGAACAAAGTGCAGCTGAAAGGAATTTTAACCCTGTTAGCTTGTGTTTATTGTCAACAACAATACATCCTCCCCACCCACCCCCTAGAAAAAACCCTCTCTTGAGAATCTGTTCTCAGATTTTCAGAAAAAAAGTTTGAACAGTTATTTTGGATTTCTTATTTGGAAGATAATAATCTTGAGTTTGATTAAAACATTTTCTTTCTTTTTTTCTTTTTTTTTTAGTTTTATTTTTCACATTTAAATTCTTAATGCACCTGAAATTTATTTTTGTATGAATTATTTTTGTTTTTTTTCTTACATTTGGTTAAAATATTCTGTGAGCAATTACCTCTTTCTATAGATTTATTTATGAGAGAGAGAGAAAAAGAGAGAGAGAGCATGTGCACAGAGTGGGGAGGGACAGAGGGAGAAGGAAAGAGAAACTCAAGCAAACTTTGCCCTGAGCATGGAGCCCATGTGGGGCTTGATCTCCCCACCCTGAGATCACCACGTGATCCAAAACCAAGAGTCTGAACCCTTAACCGACTGTGCCACCCAGGCACCCCAACCAACTCTTAATTATTCTTGTGAGATTGATCAGTTTTGCTGCCTGTTTTCCTAGAATATTTCATCTCAGTCAGGTTTATTTGTCCTTGTTTCTGGGTGGAGAGTGAATTGCGATAATCTTCTGCATTTATTCTGAGAAGGAAGATGAATTTTAATATTTGCTTGGGCAAAGTGTAATTAGGTAAAGCTGCCACTTAAAACAACAACAAATTGTGAAGATTTAAAACATTTTTGAAATATCCAGTGTTGTGGACTGTTTCCTTATCCTTTCCACTAGTGAGAATGGTAGACTTAGAAGCCTTGACCCCTGTAGAATTCTGCTTCTTGCATGTTTTTTTAACTTGCCAGAAGTTCCTGTGTGCCTTTTCCATGACATTGTCCCTGAAGCATCTGCTCGGCAGTAGGAGTGAGCTGTACAGCTGTCACGAACCAGTATAGGCACAGCCTGAGAGCTATACTCAAGGCGAGAACTAGAGAATCCGTGGCTGCTTATGGTCCAGGAAGGTGGTGAGAACAGGCCAGGGTCGCCTCTCTTCCAGGGCAAGAGAAAGTGCTGTCGAGCAGAGTAGATCCAAATGAGTCTCTACTGACGATTATGTTCTATTGTAGTAAAAGCATCGGCTTTGGAGCCCTGCTGGCCTATAGTTCTACTTGTTGTCAGAAAAAAACTTTAAGCCTCGTTTTCTTTCTCAAATGATTGTGAAGGTTATGTAAAGTTTTGTGGTTTTTTAATGAAGTACCTAGCACATAAGAGGTGTTCAAAAAATGTTAATCTCCCTTCTTTATATACTTCATTGGAAAATTGTTTCAGAATCTCTTTCTACCTGTCAGAAGAAAATGGTGCTAGCTAGTTTAGGAGGTCAGTGAAGAAATAGAAGCTGATAGGACCCTGATTCATCTCTATCTTTTTTTTTTTTTTTTTAAGATTTTCTGTATTTATTTGGCAGAGAGAGAGACAGCGAGAGCAGGAACACAAGCAGGGGGAGTGAGAAGGGGAGAAGCAGGCTTCCCGCCGAGCAGAGAGCCCAGCATGGGACTTGATCCCAGGACCCTGGGATCATGACCTGAGCTGAAGGCAGGCACTTAATGACTGAGGCACTTAGGCACCCCTTGATTCTTTTCTTTTATGTACATCCAGTGTTTAGGTCATCTGCTCCTATAATTTTAGCTTTTACCTGAGTCTCTGTAATTTTTAACTACATCTTTTTGTTCCCAGCCTTTCTGTGATCTCTGACCAGCACATCACATTTAACCAGGTGAACTTTTTTGCATCCACTTGTTATATAATCAAGTGGATGCAGCCTCTGGCCCAGTCTCCTCTCTTCCCTTTGGCTAGGAGGCTTTCTCATTGTTCTTGTCCTTTCCAGTTTTTACTCAAGGCTAATGAAGAAAGCAGAAGTGGGGCGTCTGGGTGGCTCAGTTGGTTGAGCAGTGGACTCTTAGTTTTGGTTCAGGTCATGATCTTAGGATTGTGGGATTGAGCCTGATTTGGGCTCCACACTCAGCATGGTCTGTTGGAGATCCAGCCTCTGCCCGCCCCCCCACCCACCATCTGCTTCTCCTCCTGTTGCCTGCACGCACTCTCTCTCTCAAATAAATAAATATTTTTTAAAAAGAAGCAACCAGAAGTAACTCCTTACATCTCCCCAGTTAGTAGGCATTATTTTGAACAACCAAAATTCCTACCTTTAAAGAGCTTATAACAACGTAATATGATGGTTACTATTCATTCTAAATGCAGGTTGTGATTTTTTTTTTTTAGAAATTTTTTAAAATGCTCGTATTTATTTTTATTTATTTATTTTTTAATTTATTTATTTGTTAGAGAGAGAGCGAGCGAGCACAGGCAGACAGAGTGGCAGGCAGAGGCAGAGGGAGAAGCAGGCTCCCCGCCGAGCAAGGAGCCCAATGTGGGACTCGATCCCAGGAACCTGGGATCATGACCCGAGCCGAAGGCAGCCGCTTAACCAACTGAGCCACCCAGGCGTCCCGTGATTTTTTTCTTTAAGATTTTATTTATTTATTTGACAGAGAGAGATCACAAGTAGGCAGAGAGGTAGGCAGAGAGGGAGGGGAAAGCAGGCTCCCCACGAAGCAGAGAGCCCGATGTGGGGCTCGATCCCAGGACTCCAAGATCATGACCCAAGCTGAAGGCAGAGGCTTAACCCACTGAGCCACCCAGGCACCCCAGGTTGTGATTTTTATGCACTGTTGTTTTTTTTTTTAAGATTTTTTAATATTTATTTGAGAGAGAGACACAGCGAGAGAAAGAACACAAGCAGGGACAGCGGGAGAGGGAGAAGCAGGTTCCCACTGAGCAGGGGACCCGATGCAGGGCTTGATCCCAGGATCCTGATGCAGGGCTTGATCCCAGGATCCCAGGATCGAGCTCAATCCCTGGGATCATGACCTGAGCTTTCAGATGCTTAACAACTGAGCCACAAAGGCACCCCTGCACTATTTTTTTTAACTTATTAAAAATAATGTTCACCTTTCAATTTTTGCCATTTCCTTTCCATTTAAAACAGCTGCCTTAAACCCTCTCCTTCCCTTTTTTATTACAGTAGGAATCTGTTATTTATTGAGCACCTCTTCTTAATATTGTTTTATAAGCTGGAGACTGGTGAGGACTGTCCTTTGTTCAGGGTATGAGGAAGGAGAAGTGGACATATAGCATTGCTGCTCAGCTATATTTGCTTCCACAGGGTCTCTAGGAGCACCAGAAATCTCCCACTGGGCACCAGATTCATTGGGTTGTATGCCATCAAGTCTTATTCCATATATGGAATTTTATTGCTCTTCAAAAGAAAAACATGTTGAGACAGTAGTTTCTAAGAAATCAGACTTTGCCACAATTCCTTTTAGACCTAGTACCTCAGGCCTTTCCTAACATAGATTTAAAATTCTTTCAGAAGCCCAAATTCTTTACAGGGACAGATGATTGATTAATTTTGGTCTGTGGAAAGAAAGGATCTTAAGTTAGTGCATTGCCCACAAACTAAATGAACTGACTGCCGATTTAAGCTTTGGGAAACTTAAAACATATTTAAGAATATCCCATCTTAAACCAAAGCCAGATATTTTCAGATGATGTACCAGCATAAAGAAATCTACAGCATGGGCCCCTTCAATAATCCATCTCAGTTGAATAGTCTGTGGCTTTAGCAAGTATTTTTCCACTCTCCAGTTTACCACATCTTTCTTGGCATCAAATTACCTTTCTGCTTAATTCAAATCGTTAGTTTAACTGTTGGGCTGAATTCAATTATGGAGGTAGTAATGGAAACTATACAGTGATGTTACTGCTGCGTCCTTCACATATGGTCATAGTATTTATGTCCTGATGATCTTGTTTTGTTTCCCTAAGTTTATGTTTTAACTTGGCTCTGTACAGAAAGAGACCCATTAGCAAGAGGGGAATCTGCATATGCATGACCCAGTTTACTCTCAAGGGAAGAAATAATTAAGTAATTTCTCTGTGATGGACCACAGTTCCATCCCAAGGAGGAGGTTGTTACTGGAATTCACATTTCACAGATACTTCCTGTGACCCTTCATAAGGCAGGGAGAAAGACCTCCAGTTTTTATATTCCTTTTTTCCTTTCCCCTCTTGCCGTTTGATTCCTTGGGTGTGGATTCTGGCATCTGGTTTGGTGGGTGTGACATACAGCTTTTTTTTTTGTCCGTTTCTTTTTTAAGTTTTTATTTTAATTCCAGTTAGTTAACATAAAATGTTATATTAGTTTCAGGTGTACAATATAGTGATTCAACCCTTCTATATATCACTCGGTGCTCATGATAAGTGCACTCCTTAATCCCCATTACTTATTTAACCCATCCTCCCACCCACCTCCCCTCTGGTAACCATCAGTTTATTCTCTATAATTAAGAGTCTATTTCTTGGTTTGTCTCTCTCTTATTTTTTTTTTCCCTTTGCTTGTTTGTTTTCAAAATTCCACATATGAGTGAAATCATGGGCCATTTGTCTTTCTCTGACTTATTTTACTTACCATTATACTCTCCAGGTCCATCCATGTTGTTGCAAATTGCAAGATTTCATGCTTTTTAAAAAAAATATTTTTAAAGATTTTATTTATTTATTTGACAGAGATCACAAGTAGGCAGAGAGGCAGGCAGAGAGAGAGGAAGGGAAGCAGGCTCCCCACTGAGCAGAGAGCCCAATGAGGGGCTCGATCCCAGGACCCTGGGATCATGACCTGAGCTGAAGGCAGAGGCTTTAGCCCACTGAGCCACCCAGGTGCCCCGATTTCATGCTTTTTAAGGCTGAATAATATCCCATTGTGTGTGTGTGTGTATCTGTCTGTCTATCTATCTATCTATCTATCTCCCCCACATCTTCCTTATCCTTATCCATTCATCAATCTGTGGATCCTTGGGCTGCTTCCATCTCTTATCTACTATAAATAATGCTACTATAAACCTAGTGGTGTTTGTATCTCTTTGAATTTGTGGGCATTTCCTTTTATTTGGATAATATTATCTTTCCTATTTCCTCTTCCCTGCGTCTAGCATTTCCATGCTATTTCTTTCATACTTCACACACAAGGTCCCCTAGGGATCCCAAACACAGTGGGGGTTTTTTTGTTTTGTTTTAATTTTATCCATTTGTTTGTCAGAGAGAGAGGGAGAGAGCCCAAGCAGGGGGAGCGGCAAGCAGAGGGAGAAGCAGGCTCTCTGCTGAGCAATAAATCTGACACGGAACTCGATCCCAGGACCCTGGGACCATGACCCAAGCTGAAGGCAGATGCTTAACCAGCTGAGCCACCCAGGCATCCCCCAAACACAATTTTAAGATTCTGGTAACTTTAGATGAATTTGAGGGAAGAAAAGTGGGATAAGTAACTTTTCCTCAAATGAAACTGAAGTTTCTAATAATGCTTCTAAAAAAATACTTAAACACAACGTGTGTTAGGAAAAACAATGTATTGTATATCTATGAAATCTTATTTTTCTATTCAGGTCCTGTACACAGTTATGCAAATTAGGAAGTGTAACTAATGTGGGAAGCCACTCTGAGCTCCTACTTTTTTATTTATTTATTTATTTATTTTAAGATTTTATTTATTCATTTGAGAGAGAGAGAGAGAGAGAGCACGAGCATGGGGGAGAGGTGGCAGAGGGAGAAGCAGGCTTCCAGCTGAACAAGGAGCCCAATGTGGGACTTGATCCCAGGACCCTGGGGTCATGACCTGAGCCAAAGACAGCCATTCAACTATCTGAGCCACCCAGGTGTCCCTGGGCTCCTACCTTTAAGCTTTTTATTTAGCAGTCATTACTCATCTCTCCAGTCTATACTATTTGGGCAAGGTGTATAGGTAATTAATCTCCAGTTTCCCTACAGGAAAGTATCTTCTGCACACATTTTTTAAAAAAATATATTTTATTTATTTATTTGACAGAGAGAGACACAGCGAGAGAGGCAATACACCAGAGGGAGTAGGAGAGGGGGAAGCAGGCTCCCCTCAGAGCAGGGAGCCCAATGTGGGGCTCGATCCTAGGACCCTGAGATCATGACCTGAGCTGAAGGCAGACGCTTAACGACTAAGCCACCCAGGCGCCCCTGAACACATTTTTAAATAAGGAATTTGCTAGCATTTTTATTCTTGCAGAACATGAAAGGAATTCTTACATAGTAAACTACAGTGACGATGCATCTATTTATGTTGATAGGATAAAGTAGTTTATTCCTAAAGAAGTGAAACTCACTATTTGACAAATTTATAAGCTTCCACACTGTAGCCATAGTGACTGACTAGATTTGTTTGTTTTGCTCTCAGTTGCCCTATGTTTTTCTTACTTTTGGCTCATATGGTACCAGTATTTAGGTTATTTTTGTCACCTAAAACTAATCAGTTTAGGCTCATTTTTTTTTAAATTTGAAGATTATTTATTTGAGAGAGGAGTGTACGCATGCAGGTGCGGACTTGCGTGAGTTGGAGGAGGAACAGAAGGAGAGAGAGTCTTCAAATAGACCCCCTACTGTGGGGCTTGATCACAGGACCAAGATCATGCATGACCTGAGCCAAAATCAAAAGTCAGTTGCTTAAACACTTAACCAGCTGAGCCACGAGGTGACCCAGTTTAGGCTCTATTTTAATGGGAGTCAGATTCAATGCTGGCCAGTTTGACCATATTTTGAGGTCAGATCTTGCCTTAGTGGAGTGAAAAATATAGAGAGAAAATCATTTATATAGGGTTATACTAGATGGATAATACTGTACCTGAATCTGGTCTTTTTTTTTTTTTTAAGATTTTATTTATTTATTTATTTGACAGAGAGAGAGATCACAAGTAGGCAGAGAGGCAGGCGGGGGTTGGGGGGTGGCAGCAGGCTCCCTGCTGAGTAGAAAGCCCAATGGGGGCCTCGATCCTGGGACCCTGAGACCATGACTTGAGCTGAAGGCAGAGGCTTAACCCACTGAGCCACCCAGGCGCCCCTGAATCTGGTCTTAGTAGGGTTTTTTTTCCCCCTTTTGCTACATGGGATCTCATTCACTTGGGTGAAATTTTAGCACTAGAAGATACTCTCTTTGAACCTTAGTTTCTTTCTCTAGACATTGAATATCTGACATTTTTTACTACTACTACTTTTTTTTTTTTTTAAGATTTTATTTATTGGGGCACCTGGGTGGCTCAGTGGGTTAAAGCCTCTGCCTTCAGCTCAGGTCATGATCCCGGGGTCCTGGGATCGAGCCCCGCATCGGGCTCTCTGCTCTGCGGGGAGCCTGCTTCCTCCTCTCTCTCTGCCTGCCTCTCTGCCTACTTGTGATCTCTGTCTGTCCAATAAATAAATAAATTTTAAAAAAAGATTTTATTTATTTACTTGATAGAGATCACAAGTAGGCAGAGAGAGAGAGGAGGAAGCAGGCTCCCCACAGAGCAGAGAGCCCGACATGGGACTCGACTCCAGGACCCTGAGATCAGGACCCGAGCCGAAGGCAGAGGCTCAACCCACTGAGCCACCCAGGCGCCCTACTACTACTACTTTTTAAAAAAGATTTCATTTGACAGAGATTGAGAGAGATCAAGCAGGGGGAGCACTAGAAGGAGAGGGAGAAGCAGGGAGCCTCAGGGAGCCTCTTGATTCCAGGACCCTGGGATCATGACCTGCGCCCAAGACAGATGCTTAACCATCTGGACCACCCAGGTGTCCCAAATATACTACTTTTAAGAGAATGGGTAGTAATTACAATAGCGAACATTTATTGAGCATTTAGTGTTCTAGACACTGTTCTAAGTGTTTTACATCATTTAATTAATTAAGGACCATTGTTTTCCTCACTTTAAGAGTAAGTAACTTGAAGTATTGAGATATGACCAAGTATGAATATTGAGTAAGTGGAGAAGGTCTGAGAGGAACCCAGGCCATCTGGCTCCAGAGCCTACACTCTTAATGCTGTGCTAATTTTGATCAGAATTCATCCCAGATGTTGATTCTGAGATAGCTACGTAACTAAGAAAATGTTCAACTTTAGGAGACAAAACACTAGGTTTAGCAAAGTAGTTGCATACACAGCAAACTCTGGAGACCTCTGTTTTTGTAATTTACTCAGTTTTTGGTAAATTGACATTTTCATTTTTACTATTTAATTTTTTAAAAAAGATTTTATTTATTTACTTGGCAGAGAGAGAAAGATCACAAGTAGACAGAGCGGGGGCGGGAAGCAGGCTACCCACCGAGCAGAGAATCCAACACAGGGCTCGATCCCAGGACCCTGAGACCACGACCCAAGCCGAAGGCAGAAGCTTAACCCTCTAAGCCACCCAGGCACCCCATTTAACTATTTAATTTTTTAAAATAACCCTTTATCACAAAATAATCAAGTACTTTAAAAAATTCAATCAATAGGAGATTATATAAATTAAAGATTCCCTTTCCCCCCAGGTATTTTTCTGTCTACACAATTTTCTTTACTTTGGATCATTTTGTAGGGTAAGAGAATATATTATTATGTTCTTTTTCTTTTTTTTAAGATTTTTTACTTATTTATTTGACAGAGAGGGGTCACAAGTAGGCAGAGAGACAGGCAGAGAAAGAGGAGGAAACAGGCTCTCCGCACAGAGAGCCTGATGCGGAGCTCGATCCCAGGACCCTGAGATCATGACCTCAGCCAAAGGCAGAGGCTTAACCCACTGAGCCACCCAGGCGCCGTGATATTATTATGTTCTTATAGACATACTACATTATATATTATAATAATGGTAAGCATTTTGTGTTCTCATAGTGATCACTTAGGGAGAGCCATAACATACAGAGAGCCATCTCATGTATATTATGTGCTTCTATGATATTAAAAATATTTACAGGATGCCCAATTCTTTTTGTGATTTAAAAAAAAATAGGGAGTGGGGCTCTTGGGGCTGTCAATTAAGCATCTGCCTTCAGCTCAGGTCATAATCCTGGGGTCCTGGTTTTGAGCCCCATCTGGGGCTCCCTGCTCAGTGGAGAGTGTGCTTCTCCCTCCCCCTCTGCTGCTCCCTCTGCCTGAACTCTCTCTCTCTCTCTGTCAGATAAATAAACAAATAAATTCCCCCCCTCAAATTTTTAAATAGGGATAAATTTGTTTTAAAGCAAGGAAAGAAAAAAGTAAACTTATATTTATTGTACTGAGGCTTAGAGTAAAATTCCAGATCACTTTGGAGGGAAACAATTTCTGTTTCTTAAGCACATGATCAGTAGTTTTTTGTGTATATATTTAAGGTGACTTAATTATCCACTTCAAATGTAAAGATATTTAATCATTCTTTAACTGTGCTTCGATATAAACTTGAAATTAAAAAGAAACAAGTTGTATTGAAAAGGTTTTCCTATGTGGCCTTTGTAGTGGTGGTTTGTTTTATTTACTTGGACTTGCTTTATACTTTCAGATTAAGTATAAAGCCAAATTTGGGATAACCGGTGCATGTATCTGTGGAGTACACAGAGACAAGCCCTTTACCTGATTATATGCTATTACTTGAAGGCAGGAACACTGTAGCATACATTTTATAGTGTCCCATTTACAACTCATGTGATGTGTTTGATGCATGAGTGAGATCTATGTTGTGTCCTTTCTTTAACTCAGTTCTTTAAAAATATACATTTATCCGTTATCTTAGGAAGTTTGTGATCTGTGTTTTCGTAGTGATCTCAAACTCTGCTTTGAGGAAAAATTCTTGTAGTTTTAAGGGCACATCTTCCCTTTTGTACACTTACCTTGGAAGCTCTTCAAGGAGGAATAGTAACATAAGAGCCAAGACTACCTTTCGTGGTGACTGGTAACTCTTAAGTGTGAATATCGCTGATTCCTCAGAAGGAGATCCCTGCTTTCCACCTTGAACCCTACACTCCAGCCTTTCCTACCTACTTATATTTCTCGGAATGTTTCATGTTACTCCCTGCCTCTGTGCTGTAACCCAGCCAGGCTCACTCATTTCCACCTTGTCTGCCTGAAACACTTTATCTTTCAAAGATCGAGGTCTCCTGTGCGAACCTTTCCTGACTCCATCCTGTCCTCTCCCTTCAAAGTTATGCAGTCGTTTAGATTACCTTTTTTACTTCATACATTTTATATATATTCTATAATAGTCCTTAATTATTTGTTCATTGATAAAATGTAGGATTACTAGTTACATGCTTGGTCTTTCTTTCCATCTTTGCTATTTAATGGCAAGAGTGGCAAGTGGCAAGTGTGTGTTTGTTTTTTACCTTCTCTAAGACCTTGGTTTCCTTTTGTAAAATGGGAGTAATGTACCTACCTCATGGGATTGTTGCGAGATTAAGTGGAATTATACACATAAAACATAACTCTTTGGCACACACAACATTAAATGAGTAGTGAGAATGGTGATTGCATATTTACATCTTCGTTATATTTTTAGCTTCTTGAAGACATGGCATGTTGTTCTATTAAGGTTATTTTTCCCAGTGTTTTGCCTCAAATAGGTTTGATCTGTATGTGCTTATTCATTGGGAAAATGGCTGTCCAACACCATGAGGGCTTTACATCTGTTTTCTCTTATGTTCTTACTTCTGCACTTCTTGTTTTTCTTCCTTGTTCCCATAGGCTATACTATGAAAAATACTATTATCTTGGCATTTCAGCACAAATAGAATTCTAAAAAATACCTATTTTAACCCTTAATAAGAATTACTTACCAATAATATAAATGAAAATATGCTATGTTCATATTAGAACGTGATTTCATGACTTAAGTGTTTTAGGAGTTCAATATCTTACCACAGTTTAAGATGTATGAAGTACATTCATAAGTTCTTGCAGTGAGAATTACTTTATGTGAGAACAAGGAATCACTTTATTGTCTCTTGGGGAGTGTGTGGATGATTGAGAAAAAAGGCAAGAGAAAAATAACTGGGCACTTCTATTTTTGCATGAGGCTGGGGAGCCCATCGTATGAGTTTTCAGAGATTTCCAGTTTTTTGAAGTTTTCATTTAAAGTCCAGTTAGTTAACATATAGTGTTTATTATAGTTTCAGGTGTACAATATAGTGATTCAGCAATTCCATACATCACTCGGAGCTCAGCACAAGTGTACTCCTTAATCCCCATCACCTATTTTACCCATCCCCCACCCACCTTTCTCTGATAACCATCAGTTTGTTCTCTTATAGTTAAGAGTCTGTTTCTTTGTTTGCCCCCCTTTTCCCTTTGCTCGTTTGTTTTGTTTCTTAATTTCTACATATGAGTGAAATCATATGGTATTTGTCTTTCTCTGACTGACATACTTCACTCAGCACAGTACTGTCTAGCTCTGTCCATGTCATTGCAAATGGCAAGATTTCATTCTTTTTATTTTTTTTTTGAGATTTTTATTTATTTATTTATTTGATAGAAAGAGATCACAAGTAGGCAGAGAGGCAGGCAGAGAGGGAGGAGGAAGCAGGCTCCCCGCTGAGCAGAGAGCCCGATGTGGGGCTCGATCCCAGGACCCTGAGACCATGACCTGAGCCAAAGGCAGAGGCTTTAACCCACTGAGCCACCCAGGCGCCCCAAGATTTCATTCTTTTTTATGGCTGAGTAATTTTCCATTGTGTGTATATAGTGTGTGCATATATATATATCTCACACATCTTTATCCATTCATCTATTGGTGTACACTTGAGCTGTTTCCATAATGTGGCCACATCACTGCTACAGACATCAAGGTGCATGTGTCCCCTTGAATTAGTATTTTTGTATTCTTCCAGTTCTTATTTTTAACCCACATAAAAAAGGGAGACACTTCCTACTGAAGAACCTACTACAGTTCACATATGTATGCTTTCCTGCTTATTCCAGGCATCCTCTTTGCTTTGTTGCTGATATGGTATTTATTTCACACTTTCATATTTTAGGGATTTCCACCAACAGAAAATAAAAACATAATTGTAAAATTAGAGCACTGAGGCATTTATAAAGGTTGGTATGTATAGTATCAAAACATTTTATTCACTCACCGAATATTTCAGCAGAATAATCCAAGTTTAGGGGTGCCTGGGTGGGTCAGTGGGTTAAGCCTCTGCCTTTGGCTCAGGTCATGATCTTGGTCCTGGGATCGAGCCTGGCATCAGGCTCTCTGCTCAGCAGGGAGCCTGCTTCCCCAACTCTTTCTCTGCCTGCCTCTAAGCCTACTTGTGATCTCTCTCTCTCTGTCAAATAAATAAATAAAATTTTCTTTAAAAAAAAAAGAATAGGGGCGCCTGGGTGGCTCAGTGGGTTAAAGCCTCTGCCTTCGGCTCAGGTCGTGATCCCAGGGTCCTGGGGTCGAGCCCCGCATCAGGCTCTCTGCTCAGCGGGGAGCCTGCTTCCCCCTCTCTCTCTGCCTGCCTCTCTGCCTACTTGTGATCTGTCTGTCAAATAAATAAATAAAATCTTAAAAAAATCTTTAAAAAAATTAAAAAAAAGAATAATCCAAGTTTAGGAATAATTACAACAGTTTTCTCCACCGTTAAAAGGCTAGTATTACCACTTGAATTTTCAGCTTTATTTCCTCTGTGTCCTTCGTGTGACTGCCTTATGCATTCAAGAACAATGGTCTTGAGAGGATCCTTTTTTCCCAGAGCCCTGGTCTCCTTTGTGAGCTTTATCTCATTAGCCCTCACAGTAGTTGTCTGGCATGTACAGGTCAGACTCAGACAGGCACAATGGTCTATTTCTGAATTCCCACCATATGTAATCCATTATGCTATATGATAATGCCCTTGGGAGGAGGTCTTAGTCAGGTTTGCACACTAATTCATTTAATAAACACTTACTGAGCACCTGCTTTTTGCCATGTACCATGCTAATTTCTGAACCTGGTAAAAATGATTGTCAAGGTCTGCATTAGATAGTAACAGTAATATCTCAAATTGGTATGGTTTCTACAATTTCTAAAATCCTTTCCCATACTTTAATCCATTTAATCTTTATAATAATCGCCTAAGGATAGGCTTTATATATAAAGGAACTGAAATCTAAAGAAATGTAATTAAGACACTTGTGTGATTATCACCAATTCTGAAGGGATGGACATTGAAGCACGATATTTTTAAAAAAGTAATAACTTTCTTTTGAAAAATTGTATTCTTGGGCACCTGGCTGGCTCAGTAGGTAGAGCATGTGACTCTTGGTCACAGGGTCATGAATTCGAGCCCTACACTGGGCATGGAGCCTACTTTAAAAAAAAAGAAAAGATGAAAATGAAAAATTGTATTCTTATCTCAGGTTTTCTATTTAGTTTTAGCTTGGCTAGGGCTACTTCAGTACTCTTCTAACCACCCTCTCCCCATGCCATTGCCATTGCTGCCCTGGCCATGACAAGGAAGGAAACAGTGGCTGTGACTCCTCCAGCCCCTTTGTGCTTCTGAAGCCTGAGAAAGCACTGTTTGCTTTCAGAGGTGTACTAGTGAGTTAAATATTGATACCGGATTTTTTTTTAAGTCTTATGTCTGATATAGAAAAGGTGAATTACAACGAGGTGAAAGGACTCTGGCCCGAGTTTTAAAACATGTTAACAGTAAAGTAGTAATAAAATGTACCTTTCTGCAGGATTGTTAGCCAGCCAATTATGATTTTACACTATCTGAGAAACCAAACTGAGAGTTGAGAATGTACTCAGGAAAAGACGACATGGTTTTTTAGCTGTGGCTTTGCCACAGACTAACTGTGACTTGGAAGAAGTTTTCTTATTTCTTTGAGCCTCGTTTTTCTTAGGGTTTCAGTTTCATAGCTTTAAAGATTAACAGGTTGGACTGAATTATCTCTAAGGTGTCTTCTAGCCCGAAAACTTTGTAAGTTATCTATTTTTAGATTAGTTTTTGTCCCCAGACACTCTGGATGAATGTGTGTGTGTGTGTGTGTGTGTGAGAGAGAGAGAGAGAGAATGTGTATGCGTAGGAGGCCAAACATAACAAACTTGAAATTAATAGCTATTTCATTAATCTCTAAGTATGGTCATTTATTTCAGCTGTATTGAGCATACCTCTGTAGTTCCTGTGTACTTACTACACTGGTGAATCTTTCTCCTTTCCTGGAGTAATCTCTGAGAGAGAGAAAGGAGGATTTAGCATGCATAAAGATAAATATAATCTCAAGATAAGCACTCTTACTGATTATAGGAAGCTAATAATAACACAGATTGGTTGTCAATTGCAAGGGCAAACCCTCACATGTCCAAAGCTGCTCTATAATATTACCTTAATGGAATTTTGGAATTAAATACAGATAGCTCTAGAATGATGGTATTTTTCAGTTTCATCATTATTCTCACACCTCAAATTTACTCTGGCTCATTAAGAATGAAGTAAAAGTAACTAGGGAGAAGGGGAAGATGTTGGTCAAAGGCTACACACTTCCAATTATAAGGTGGAGAAGTTCTAGGGATCTCTGATTCAGCATGGTAACCATAGTTAACAATACTATATTACATATTTAAAGTTGCTAAGAGAGGGGCACCTGGGTGGCTCAGTGGGTTAAAGCCTCTGTCTTCTGCTCAGGTCATGGTCCCAGGGTCCTGGGATTGAGCCCCACATCGGGCTCTCTGCGCCGGGGGGAGTTTGCTTCCTCCTCTTTCACTCTGCCTGCATCTCTGCCTACTTGTGATCTCTGTCTATTCAATAAATAAATAAATAAATAAATAAAATCTTTAAAAAATAAATAAAGTTGCTAAGAGAGTAGATATTAGATTTTCTCAACACACAGAAACATTGCAATTATGTGAGGTGATAGATGTGCTAACTAACCCTGTGTGGTACTCAGTTTTGAATCATTTGAATCATTTTGTAGAATGTCTGTCATTTTGGATTTGTCTCTTGCTTTATCATGAATAGACTGAGCTTATGTGTTGTTAGCAAGAATGCCAGAGAAGTGATACTTCCTTTCCATGGTATGTGGAAGTGTAGGGTGCATGACATCAGTATGTCTCAGTATCTGTATTATAAATTTTGACTTCTGTTGGATTTCTCCACGTAACATTACTGTTTTTTCCTTTGTAATTAATAATCATCTTGGGGAAATTGGTTGAGACTGCAGATATTCTGTTACTCTTTAAACTTTTCACTAATTTTAACATTCGTCAGTGAGCCTTGCCTGCAACAATTATTACTGTAGTGGTCTAATAATGATTTTTTATTTCTTTCATTCCTTTGACACTTACTAATTGGAATTGTTCAATAAGGGCTGTCCCCTCTCCTCGTATTTACTTATTCAATTTATTCAGTTATTTATTTATATCAGTATGGACTTAGGGATATTTACTTTATAGGTTATAATTCCATGCCACTCTTATTTATTTTGAGGCTCAAATATTCCAGCTTTTGTTTTTTATTACCTTTTAATTAAAATAACCAAAAATTATCAATGAATACAGTTGTTTGGTGTGAATTGAGCCATGTATGGCCCTATATAGCTCAACATTCACCAGCTGATTTCTAACTCTAACAATTCTCAATCTACTATAACTGACTCCTTAGCTGTTACATAAGAATGAGGAGAGAAAGAACATGAACCCATCTTCGTCTTTTCTCCTCTTCCTGAACTCAGTTAATTCTGCCAGTTTGGTCAGAAAATCCCTAATGACAACAAAAGCTTGGCAGTTATGAATAGCAGTTCTTTTGTACAATAAAAAAAATTACAAAGTGTTTAAAGATATGGAAACTTGGATGGCATTCTCCTTCCCCAGTGGTAGCTCTGACTGGATGTGCAGGATGGAGTGCTTGCTGACCCCTCCAACACAGCTATTGTGCTTGGTTAATACTGTGTTTCCGTCTATAGTTATCACTTAGGTGCTGATCTAAACAAGCCATCCGGTGTGTCCAGCTAGCCCAGGACACATCCACTTAGCAACAAAAATACGGATAAGGATTTCCTTGAGCTCAAACAGCTAGAATTTTTGGGGGGGCTGGGGGTCTAGTAGGAAAATGTTACTTTATTAGTATTTTTATTAGGTATTTTTCAATTATTTCATTTTATTTACTTTTGTTACATCCAGTTATATATAACATTTTATATTTCTCCTATGGCATTTATCACATTTTGTTTTTTATAATGTCTACTTTATTAATTGCTCTTTAGGGGCTCTTTTTTTTTCCTTCTTAACTAAACAGTGTGAGGACAAAATCTGTATTTAGACATTTTAAATATCCTACATGCTTTATATATAACAGACAGTTCTTTGTTGATGAAAAGAGGGGAAACGTGGTTTTTAAGATGAAAAAAATTGTTTCCTATCATTAATGTTGGGAATAGATAAAAGCTTATTGAGTTTATTGAGTCAAGGATTTTCTTTACTCATAAAGAAATGTTTTAATCCATTATTGACCTCTCCCAATAGGATTAAATTTTTATGACACTGCTAGAGAGCTAATTATGTACCCATAAGCCATGTAGTTAAATTGATAATAGTTTATTAAGGAGAATTTTGTTCTAATGGCAGATTAGTTCTAGTAGCAAATTTAGGTGAGGAGAACCTCAACAAAGATCATACATACAGAATTTATGTGTTAACTTTCTGTATAGGCAGGGAGTGACCATGTCCCACATATTCAAAAGGCATATAACAATGTTGAGCAAGGATCCTTTATCCAAATATTTACAAAAGCCTTAATCTGTAGCTATTAGCAACAGATTTTAAAAGATTTTATTTTATTTTTTTTTAAAAATTTTATTTTTAAGTAATCTCTGCACCCAGCATGGATCTTGAACTCACAACTCTAAGATTAAGAGTTTTATGCTCTACTAACTGAGTCAGCCAGGTGTTCTCCACCATTAGCAACAATTTTTAATGGGATTTTATTACCCAAGCCATAAATATTTCTCATTATTCAACAGGACAGGGAAATTAGGACTACAAAAATATATCTGTCTTTGTGACAGAATTTTTCATACTTCATCTAACCAGTATTTACAGTGCATCTTCTGTGTGTTAGTGATTGCTGCTATGAGCACTGTCAATGTACTGCCAAATTTTGACTAATGTGTAAAATTCATTTGTGCAATAACTAAACATGCATACTCTTATAGCGATGCCACGTGGAATGGTGTACAATTTGCTCTAAAAGGTTAGAAGGAAATGTAATGTCAAGCCAGGGTTGCAGAAGGATTGTGTAGGTACTAGAAAAACACAGGAATTTGGGGGCACTGGGATGGCTCAGTCAGTTAAGTGGCTACCTTCGGTTCAGGTCGTGATCCCAGGGTCCCAGGATTGAGCCCCGCGTGGGTCTCCCTGCTCAGCTGGGAGCCTGCTTCTCCCTCTCCCTCTCCCTCTGCCCTCTTCCCTGCTGGTGCCCCCTCTCTCTCTCAAATAAATAAAATCTTAAAAAAGAAAAATACTTGAATTTTGCCTCATGAATGTGCAAGGGAATGTGTTCAGGGCCTTAAATAGCCCTGCATAAAATGCAACACGGTTCTGAAGAGTGACTAGAAGGAAGAACCAAAAGAACCACAGATAGATAAACACTGTAAAAGGGATGTGTTGTAATTATGGTTGACTTTTATGGTGTCTTGAGTTTAATCCCTCAGTGTACCTTGGTCAGATGGAAAAGATGGGCAAAACAGAAACTGTGACCTATGACAAGTGCCATAATAGTGATATGTGGAGTGTTATTGGAATATAAATGAGGAAGGCTGTGTGCTGTCAAAATTGGTCTTTTTGTGAAAAGGGAGACAGAGAACAATTAACTTTCTGTTTTTCTGGAGATGTCTTCATTACCATCTCCAGATAGTCATTAAAGTATTAGCATTGCGGGGGTCGCCTGGGTGGCTGTCGTTAAGCATCTGCCTTCAGCTCCTGTCATGATTCCAGGGTCCTGGGATCAAGCCCCTCATCGGGCTCCCTGATTGGTGGGAAGCCTGCTTCTCCCTCTCCCACTCTTCCTGCTTGTGTTCTCTCTCTCACTGTGTCTCTCTGTCAAATAAATAAATAAAATCTTAAAAAAAAAAAAAAAAGAATTAGCACTGGGTGCCTGGATGGCTCATTTGGTTAAGCACTGCCTATGCCTCAGGTCATGCTCCCAGGGTCCTGGGATCAAACCCCACATCAGGCTCCCTGCTCAGCAGGGAGTCTGCTTCTCCCTCTCCCTCTGCAGCTCCCCCTGCTTGTGCTGTTGTGCGCACATTCGCCCCCTCTCTGTCAAATAAATAAATAAAATCTTTAAAAAATATAAATAAAGAAGAATTAGCACAATAATCCCATTCTGTAGATCAGTTCTGTTTGGTGCCTCCTACCTTCCAGGCTCTTAAATAGTTTACTTTTATTAGTTAATCTTATTTAATCCACTCAGTTACTCAGTAAAATTAGCATTAGGGTTAACATTAGAGTTTTATGGATTAGAAATTGAAATTGAGAAGTGAAATTGTTTGTCCAAGTCACAAAGTTTATAATTGGCCAAACTGAAATTCAAATCTGGTCAGTTTAAAGTCAAATCTTAGACTCTGTCCACTAAACTGTACTCCCTCCTAAATGTGTTGTATTAAGTGTACACAAACATACACACTAATATTCAGTACCCACAATGCTCAAGCCCTGGCCTAGGCACCTTTCATACATTATCTCATTTAATACCCACAAGGGCCCTTGCGGAGGGTGGTATTTTATGTTTTATAAATGAGGCAGCTGAGGCCCAGAGGCCTCCCAGAAGGCAAATGTAATATTAAGATTTGAACAGAGAGTATTTGACTTTAGAGTTTGTCGCTCTGCTTTTATACTTTAATGATTTTACAAAAATGATCCAAAGGTCATTAATTATAGGTTAATGCAAATGCATTATATGGTGTGAACTGTGGATCTAAGACAATTCCATACTGATACTCCATTTTTTCATACTGATACTCTATTTATTGAATAGTAACTTTCCTCCTTTGTCATCTTGTTTCTGCTATTGAATCTTCTTCTGAAATTACTTTTCTAATCCATTTTTATTAACTGACAGCATGTGTTTAAAAGTTAACTTTAATAGTATTTATTATAGAACACATGCTTATTATAAGAAGGTCAAACATTATAGGAACAATTAACTTCAAAAATAGAAATCCCCATTATTGTAATACAGATGTAACTGCTCTTAGCAAATTGGCATATTTTCTTGCTCCCTTTATGGATACACTAAATCTATATATAATTTTTAAAATATAAAATTGAGAACTTACTTTTGGCACTTAGCAACTCTGATGCCCTTAGTTTGGTCCTTAGTTTTTTAGTGTATGAGTCATTTTATGGTATTTTTTAAAATATGGTAGGGTTCATTTTTTTCCCAAAAAATTTTAGCCTCTACTTTAATATTTCAGCAGGAGACTAGAAGCAATGTAAGTTATTCCTAAGCCACTTGTTTCTTCTTATGCAAATTGTCTTTCTCATTGCCTCTGTTTCGATGGAAATGAAATTAGATGAAGCCCCATCTTTCTATTTTTTCTAATCCTATAGGATTAAGACTTTTATACTGTTGTTAGCAGCCCTCTCTGCTTTGTATGCCAGCAGAAGGCAGAAACAGATTGGAACCTTGTTTTACATAAAGCAATACTTTTTTTTTTTTTTAATTAGGGGAGGAGAAAGTACTAAAAGTGGAAATGACTTATAACAACAGAGATATGTAGAAAGTAAACAAATCTCAATACGAAAAGGAAAAGAAAAATATGTAATTTGAAGTAATTTTTCACATACCGTGTCTCCCAGGTTTTGGATTATGTATGTAAAGGATTTTAAACACACATAATATGTAGGGCACTTTCCACAGGGAAGTTTGCTGGTAGCTATCTTTCTTACAAAAACATTTTAAAAATGCAAACCTAAGTTGTTTAAAACTTCTTTTTTTAATATTTCTTTTTTTTTTAAGATTTTATTTATTTGACAGAGAGACAGATCACAAGTAGGCAGAGAGGCAGGCGAGGGTAGGGGGTGAGGGAATGTGGGGCTGGGGCAGGGAGCAGGCTCCCTGCTGAACAGAGAGCCCAGTGGTGGGGCTCGATCCCAGGAGCCTGAGATCATGACCTGAGTTAAAGGCAGAGGCTTAGCCCACTGAGCCCCCCAGGCGCCCAAAACTTCTTTTTAAAAAAATATTTATTTAGGGGCACCTGGGGGGCTCAGTGGGTTAAAGTTTCTGCCTTCGGCTCAGATCATGGTCCCAGGGTCCTGGGATCGAACTCCAGCTCCACATTGCATCGGGCTCTCTGCTCAGCAGGGAGCCTGCTTCCTCCTCTCTCTCTCTCTCTCTCTCTCTCTCTCTCTCTGCCTGCCTCTCTGCCTACTTGTGAACTCTGTATGTCAAATAAATAAATACAATCTTTAAAAAAACATTTATTTATTTGAGAGAGAGAGCATGAGAGAGAGAGAGCACAAGCAGGGAGGAGGGAAGGAGGGAGGCAGAGGGAGAAGCAGACTCCCTGCTGAGCAGGGAGGCTGATGCAGGCTCAATCCCAGGACCCTGAGATTATGACCTGAGCTGAAGAAGGCAGACGCTTAACTGACTGAGCCACCCAGGCGTCCCTAAAACTTGTTTTTATAAAAAGTTGAAACGCTTGGGGCGCCTGGGTGGCTCAGTGGGTTAAGCCGCTGCCTTCGGCTCAGGTCATGATCCCAGGGTCCTGGGTTCGAGTCCCGCATCGGGCTCTCTGCTCAGCAGGGAGCCTGCTTCCCTCTCTCTCTCTCTGCCTGCCTCTCTGTCTACTGTGATCTCTCTCTGTCAAATAAATAAATAAAATCTTAAAAAAAAATTAAAAAAAAGTTGAAACGCTTGCATGTTCTTTTCTAGTTTGAGGAAACATTCCAAGGAAAATCACTTTTTAAATTCACTTAAAAAATATTTACTTTATAAATGACCCACAACTAGTTTTACCATGTAAGATTAGTAGTTAAAGAAGACTACCATGGAGAAATTATATAGTAAACAATCCAAACACCCAAATTATTTCAATCTAGCTTTTGTTCTATGCTTATATATATAAAAGTGTGAAAGCTAATACTTTTGTATAAAAGTAATAGATACCCATGTTAGAATTTGACTGAAGCCTTGGGGCGCCTGGGTGGCTCGGTGGGTTGGGGCCTCTGCCTTTGGGGTCATGATTGTGGGGTCCTGGGCTTGAGTCCCCCATCGGGCTCTCTGCTTGGCAGGGAGCCTGCTTCACCCCCTCTTCTCTCTGCCTGCCTCTCTGCCTACTTGTAATCTCTGACAAATAAACAAATAAAATCTTAAAAAAAAAAAAAGAATTTGACTGAAGCCTTAAAAATATGTTTTCTTGCCAGTTTGCATAAATTTATTATAAAAGGCAATAATTTAAAAATCCTGAAATTTTAGCTGCTGGACACAGTTTCAGAGCTACCTTATTTCTTGCTTATTTGGACTCATTCCAGTGTAGGTTAGAGGTTCCAAAAGAAACTTGATTTCTCCTTGTCATTCCAATAGTAACTTGAGATCCTTGAAAAAGATAGATCAGCTACCTTTATTGATTTGGAAAGGCCTTGGGTTGAAATGGAGAAGGAAAGATGGGTAATGAAATGAATTGACAGAACCAATATAAACTACATTTTTTTGGTGTTTTGTTGTTTTTTTTTTTTTAACCAGAAAATACTGAAATCACATCCTATAACCACATGTACTGCTTCTGAGGATATGTTTGGGTTCTTTATTGGGAATTTTTTCTTCCTGGTGACTGGCAAGGACAAATGAGCTAACTTCACAGAGTTAAATGATAGGGCAATACTGGGAAAATAAGTATTACTTTGGAAATGTTGGTACAGCAAATCCGAAGTATTGCAACTCATATTTTTATTAGATCTGAGGTTCAGGTGATCATCATGTAATTCCTCACTAATACAACCTCACAAATCACTCCTCCTATGTCTTCAGACAAAGAAAGTATAAAGAGACATGGATTTCCTGCTTTTAAAGAGAAGAAATTAGGGGTACCTGAGTGGCTCAGTCAGTTGAGCAACTGCATTCTGCTTGGGTCATGATCCCAGGATCCTGGGATCAAATTCAGCATCAGGCTCCTTTCTTAGCAGGGAGCCTGCTTCTCCCTCTGCCTGATGCTCCCCCTGCTGTTCTCTTTCTCATAAATAAATAAATGAAATCTTTAAAACACCACACACACACAAAATTATATTCCTTCCATAACTGGAATCCTTTATCTCCCACTCCCCTTCACCCATTTTGCCTATTGCCCCATCCCACTCCCCTCTGGCAACCATCAGTTTGTTCTCAGTATTTATAAGTCTGATTCTGCTTTTCGTTTATTCATCTGTTTTGCTGTTTTAGATTCCACATTTAAGTGAAATCATATGATATTTGTCTTTCTCTGTCTGACTTATTTCACTTAGCATAATACCTTCTAGGTCTATCTATGTTGTCCCAAATGGCAAGATTTGGAGACATATATATCTCACCATTTTCTTTATCCATTCGTCTATCAATTGACATTTGGGTTCGTTCCATTTTCTATTGTAAATTATGCGACACCAAACATGGGAGTGCATATATCTTTTCAAATTAGTGTTTTTCCTGTTTTAGTTTTCTTTGCGTAAGTACTCAGGAGTGGAATTATTGGATCGTATGGTAGTTCTATTTTTAATTTTTTTTTAGGAACCTACTATTTTCCACATTAGCTGTACTAATTTGTGTTACCACCAGTAGTGCATAAGGGTTCCTTTATCTCCACATCCTCACCAACACTTGTTATTTCTTGTCTTACTGATTCTAGCCATTCTGATGGGTGTTAAGGTATTATGTCATTGGGGTTTTGGTTTGCATTTTCTTGATCATCAGTGATGTTGAGCAACTTTTCATGTGTCTTTTGGCCATCTGTATATCTTCTTTGGAAATACATCTTTTCAGGTTCTCTATTTTTAATTGAATTTTTGGGGTGGTGGTTTTTTGGTGTTGAATTGTGTAAGTTCTTTATATTAAGCCCTTATTAAATGTATCAGTTGAAAATATCTTCTCCCACAGTAGGTTACCTTTTCATTTTGTTGATTGTTTCCTTCACTGTGCAAAACCTTTTTATTTTGGTGTAATCTCAATAGTTTATTTTTGCTTTTGTTTCCCTTGCGCTAGGAGACATGGCTAGAAAAATATTGCTACGGTTGATGTCAAAGAAATTAATGCTTATGTTCTCTTCTAGGAGTTTTATAGTTTCAAGTCTCATGCTTAGGTCTTTAATCCAAAGTACATATTATTGGGCTTTACGCTATACTTTTTATACTACTGGTTTAGATACTGATTGGCTAATGCTAACAATGAAAACAATGCACACAGGAGGGGATTAAGGATAATGAAGAATAGTTCAGAATTGGATATGGTGATTTTGAAGGGTTAGGACAGCACCTAAGTGGAAGGAATTGGGACTGACAAGAGACACTGGTTATAGAGATCTATGTTAAATTTCAGGATCTAGCATTGAAGGTTGCTAGGGACTAGAACATAAAGTGAGAAGAAAGTGCTAAAATTGGAGCCTTGGCGAGCGGCTACAGTGTAGATACAGGAAGAAAAACAAGACATTAGAAAATAGAGGGACAGAAAGGAGGAATAAAAAACAGTTGATGGAGTGCACTGTCAGATGTTGGAACGGGCAAGAATAAGGACTGGGAAATTTGGATTGGATAGGTAAGAGAACATTAGTGACTCTTTAGAATGTGGTTTTATTCAGAAGAGGTTAAAGAGCAAAAGGAGAAAATAAAAACAGCAAGCATAAACTTTTTTCTTTCCTTTTTTTTCCAAAATGTGGTAAAGAGAGAAAGGAACCAAGTCGGGATTACAAAGTATGGCTTTTTCAGTTTGGGTAAACTTGTTACCATTTTGGGCCAGTATTTCTATGGAGACTTGTGTCTTGTGAGTCTCCTGTCCCTTTTGCTTTTCATTCTCTTCTCCCCAGCCCTTTAACAGTAGAATGTCCTCTTCCTCACCTATGCTCAATCCCTTGGTGATCGTGCTAGAAGTCTTCCATTTGCCCCTCTGGATTCACTCTTCCTCGTCTACCTGCTTTTTTCCCCACAAGGCTGACCTGCATGAATTACATCAACAAGCTTCTTTGCCCTTTGCTTTTGTTGAGTTTGGCCAATGGAGAGTCCCAACAGGACACTGGAGGGAAAGGAGGAAGAAAGTGAAATTGGAGCATTTATCCCCTTGGCTCCAAACTGGCTGAACTGACTGAAGGTCACTGCTCCCCTTGAGTCAGTCCCCTACAGGACTCCCCTGGGTCTGGTAACCAACCACTTCCTCTCCTGTTCCTTTAGGCCTAGGTGTGTCAACAGGATATCACACTCTGTTTTCCCTTGTAGTTTCCGTGACATCTTGCCCACACCTTTATAAATTGTCTCTTTATTAATCCTGTGCCATTCGTTTGCTGCTGGGACCCTGACTGATACAGTGATCTTTTCCAGTCTCATGGCTTCAAATGTCAGTCACACACCAGTTGCTCCCAAATTTATAGCTCCAGTTAAGATCTGTCTCTTAAACAGACACCTGGTCTCACTACTCTCACCCCTGTTCAAACGTCGTCTTAATAAGGCTTGCCCTAACCACCTTATTTAAAAATTGCAAATTGACCCCCCCCTTGTGGCACTATTGATCAACCTTCCCCTGTTTTTTTTTTTCCGTAACATTTAACATCTTATAACCTATTATATAATTTAGTTATCTTTTAATTATGCAGTAAAATTACCTTTTCCCTCTCTGTTGTTGTACAGTTCTGTGAGTTTTAACACATGTATAAATTATTGTGACCGGGGCGCCTGGGTGGCTCAGTGGGTTAAGCCTCTGCCTTCGGCTCTGGTCGTGATCCCGGGATCCTGGGATCGAGCCCCGCATCGGGCTCTGTGCTCAGCGGGGAGCCTGCTTCCTCCTCTCTCTCTCTCTGCCTGCCTCTCTGCCTACTTGTGATCTGTCAAATAAATAAATAAAATCTTTAAAAAAAAATTATTGTGACCATCACCACAATCCTGATATGGGACAGTTTCATGCTCCAAAGAATGAATCACATCTTCCCCACTTCTAACTTTGGCAACCACTGATCTGCTCTTAATCATATATTTTTGTCTTTTCAGTAGTGGGATCATGTAGCATGTAACCTTTCACCACTGGCTTATACTCAACATAATGCCTTTGAGATTCCACTGAGTTGCTCAGTGTGTTCACCCATTGAAGGGAATTTGGGTTGTTTCCAGTTTCACCACTTACAAATAGAAGTGCTAAAAACATTTGCATGTAGGCTTTTATGTGACCGTAAGTTTTGTTTCTCCAGAATATAATTTACTTACTAATTACATTTATCTCTTTTTTTTTTTTGCATGCTTTGTTCATGGATTTATTGTTCTAAGTTCCTAAAACAGTTCCTAGCATGTGCCAGGAGCTCAGTAAATTAGTGAATATGCTATGTTACTGTAAAATGGAAAGGTATGGGGCATGTGGGTGGCAGAGTCAGTTGGGCGCCCTACTTGGTTTCCACTTCGGTTGTGATCTTGGGATCAAGCCCAGCTTCAGGCTCTGCACTTGGTGCACAGTCTGCTTGAGACTGTCCTTCTGCTCCTCCCCTCCAAGGACGTGTGCACTTTTTCTCTCTCAATAAATAAATAAAACTTTAAAAAAAAAATGAAAGGTGTAGTGAAACCATAATTCACTCTGAATACATTCAGGGTTTACATTGACAATCCCCAGACCCCAAATGACAGGATACTTGAGCTGAAAGACACCTGTAAGTTGAGAATGTAAAAGACTTTTTACTGAAAGTAGAGTAATTCCTCCCTAATGTTTCTGGTGGCCATCTAGCAGATTCCTGATTTGGAGAAGGAGCTTGGGATGAGATTGAGGAGAAACCTCTTGGGAGAATACTTTAACACTGATGTCACCATTACTCATTTGTGAGTGAAATGACAAGCCAACTCTTCCACACTCAGGGTAGTCCAGAGACAAATTTGTTTGTAAAAACTGGGGAAAATAATGACACCATTCTCCCCACATTGTCGGATCCATTAGTTTCACTTAAACTCATACTACAGGCCACCAGATTAGGTAAGAAAAAGGTAAGTGTTAGAGATAAAGACCAAAATAATGATTATATGAAAAGTTGATGTTTAGAAGGGAAGGGGATTGATTTACTGGAATACTTGTGTTTACAGCCATAAGTTATGTTTGCACTATGAAATTTCTATAAAAAGCACATAAAAAGGCCTTCAGCTCAAAATCTGATGCTACCTTATGCCACAAACCAGGATCACAGGTCCAATACATGGACCTCCTATAAATCTGTTCATTAGAGCATGGAATTCAGTAAGAATCAGTTGGATCTTGGATCCCATCCAGTGCATTATAGTTTTTGAAGGCTCAATAAGATTTCAGTTTAAGGTGGTTCCATGTTTAAAGTTTGAGCAAGGTTTCAGAATAAGTTTTCTTCATTTCTTTTTTCATTTCATTTTCATTTTCATTTCGTTTTTTTGAGTTTTTTTTTCTATAAGTTATACGGATCCATTAGAATTTCAAATATACAGAGCTATATAAAGAAAAGGCAGTCCTACACCTACATATAAGCACTATTGATATTTTGATGAAAATCCTTCTAGACATCTTTCCAGGTGTGTGGACAGTACATATATATGTTTTTGTCACTCCAATGAAAAGAGAGTGTAGTGCAAATACTGCACTACACTGCAAATATCAGTGTTTCATTAAACATTTTGGAAGATAATCTTCAACTATCAGGAAAAATGAAATAATTCTGAAATATATGGTGTGTTCTGAGTCAATCTGAATGCCTTGCAGGAGTGTAGTCTTTTTTTAATCCAGCCAGGTATCCAGGTGAGAGTACTGTGGTAACTGGAGAGGGCTAATTATAGGACTAAAACAGAACACTGTTAACTTTCCACCTCTCCCAAATCTCAGGTAAATTAGAAACAGATGTCTATTCACAGTTCTTCAGTTATTATGAATGGCCAGTTAGAGTGGGGTGTGTCATTGTCATCAACTCAAGTGAAATCACTGCTCTTTCATAAGGCCATGAAATAGGCTGTATATGTGTGTCTGTCTGAATTAAATATATGTGCAGTAATCAGTTCAGTGATGCTACTGTGTGACGGAATGAACTTCTAAGTAGATCAGGAGGGATCCTTTTACACCACTATAATATTCAAGTCATTTAGAATGCCTTTAATTTCCTCTGATTGGTAGCCTAATAGTCAGTGTACTGCCTTAAATGTTCAAAAAGCAAGTCTCTGCCATTGGCCATGACTGGAAACTTAGGAATTTCTGCTAAAGTTCTTGTGATCTAATCCTCTCTTGAAAGCACAGAACTAAAGCATTGAAATGCCTGAGTCAGCTGCTCAAGGGATATACTGGCTGCACCCCCGTTTATTTTTCTAGGATGAGAAAATCTCATTGGTGACTTCTGAGGCAGCTAGCTTTTACCTTCTGCACCTAGAAATACACGTGTTATCTTCTCCACAGTGAAAACACACACACCACAAACTATATCTAAATTCTGGCATTAGCACTTTTATATTTTCTACAATTAAGCTTAATTTCAGCAGATCTTACTTAATAACTTACAAGAAAATAATTTCACCTAGTTTCTACTGATTTTGTTAAATTTTTTTTAACTTTTCTGTTTAGCTTAGGGAAGGAAAAGAATGTCACGTTGGACACCTAGCTGGCTCTTCAGAAGAGCATGAGACTCTTGATCTTGGGGTTGTGAGTTCAAGCCTCACGTTCAGTGTAGAGATTACTTAAATTAATAAATAAAAACTTAAAAGAAAGGCACGTACTATTTTGCTGAAACTTTTACTTATTTAGTGTTACTTCCCTTTTATAGATGAGGACCTCAGAACAGTCAAGTAACTCTGAGGTAGAAAACACAGTTGGTATTTGAACCAGATCCATCTGAGTCCAAAGGACTGTATATAACCCATCATGCTGTAGAATGAGCTGCAGAATGCTAGGCTTATAAAAAACTATTATCAATATTATTAAGTTAAAAAATCAAGTTCAATGCAGTACGCATTATATGTTACCATTACGAGAAGTGTGTGTATGTATATATGTACATGCATGTGTTTATTTTTACATATGCCTAGCATATCTAGCATATGTCTGGAAGACCATATAATGGTTGCCTCCAGAGATGGGAATCTCTGCTAGGACTGCTAGGAATCTAGGTATTTTATTATAGAATCTTTTAGGGGCACCTGGGTGGCTCATTTGGTTAAACATGACCTGAACTGAAATCAGGAGTCAGCCAATTAATTAATTGATTGAGCCATCCAGGTACCCCATCTTGTAAATCTTCCAATGCTGTAGAATATTAATACTATTATGATATTGGTAAGCATTGATAATGATCATATCTTTCTAGTTTTTCAATTCCCATGATACTACTCAAATGACCCTACCACATTAGAATTTGAGAGGAAAGTAGAATACTGATATAATACGTCATGATAGCAGAGGTAATGATGACTACATTCTGCATTCAACTATTTACATTTTTTTTAAAGATATTATTTATTCATTTGACAGGCAGAGATCAGAAGTAGGCAGAGAGGCAGGCAGAGAAAGAGTGGGAAGCAGGCTCCCCGCTGAGCAGAGAGCCCGATGCGGGGCTCGATCCCAGGACCCTGGGACCATGACCTGAGCTGAAGGCAGAGGCTTAACCCACTGAGCCACCCAGGCTCCCCAACTATTTACATTTTTATTGCCACTTGAAATTTTAATAATCTTCGGTTTATCTGTTTTTTGAAACAAGAACACCTTGCCTCAACTGACAGCAGTTCCCAGTCATGACTGAGGTTAAAGAAGTGTTTTACAAGTCTTAAAATTGAACTTACAAAGAAAAAGTTTGCCATCTACTAAAAGCTATATTTTAATTTGGGGCTACCATTAATCATTATACCTTATCTTGAATACACTTTATTTTTGCATTTGTTTTCAAATCTATAATGATCCGTTTATGCAGTTGTCTCCCTTATTAGACTGGGCAGGGTTCATGCTTCTTCATTTGTTACTATATTTTTAGTGGGTAGCCTAATTCCTGGCAGTTGGTAGGTAGCTAAAAATATTGCTTGAGCTGAATTGAATTGAACTAGAGATATTTAGCTTAGTTGGGAAAAAAGAAAGAGAAATAACTTCAGTTTTTAAATAACTGAAGTGTTCTTATGTGAAAGAGGTTAAATATTTTCTATATGGCTTCAGTAGACTGTAAACCAGTGGGCGGAAGTTTTAAGAATTTTCTGAATGTTGAGTTGTCTAAAGCTAAGTGTCCCTGTCTCAGGAGGTACTGATTCTGTCACCAGGAGATTCATTTGTGGCTGGTCAGCTATGGAAATAATTCAAGTATTTAATTGTTCATTTTTGTTTGTTTGTTTGTTTTTGGCAACTTGGGGATTTTTTTTAATTTTTATTTTTTAGAGATTTTTTACTTATTTGGGAGAGAGAAAGCACAAGCAAGGGGAGGAGGAGAAGGAGAGGGAGAAGCAGACTTCCTACTGAGTATAGAACCCAATGCAGGGATCCATCCCAGGACCCTGGGATCATGACCTGAGCCCAAGTCAGATGCTTAACCAAATGAGCCACCCAGGTTGCCCCCATTTGTTTCTTTACTCATTTCTTCAAACATGTATTGAGCACACACTGTCCTTAGGTGTTGGATACTAATAATGAATACATCATAATTCCTGCCCTCGAAGAACTCAGACCCATCAGGTAAGTGGAAATATTAGCAAAGGGTTACAACACAGGGTGCTAAGAGGTTGTTGGAGAGGTGTATTGGTAATACCCTGGAGAGCTGACAGGAAAGGTTGCTGAGGAGGTGACTCTGAAGTAGAGTTGACCAGGCACACAGAGAGAGAGAAGTCCTGAACAGAAGGAAAAATACATGCAAAAGCTCAGAAGTTAAACTCTTTTTAGAATACAATAGTGGCATTTCATTTGGATTATGTAGCCTTGAAATACCCTCCAATCCTAAGATTCTGTGTGCTGGCTCTTTAACTTAGCATCTTTTTTCATTTCCTGGCAGCTATTACATGTATGTGTGTATTTCCGTTGTCATTTTTCATAGGAAGCAAAATCAGTGACCTTCTTCTTTGATTTTTGTTTGTAGTTAAATTCATCCGAGAAGTAACACCATATATCAAGAAGCCATCATTAGTATCAGATCTACCATGGGAAGGTGCATCTCCTCAGTCACCAAGCTTTAGTGGCAGTGAGGACTCTGGTTCTCCAAAACATCAGAACAGCACCAAGGACAGGAAGGTCATCCCTCTCAAAATGTGCTTTGCTGCTAGAAACCTAAGCATGCCGGATCTGGAAAACAGGTGAGCTGTACCTAAGGAGAATATCATACTTAAGGCTTTACAAACTTAGGGGTATGTTGTAAAATTACTTATGCATATTTTTAATAATAGGACTGTTGACTGCATTATACAGAGGAAGAAATCAGCCTGAGATGAGAAAATAATTTTGCGGGTTCCATATTTAAATTACTTCACACACATATGCCCATATGCATATATAGAAAAATTTGGGACAAATACACAAGAAACTTAATGGTGGTTACTTCCAGGTAGTAAAATAAGATTAGAAGATAGAGGGAGAGAAAGGGCTTCTACTCTTCATTTTATACTTTCCTGGAGTGTTAGTACTTTTCTCACTAAGAAATTTCTTTATAATTTAAAAAACCTTATTAAAGAAATATTAAATGTCCCCTCAGATGGAAACTCCTTATACTGTAGATAACATGGAGTCAGATATCTGATTATAGATATGGCTGCATCAACTAGCAATGTGACCCGGCAAGTTGACGTCTCTTGACTTGACTTTTCTTATTTGTAAAAAGAGAGAGTTGGATTAAATAATTTCTTATGTACCTTGTAGTTCTTTTTTTTTAAGATTTTATTTATTTATTTGACAGAGAGAGATCACAAGTAGGCAGAGAGGCAGGCAGAGAGAAAGGGGAAAGCAGGCCTCCCGCTGAGCAGAGAGCCCGATTTGGGGCTCGATCCCAGGACCCCGAGACCATGACCCGAGCCGAAGGCAGAGCCCCAACCCTCTGAGCCACTCAGGTGCCCCTGTCCCTTGTAGTTCTGTAGCCAGTCAGGTTCTATGACTTTGTCTTCAGTGATTCCATGAATGGGTACTGGTAAACCTAGTGTTAGGTTAGAGATTAGGGGGGAAAAAAGGAGAGAGATGAACTTATCCAAAGACCTAGACAAGGACCAGACTTTTTATAATGTACTTTCACTTTCATGGTGTCTTCTGATCTGAATGCACAGCAAGGTGCCCAGTCAGGATGGATAGATCACAAGAAGACAGCAAGAAGTTGAGTGACTTTTACAGAATTTTTATTTATTTGAGAGAGAGAGAGAAAGCAAGAGAGTGTGAGCAGGGTGAGGGGCAGAGCCACAGGCAGACACTTAACCAACTGAGCCACCCAGGCGCCCTGACATTGGGCATTTTAGGCCATAAAGACATTAAAGATCCTGCTCTGTAATATGTTGTGTGGTACTAAAGAGTTGAGCTCTGCAATCACCGAGACCTTCTCATGGAAATCAGACAATCCTGATTAGGGTGACCTGCTGAAAAGAAGGCTCAGAGCAAATACTTTCACCTCCATAAACCACTATATCCTCATCTGTTTTTAAAAAAGGATAGGAAGGGGCGCCTGGGTGGCTCAGTGGGTTAAAGCCTCTGCCTTCGGCTCAGGTCATGATCCTAGGGTCCTGGGATCGAGCCCCGCATCGGGCTCTCTGCTCGGCATAGAGCCTGCTTCCTCCTCCCTCTCTCTCTGCCTGCCTCTCTGCCTGCTTGTGATCTCTGTCTGTCAAATAAATAAATAAAAATCTTTTAAAAAAAAAAAAAAGGATAGGGACACCTAGGTAGCTCAGTTGGTTAAGTGTCTGCCTTTGGCTCAGGTCATGGTCCCAGGGTCCTGGGATTGAGCCCGAGTTGGACTCCTTGCTCGACAGGGAGCCTGCTTCTCCCTCTCCTTCTACCATTTCCCCCTGCTTGTGTTCTCTCACACACTCTCTGTCAAATAAATAAATAAAATCTTTTTTAAGAATTAAAAAGAAGGATAATAATGCTTAATTCAGTGTACAGATTACATGAGACAATACATATGAAGCCCTTTGCACAGAGTCAGACACATAGTAGGTTTTTAAGAAAGAGCAACTTAGGGCACCTGGGTGGCTCAGTTGGTTGAGCGACAGCCTTCGGCTTGGATAATGATCCCGGAGTCTCGGGATTGAGTCCCGCATTGGGCTCCCAGCTCCATTGGTGTTCTACTTCTCCCTCTGACCTTCTCCCCTCTCATGCTCTCTCTCACTGTCTCTCTCTCAAATAAATAAAATTAAATTAAATTTAAAAAAGAGGAGCTTAAAGAAGTCTTAATTGCCAACTATATACACATTTTGAAAATTATATTCTGTATATTTGTATTGTTTTTGTTTGCTTTCTTTTAAAAGTTTAAGATTATAGAAATTATTTCAAATTACATATAGATTTATTTATGAAAGATTGTGTGCATGTTAAATCATTTCTTAATACAACACAGCTTGGTCTTTAAAGAGTTGCTCTATTTTTTTCATGAAGTAAGAATTTAATTTGTAGAGTAAATAGTCACCTCTGCCTCTTGAATCAAAATTAACTTTTTTTCTTCAAAGGAGATACATTTATATAGAGCCTTTGGTTAATCATAGACTTAAAAAAATTAGTAGGGGCCACAAAGAAAGAACTAGACTAGGGAAACAATGTGATAAAGAACAAACAACAACTACATTTGTCAACTGGTTGTCAGACTGAGGAATATTTTCAGGCTAAGTCTCTTCATTGTAAATCATTTCTGAGAATGAGAATAGATATCTCTTGTCTTAGTCTATTGTGGCTGCTATAACAAAATACCATAGACTGGGTGGCTTCTGAACAAACAGAACGTTATTTTGCGTAGTTCTGGTAGAGGATAGGAAGTCCAAGATAAGATGCCGGCAGAATCAGTGTCTGGTGAGGGTCGGCTTCCTGATTCATAGATGGCTGTCTTCTTGCTGTGTCCTCACATGGCAGAAGAGTCCAGAGAGCTCTCTTTTATAAGAGCACTTCTCTCAGTAAGGAGGTCCCTGCCCTCATGATCTTATCACCTCCCAAAGACCCCAACTCCTAATATCACAGTGAGGGTTGGGCTTTTAACACCTGTAGTACTGCTGATATAGCTGGGTATTAGAGAAAAAGCCAAAGTATTATTAAGTTTCTACAGGACTCTGGGGTATGGGAGTGGAGGGTTTAAAGGAGGAAGGTGATATGACTGTATTATTGAAGATTGTGCTACTTTATCTTCTACTTAGACATCTTTTAGAGCTCAGTAACCTTGGCCTTCATTAAAATTTGGGGCTGCATTTTCTGTACCATTCGTGCTAAATGCTAGAGACATCTGGTGCATGATCACATTTGAAATAGGTCTTCAGAACAAATTGGAGAGGGCAGTTTAGGCTACGAGAATCATATCACTCCTTGCTCTTCAGTAAGACGGCCAGTCTCCTGGGACATGGTGTCCTATACAAGAAGTTTTAGAAGATTGAGACTATTGCAGATTCTTTGTCTTATAAGTGCAAAGTAACTTGTTTCTTATGTTACTTGAAATACTAAAATTTGTAGATAATTTGATTTTTATTAAAATATAAATTGGAAGAGGTTCAAGGTTATTTTTCTATCACTCTTAACTTGCATTCCAGTGTGCTTTCTGGAGAAAAAGAAAAGCGGTAGAATTACCAGCACCTGGCAAAATTGTGCATAACTTCAGTTATGTCCACAGGAATGTGAACATCTATCCTATATGTCTTAACAGAAAAAATTTTCAGAACCCATTGGCTAATTAGATAGAAGTTAGGATGATGGGCTTTGTAACTCTGGCCAAGTTATTTGTTTTCTGTAAGTCTTGGTTTCCTGCTGTATAAAATGAAAGCTTATGTCCAGATTAAATAAGATGATGATTATAAAATTGGCATAGTAAGCTTTTAGTATACTATTATTATAGGTGCCATTTTTGTCCTATGACCTTAAATAAGTCTCTTAATTTCTCTGTCCTGTTTTCTCTGTCTATAAAATGGACATAATAGTGCTTGCTCAACTAGAGTCTTTTAGAACTACTTCAAGGATAAATAAGATAACATCTATAAAATCACTTGGAACTCTTTGATCTTTAAATTTATCTCAACTCTTTCTCAGGAAGATGTCATGACAAGTAACACAGCTGCAACATTTAAAGCCATGGAAAAAAACAGTCCATCGTAGGAACAGTAAAAATAAGTTTTGTTAGGACATCTGTGAGCAAAACATTCATCAAGTCACAGTTTTATGTAACCATATTTCTATTTGAAAATTTTAATCTTCAACATAATCTGTGGTAAAACCCAGAGCAAGAAATGAGCCTAGATGTTTCCTAATGTGGAAAATACTTTGTTCTTTAAGCCCTTGGTAGGCATGTGGTTTCCCAACGTTCTTTACTTTTTTCCTAATATTTTACTGTGCATAATCTTTCAACATAAAGCGGGGTCAAAGAATTCTATGTTCAATACTCTTTTCCCACCACCTAATTCTACCATTAATATTTTACTGTACTTGCTTTAGCGCAGATTGACCCATCTATCCATCTGTTATTTCATTTTAATTTTTCTTGATACTTTTCAAAGTGAATTGTAGACTTTAATATATTTCCCTCTAAATACTTAAGCATGCATATAAGTAAGTAGAGTTCAGTGTTTCATTTTGTTTTTTTTCCTTTTGAGAAAATATTTACATATAATAAAATGCACAAATCATAAACTTGGACAAATGCATACAATTATGTAACCCGAGCCTATCAAGAGGTGGTATATTACCTTCACCTTGGAAAGTTTTCTTGTGCCCTTTCTCACTCAGTTCCTTCTCCCATCTTCAAAGGCTATACTGTTCTGACTTTCTACTATAGATTAGTTTTAACTATTCTGAAATTTTGTATAAATGCAATCATATGTACTCTTTTGTGGTAGAACTCTTTTACTCAGAGTGAGGTTTTTGAGATTCATTTATCTTGTTGCATATATTTATTGCTGAATGATGTCTTGTTATCTGAATAGATCATGGTTCCGTTATCTGTTTTCCCGTTGATGGGAGCTACTTCCAGTTTAGAGTTAATGAAGTTACTATGACTATTTTTGTACAATCCTTTGTAGGCTTACATTTTCATTTTTCTTCAGTAAATCTTAGGTGTAGAATTGCTGGGTCAAATAGTTTCGTTTTCTGGGGTGCCTGGGTGGCATAGTGGGTGAAGCGTCCAGCTCTTAGTTTTAGCCCAGGTCATGATCTCAGGGTCATGGGATTGAGCCCCATGTCAGGCTCCGTGCTCAACAGGAATCTGCTGGAGATTCTCTATTTCCATCTCCCCCCACACTGGCTTTCTTTCAAATAAATAAATCTTTTTAAAAAAAGTTTCGTTTTCTAAATGCTAGTCTTTTTTCCAAAGTGATTGTGCCATTTAATGAATGCTGTTACCAATAAATTAAATATACCAGCAGTATATGAGAGATGGCGTTCTGCATCCTTACCAACATTGGTGCTATCAGTCTTTTTTTTTTTTTTTTTAAAGATTCCATGTATTTATTTGATAGAGATGACAAGTAGGCAGAGAGGCAGGCAGAGAGAGAGGAGGAAGCAGGCTCCCCGCGGAGCAGAGAGCCCGATGCGGGGCTCAATCCCAGGACCCTGGGACCATGACCTGAGCCGGTCATGGCAGAGGCTTTAACCCACTGAGCCACCCAGGCGCCCTGCTATCAGTCTTTTTAATACTAACTATTCCAATGGTGTGTAGTAGAATCTCTTTGTGAATCATCCTTCATCTCAATATAAAGGTTTCACTTTCTAAACCAAAATTTACTTGACATGAGAGGGAAACATCTTTTTTTCTGTTTTACTACTTTGGTTTAGTTTCAGTGTCTGGAGCTGAAAAAAAGTGCTGACCATCAGTATGAGTAAGTAAGGAGGAGGAAGAAGTTTGTTCTCTTCCTCCAGCTTGAGTTCTCAAGACCTCACTAGGTCTTCTGCTAGTTCTAAACAGTTCATTGTGGGAAGTGCAAGCTAAGTAAATAATGATGAAGTCCAGGGAACATGAGTCCATTCCTTCCCAAACAGTACTGTGGGCAGTGTGTTTAGTAATAACAAGGTGTTCTTAAATGCTGCTTTCCAGAAATATTTGCTGTTAGCTTGAACTGGTTCAGGAAGTCTTAGTCGTCTTCACATTGGCTATTTTCCATGTAAAAGGTAAATTTTGGCTTTATGGCATGTAAAACAGTATGATTATTATTAAATTAAATATATAAGTTATGTCAAAGACTACTAAAAGGAGAAATAAGCAGGCTAGACTTACAGAATCCTATGTTCCAGTGTACCTAAACATTGATTTGATTCATCTGATCAAAATGTACTTGCATTTCTCAGGAAATCCTCAGTGGTTTGATTAGAGGCCAAAACTCTTCACACTGTAGCTGTCTCCTCCTTTCTCCTATGAGCCCAAACAATTACTGGCAGACTGCCTTCAAATTTTTATTACCAGAGTTTTCCTTTGAGTTTTTCTTTTAGAATAGCAGTAGACCTTCTGAAATGCTCTGTCCCCTTTATCAAGGTTTTGGGGCTTCTTCTCCAAAGGCAGTCTTCTGGAGCCTAGAATCATCAGTCCTGTTTTGGAGTTTCTTTTCAGTTTCTTTTAAGTTAGTTTTCTATTTCACAGTCCTTCTTAAGATACACTTACATTTCTCTTTTCATGAAAAATTGGTGCTCCTGCCTTGTGAGCTAATTTGCTGTCGGTTTTCATCTTTTTCCAGCTTGGTAGTCCCAGTATCTTATCCTGTTTAATCAGGTTTAGTTTTATTTTGTAACAGATTTATTTTCCATTCTTCTACTTATTGATAACTAGGATCCCTGACATCAGGATTTTCAGAGTTTAGACTGTGTCAACGGAGTCTGAGAGACTGTCCCAGAAACAGTATGAAGTGTAAAGACTTTTTCAGAAGGTGGAACGTTTTGTGCCTAGGGAAGGATGAACAGATTCCTATCTTTAGTACTAAGTAGGTCAGTAGGAGGAGTGAAAGAAATTTCTCATCATGGTTTTGCGACTGAACTTTTTAGCATATGTTTAAAGGATGTTAAGCTGGTTATAGTGCCAAAGCAGCCAGGTGGAAATAAATAGCCCAAACAACTAGCCTGATGGTGAGGACTGAAGTGGGGATATCACTGGCTCTTCTGCTCAGTTTAGTGGATGAGAGTGGATATGTCGCCGGGTTGAGGGTGGGGCAGTCACTGGCTGCAAGGTGTGGGGAATGCTGGAACAGACGTGCAGCCAGCTTCTTTATTTTAGCTCTGTGCTTTACTCCCACTCCCAGAGGTTAACTGGTGCCTCTAATTCCCCATCCTCTTCAGGATTCTGCAACACAGATGTACTGAGATTTTACTCCCCACTTTTCTTAGGTCTGCTAAATCATTTAACTCCTCTGTCTGCTTGCCACCTTCCAAAATTTTGTTGTAGTTGCTTTTTTCCTGTTCTCTATTGTAGAATTATGCTCTTTGAAAGTCCTCGTTAAGGGCACCTGGCTGCTGGTTCAGTTGGTAGAACCTGATCTTGGGGTTGTAAGTTTGAGCACCACATTCCGGGTGGAAATTACTTAAAATCAAATCAGTCAAGGGACACCTGAGTGGCTCATTCGGTTAATCATCTGCCTTTGGGTCAGGTCATGATCCCAGGGTCGTGGAATCGAGTCCCGTATCAGGCTCCTTGCTTAGCAGGGATCCTGCTTCTCCTTCTCCCTCTATCTGCTGCCCCCCCCCCTTGTACTCTCTCGCTCTCTCTGACAAATAAATAAATAAAATTCTTTAAAAAAATCAAATCAGGGGCACCTGGGTGGCTCAGTGGGTTAAAGCCTCTGCCTTCAGCTCAGGTCATGATCCCGGGGTCCTGGAATCAAGCCCCGCATCCAGCTCTCTGCTCAGCAGGGAGCCTGCTTCCCCCTCTTTCTCTCTGCCTGCCTCTCTGCCTACTTGTGATTGCTGTCTGTCAAGTAAATAAATTAAATCTTTAAAAAAAATCAAATCAATCAATCAACCAATCCCCTTTAAAGTTTGCTGATGACTTCTCAGATACAACAGCAAAAGCATGATACATAAGAGAAAAAATTGATAAAAATAAAAGTTGAACTTCATGAAAATTACAAACTTCTGGTCTGTAAAAGACACTATATAATAGGGTCTCCAGGAAAACAACCAGTAGGAGAGATGGATGGATAGATGAATGAATGGATGGATGGGTGGATGGATAGAGAGATAGATTATAGGAATGGGAATTGGCCATTATGAAGGCCAATCCCATGATCTGCTTTCTGTAAACTGGAGAACCAGGAAAGCCAGTGGTATAATACAGTCTGAGTTCCAAGGCCCAAGAACCAAGAGTGCTAGTATGCAAGAGCAACTCAAGCAAAGAGCAGATTCACTCTTCTTCAACCAGTTAAAAGGTACCTTCTACCTTCTACGTGTTATATTCATGCTCTGAGCAGATTGGATGATGCCCGCTTGAATTGGCAAAGGACTTTTTCTTTATTCAGTCTTTTGATAATGCTAAATTCTTCTAGAAAACCCCTCACAGACATACCCAGAAATACTGTTTTGCCAGGTATCTAGGCATCCTTTAGCCCACTTAAGTTGACACATAAAATTAACCATCACACACTTAACATAACACACTGTTAAGACATGAAAAGACAAACTACAGCTGGGAGAAAATCTTTGTAAAATACCAGATAAAGGACTGGTATCCAAAATATACAAAGAATTCTTAAAACTCAACAATAACAAGCCAACCCAATTAAAAATGGGAAACAGGGGCGCCTGGGTGGCTCAGTGGGTTAAAGCCTCTGCCTTCGGCTCAGGTCATGATCCCAGGGTCCTGGGATCGGGTCCCGCATCGGGCTCTCTGCTCGGCAGGGAGCCTGCTTCCCCCTCCTCTCTCTGCCTGCCTCTCTGCCTACTTGTGATCTGTCTCTCTGTCAAATAAATAAATAAAATCTTTAAAAAAAAAAAAAATGGGAAACAGATCTGAACAGCCACCTCAGCAAAGAAGAAATACAAATGGCAAATAAGAATATGAAAGGTGCTCAACATCACATATTACTAGGGAATTGCAAATTAAAACAGTGAAATACCACTATATGCATATTAGAATGGCCAAAATCCAAAACACTGACAGCACCAAATGCTGGAGAGGAATGCAGAGCAACAGGAACTCTTATTCATTGTTGGTGGGAATAAAGAACGGTACAGCATTTGGAAGACAACTTGACAGTTTCTTACAAAGCTTAACATAGTCGTACCATATGACCTAGCGCTATGCTCCTTGATATTTACCCGTAAGGAGTTGAAAACTTATGTTCACACAAAGACCTGCACACAAATGTTTATAGAAACTTTATTCATAATTGCCAAAACTTGAAAGCAGCCACGAAGTCTTTCAGTAGGTGAATGAATAAAAAACTGGTACATCCTGACAATGAAATATTATTCATTGATAAAAAGAAAGGAGCTCTCACTCAGAAAACTATAGAGTACTCACAAAAGTAATTGAGGAAGACACAAAGAAACGGAAAAATGTTCCATGCTTATGGATTGGAAGAACAAATATTGTTAAAATGTCTATGCTACCTAGAGCGATCTACACATTCAATCCAATCCCTATCAAAATACCAGCAACTTTTTTCACAGAACTGAAACAAATAATCCTAAAATTTGTATGGAACTAGAAAAGACCCTGGACAGCCAAAGGAATGTTGAAAAAGAAAACTAAAACTGGTGGCATCACAATTCCAGACTTCATGCTCTATTACAAAGCTGTCATCATGAAGACAGTATGGTACAGGCACAAAAACAGACACACAGATCAATGGAACAGAATAGAGAACCCAGAATTGGACCCTCAACTTTATGGTCAACTCATCTTTGACAAAGCAGGAAAGAATATCCAATGGAAAAAAGTCTCTTCAACAAATGTTATTGGGAAAATTGGACAGCCACATGCAGAAGAATGAAACTGGACCATTTCCTTATACCACATATGAAAATAGACTTAAAATGGATGAAAGACCTCAGTGTGAGACAGGAATCCACCAAAATCCTGGAGGAGAACACAGACAGCAACCTCTTCGACCTCAGCAGCAGCAACCTTCCTAGACATGTCTCTAAAGGCAAGGGAAACAAATGCAAAAATGAATTATTGGGACTTCATCAAGAAAAAAATTTTGCACAGCAAAGGAAATAGTTAACAAAACCAAAAGATACCCAACAGAATGGAAGAAGATATTTGCAAATGACATATCAGATAAAGAGCTAGTATCCAAAATTTATAAAGAACTTAGCAAACTTAGCACCCAAAGAACAAATAATCCAGTCAAGAAATGGGCAAGAAGACATGAACAGACATTTCTGCAAAGAAGACATCCAAAGGGCCAACAGACACATGAAAAAGTGTTCAACATCAGCAGCAAGGAAATACAAATCAAAACCACAATGAGTTACCACCTCACACCAGTGAGAATGGCTAAAATTATCAAGTCAGGAAATAACAGATGTTGATGAGGATGCAGGGAAAGGGGAACTCTCATCCGCTGTCAGTGGGAATGCAAGCTGGTGCAGCCACTGTGGAAAACAGTATAGAGGCTCCTCAAAAAGGTGAAAATAGAGCTACCCTACGACCCAGCAATTGCACTACTGGGTGTTTACCCCAAAGATACAAATGTAGTGATCTGAAGGGGCATGTGCACCCCAGTGTTTATAGTAGCAATATCCACAATAGCCAAACTGTGGAAACAGCCCAGATATCCATTGACAGGTGAATGTATAAAGAAGATATGGTATACACATACACAGACAATGGAATATTATGCAGCCATCAAGAAAGGAAATCTTGCCATTTTCAACAATATGTATGGAACTAGAGGGTATTATGTAAGCAAAATAAGTCAATATGAGAAAGATAATTATCATATGATCTCACTGATATGTGGAATTTAAGAAACAAGGCAGAGGATCATAGGGGAAGAGAGGGGAAAAGTGAAACAAGATGAAACCAGAGAGGGAGACAAACCATAAGAGACTCTTAATCATAGGAAACAAACTGAGGGTTGCTGGAGGGGAGAGGTGGGGAGGAATGGGGTAAATGGGTGATGGACATTGGGGAGGATACGTGTTGTAATGAGCACTGGGTATTATATAAGACTGAAGAATCACAGACCTATACCTCTGAAACCAATAATACATTATAGGTTAATTAATTGAATTTAAATTTTTTTTTAATTTTTTAAAAAATTTTTATTTATGTATTTGACAGAGCGAGAGATATCACAAGTAGTCAGAGAGGCAGGCAGAGAGATGGGGAAGCAGGCTCCCTGCTGAGCAGAGAGCCCGACTGAGCAGGGCTCAATCCCAGGACTCTGAGACTATGACCCGAGCCAAAGGCAGAGGTTTAACCCACTGCGCCACCCAGGTGCCCCTGAATTTAAATTTAAAAAATAATAAATAGTAGATCTTTAAAAAAAAAAAAGAAGAAGAAGAAGAAGGAAAAGAAATGAGCTCTCAAGCTACAGAAGACATGGAGGAAACTTAAAAGCGTATTGCTAAGTGAAAGAAGCCAGTCTCAAAAAGCGACATACTGTATGATTCCATGGAGATAGGAAAATGATTAGTGGTTGCCAGGCATCAGGGCCAGGGCCTGAGTGATGGGGAAATCAATAGGTGGAGCATGGAGGATTTTTAGAGCAGTGAAATTATGATTCTATAGAGTACAGTAATGGTAAATATATGGCATACATTTGTCAAAACTCAGAATATACAACACAAAGAGTGAACTGGGATTTTAGGTAATAATATTGTATTAGTATTGGCTGGCTCACCAGTTGTAACAAATGGACCACACCAGTGCAAGATGTTAATAATAGGGTGTATTATGGTGGGACAGTGTGGGGTGTTTGGAGGTTCTCTCTACTTCTTACTCAGTTTTTTTTTTTGTAAACCTAATACTGGTAAAAGAAAGAGTCTATTAAGTTTTTTTAAAAATCCCCTTTAAGTGTTTTTAGTGGGATTTCAGAAAGAAGTAGATGAAATGTGTGTACTCAATTGCTGTGTTATATAGGAAGTTCTAGAAATAGTGGAAATACTTTTTCTTTTAAGAGTAGTATAAATAATAGGGGCACGTGGGTGGCTCAGTTGGTTGGGTAACTGCTTTCAGTTCAGGTCATTGGTCCCACATTGGGCTACCCCTGCTCTTCGGGGAGCCTGCTTCCTCCTCTTTCTCTCTGCCTGCCTCTCTGCCTACCTGTGATCTCTGTCTGTCAAATAAATAAATAAAATCTTTAAAAAAAAAAAGAATAGTATGATAAAATAACATAGAGGACAAATTAAAAGTTAATATGAATATTAAGTGATTTGTTTATCTTTCTCTTTCTACCTTTGCTGCGCTTTTAGGATGGAGAAATTCCTCCTGTGGAGGAGTCTGTCCTATTGGTGAACTCTGTGTAGTTTCATTCTTGGGTCCAATTAGATTTCCCCAGGCCATATCTCTTCCTACTGTAATCCATCTTACATCCCAACGTAAGATTATTTCCAATTTATATTACAACTTTTATTTGTGGTAAAAGACACATAACATAAAATTTACCATCTTAACCATTTTTAAGTGTATAGCTAAGTAGTATTAAGTATATTTGTACAACAATCTCAAGAAATTTTTCATCTTGCAAAACTAAAACCCTGTACCCATTAAACAACTCCCCATTCCCCTGTCCTCCCAACCCCTGGCAACTGCCACTCTAGTTTTTGTTTCTATGAGTTTGAATACTCTAGATACTTCATATAAGTTGACTCACACAATATTCTCCTTTAGTGACTCGCTTGTTTCACTTACCATAATGTCTTTAAAGTTCATCCATGTTGTAGCATGTGTCAGAATTTCCTTCCTTTTTAAGGCTGCATAATATTCAGTTCTTTGTATAATACCACAATTTGTTTATCCATTCCATCAGTGGACATTTAGGTGGTTTTTACCTTTTTTTTTAGAGGGGTCGGAGAGGGAGAGAGAGAATCTTAAACAAATTTCGCACCCTGTGGGGCGCCTGGGTGGCTCAGTGGGTTAAGCTGCTGCCTTCGGCTCGGGTCATGATCTCAGGGTCCTGGGATCGAGGCCCACATCGGGCTGTCTGCTCAGCGGGGAGCCTGCTTCCTTCTCTCTCTCTCTGCCTGCCTCTCTGCCTACTTGTGATCTGTCTGTCAAATAAATAAATAAAATCTTAAAAAAAAAATTTCGCACCCTGCACAGAAGAACAAAACAAAAGCAAATAGCTCAAATTGCTTACGACTTGCTATCTAAAGATTTTTTTCAGGGATGGCTGGGTGGCTCAGTCGGTTGGGTGGCTGCCTTCTGCTCGGGTCATGACCCCAGGGTCCTAGAGTCAAGTCCCATGTTGGGCTCCTTGCTCACCCTCTGCCTGTTCTGCCTGCTGCCCCCCTGTTTGTGCTCTCTCTCTCTCACTCTCTGACAATTGATAAATAAAATCTTTAAAAAATAAATAAAATAATATTTCTGACTAAGATGGCCTTCAGACTATTCCCAGATCTTATTTTATGTTGTGACTATTTTCTAGAATTTCTTGGCCTTTTGGCTATTTCCCTAGAACTTTGAAGGCATATAAAACATGGATAGACTGGTGGCTAGCCTTTCAGGTAGCTAGGTGACTAATTCAAGTGGGAGGGCAGGTGACTAGATAGGTGAGTTGATAAGTATGAGGTAGATGTGTTTATAACCCGTTTCAAAGCATTGACACTACCTGGGCAAGTATGCCTCGAGGTGGAGAGGCCTCCCTTGCAGTCCTGCTTTGCTCCTACCACCTTGCCTCCTTTAGACAAGAACTTCATAGTAGTTATTACAGTCCTTTCTTTATAGGAGCACTTTTTGTAACTGGTAATTATATTGTTGAATTTCTGCCTTCCCTATTGGACAATAGGTCCAATGAGGATATAGACTATTTTTTTTTCTATCTCCACTGTATCTCCAATGTCAGTGTCTCACTGTAGCTGGCATATAGTAGGTGCTCAATAAATGTTTACTTAAGAAAGGATAGATTGACCAGAGCTGAAATGATGATGAATATTTGCCATACTAATACAGTACATTGAAATACTTGGAATCTTAAAGGGCTTAGACAAGTGGCAAAAGAAAGGTGTGCAGGCTTCAAGGCCGGCACGCTAGTATGCATGTAAACTGCGTATCTTTGACAGGTGCTGCAGGTGCTCATGACAGTGTGTCAAGGCAGCAAAATCTCTCCTCAGAAAGATGAAAAAATAAAAAGATCTGTACCTGGTCAGTGGCAATTTGTCAGTTTCTAGCCAACCATGAAAAACACTCTTAAGAATTTTATCTTTTTTCCTTTTTGAAAAACGTGTATGTTCACTGTTAGAACACAGAAGTGTATGTATATTATTCACTTATTTTTGACTTTTTAAACTCATCTCGGCAAAAACTTTGACTGAAACAGAAAACGGCACCCAGTAAATTGCTTTCTAAAATTTGTTTAGTGTACTTATAAAGAAATTTAGCAAATTCCTAAAGGTGACTTTTGAAGTTTGGATTGTTCTCAGTGGAGCATTAACAAATAACAGTCATAGAGCTGAAGATTTCTTAAGTCTTTTTCTACTATGACTCAGTGGATGATTTAATCACATGTTACCCAGGCCCTAAAAAACAAGTTTCAGAGTTTCATGAAGAGTCATATTTGTCAATTATTTTCTCTTTTCTTTATTCCACTTGGTGGAAATTTCAGTTCACTATTTGGCAGATACATTTATTTACCTAGCAATACCTTATACCCGAATTTTCTAAGTACTTAAAAAAGTATCAGTTCCTTCTTTACAATGTGCCTGTGACATTCAACAAGCACGCTTTCCATTTCTTTGACATGGAAATTAAAGCAAAGTGAGGCGTTTTACTATAGACCATACAATAGGTTCCTTCATTTTAGGTCATTACATTAACACACTGAAACAGCAGACCCCGCAGTTAGTCTTTCTGATGATTATCTTTCCATATGTGGTTTTCTCTGAAATTGGGCCCTAAGGAATTAAGAGAAAGTATCTCTATTCTGGAATGTAAAATTAAAATAGATTCCCAGTTATGTATGTTACACTCTGGCAAGTTTGATGACTTCTGATCTAGCTTACTTTTTTTTTTCTTTTTCCACACAGATTGATAGAACTACATTCTCCTGATAGCAGGAACACGTTGATCCTGCGCTGCAAGGATACAGCCACAGCACACTCCTGGTTCGTAGCTATCCACACCAACATAATGGCTCTCCTCCCACAGGTATTGGCTGAACTCAATGCCATGCTTGGTGCAACCAGTACAGCAGGAAGCAGCAAGGAGGTCAAGCACATTGCCTGGCTGGCAGAACAGGTAGGTTGAGAGGCAGGGCAAGGTCTCACTGGGTCACCATTCAGAGCCAAGGTGGTTCCCCCATTTCATATATCTATAATATTTATCATGCAGTCAGGTCCTAGATATCTAGCTTGCACATCTTTTGTTTGTTGTTCTTGTGTTTCTCCTCCCTACCATTTAGTTATTTGTTGCTAATTATCACCTCTACCAGAAGAACTGTGTATCACGATAATCATCATTACAACATAACTAAAAAGAGATTCCTATTACCATCTCTGTCCTTAAAGACAGAGGATAATTTTCATAATTTTATAATAGGTTCAGCAAACATTTTCTGCAAAGGGCCAGATAATGTCACAACTACTTTGCAGTTGCAGCAAGAGAACAGTGGCAGGCAGTATGAAAATGCAGAGGTGTGGCTGTATTTCAATAAAACTTTATTTATAAAAACAGGTACTAGGCTGCATTTGGCCCATAGGTCATAGTTTCACAATCCCTGTTCTAGTCTGCTGTCAGTTTCAGGGACAGAAAGCTTACTCTCCTGTTCTGGGAAAAGTATAAAATATACAAAATATTTTACAAGACATTAGCCAAATGTATATTTGTCTTCCACAACTGAAAAATGAAAAGAGGAGAAACAAAACTTAAGTAGACATTGGGTGAAAGGAAAGGAAGAACTTAATGCAAGTTAGTTTGAATCCCATTTTGACAAAAGGGAAACCTTGAGTGTATATGGTGTTATAATACATCCTGTTTCTTTTGGGTCCTTCACTGTCAGCTATGGCACCAGGAGTTGAAAAAAGAAGACTGAACAAAGGGTTCCAGGATGAGTGTTCAAAGGTGTAGTTCTGGCTTGTACTGCTCTCAGATCTTCATAAAGTTTCCTTCATCTCTTTGAATCCTACTTCCCTCATGTGTGTCCAAGGGGGCAGGGATTATGTCAGTATCAGCCTAGGAATATTTCGTTCTTTTGTTTTTGTTTTGTTTTAACTACAGTTTGTGAGGTCTAGCCCCTTACCCCCATCCCATGCCCCACCTCATGCCCTACCTCAACAGAGTTCTGATTTGATAGATCTGTAGTGGGGTCTAGCAGTCTTGTTTTAGTTGTTTATCTAAACAACTAATTTTAGTTTTTTATCATTGTTCCTAAACTTTTAAAAGTTTTTTTATTTTAGTTCCAGCATAGTTAACATACAGTGTTATATTAGTTTCAGCTGTACGATATGGTGATTCAACAGTTCTTATGTTAGTCATTGCTCATCACGGTAAGTCTACTCTTTAAACCCCATCACCTATTTCACCCATCCCGCTATCCACCTCCTTTCTGATAACTATCAGTTTTTTCAATATAGTTAAGAGTCTGTTTCCTGGAAAATTAATAACTATTATTCTTAAACTGTTTCAAAAAATGGAAACGGAAGGAAAACTTCCAAATTCACTCTATGAGACCAGCATTACCCTGATACCAAAACTAGATAAAGACACCAAAAAAAGAGAACTATAGGCTAATATTCCTGATGACCGTAGATGAAAAATTCTCAAAAAAAAAAAAAATACTACCAAACCAAATTCAAAAATACATTTAAAAAAATTCATCTCAATCAAGTGGGATGTAGTCCTGGGTTACAAGCGTGATTTGATTGACAAATCAATCAATGTCATACTCACCTGAATAGGAGAATGGATAAGAACCATATGATCATTTCAGTAGATGCAGAAAAAGCACTTGACAATGTATAACATCCATTCATGATAAAGTCTCTTGACAAAATAGGTTTAGAGGGAAATACATCGACATAATAAAGACTGGATTTGAAAGACCCACAGCAAACATCATACTCAAAGGATGTCCATTCTCATCACTTTTACTTAGCATAGTACCAGAAGTCCTAGCCATAGCAATCAGACACCTAAAAGAAATAAGAGATCTGAATTGGTAGGGAAGAAGTAAAACTTTCAGTATTTGTGGATGACATGATACTCTATATGGAAAGCCTAAAAGACTCCACCAAAAAACTGCTAGAACTGGTGAATGAATTCAGTAAAATCCACAGGATACAAAATTAGTGCACAGAAATCTGCTGCACTTCTATACACTAAAAATGAAGCAGCAGAAAGATAAATTAAGAAAAAAATCCCAGGGGCTCCTGGGTGGCTCAGTGGGTTAAAGCCTTTACCTTCGGCTCAGGTCATGATCCCAGGGTCCTGGGATTGAGCCCCGCATCGGGCTCTCTGCTCAGCGGGGAGCCTGCTTCCTCCTCTCTCTGCCTACTTGTGATCTCTGTCTGTCAAATAAATAAATAAAATCTTTAAAAAAAATCCCATTTACAATTGCCTCCAAAATATTAAGATATCTAGGAATAAACCAAACCCAAGAGGTGAAAGCCCTGTACTCAGAAAACTATAAAATACTGATGAAAGAGATTGAAGATGACAAAGAAATTGAAAAACATACCATGCTCATGGATTTGAAATATAAATACTGTTAAAATGTCTATACTGGGCACCTGGGTGGCTCAGGTCATGATCCCAGAGTCCTGGAATCGAGTCCCGCATCGGGCTCTCTGCTCAGTGGGGAGCCTGCTTCTCCCCCTCTCCCTCTCTCTCTGCCTGCCTCTCCACCTACTTGTGATCTCTGTCTGTCAAATAAATAAATAAAATCTTTAAAAAAAAATGTCTATACTATCCAAAACATTCTACACATTTAGTATAGTCCCTATTAGAATACCAACAGTATTTTTACAGAACTAGAACAAAGAACACCAAAATTTGTGTGGAACTGCAGTAGACCCCAGAGAGCCAAAGCAATCTTGAAAAAGAAAGGCAAAGCCAGAGGCATCATAATTCTCAACTTCAAAGTGTATTATAAAACTGTAGTAATCAGTATAGTATGGTACTGACTCAAAAATAGACATAGATCAATGGAAGAGAATAGAAAATCCAGACGTGGGCGCCTGGGTGGCTCAGTGGGTTAGGCCGCTGCCTTCGGCTCAGGTCGTGATCCCGGGATCCTGGGATTGAGTCCCGCGTGGGGCTCCTTGCTCGGTGGGGAGCCTGCTTCTCTCTCTGCCTCTGCCTGCAGCTCTGCCTGCAGCTCTGCCTGCTTGTGTTCTCTCTCTGACAAATAAATAAATAAAATCTTAAAAAAAAAAAGAAAGAAAGAAAATCCAGATGTAAACCCACAATTACATGGTCAATTAATCTTCAGCAAAGGAAGAAGGAATATAAAACGGGAAAAAGAATGTCTCTACAACAAATGGTGCTGGGAAAACTGGACAGCTATATGCAAAAGAATGAAACTGGACCACTTTTTTGCACCATACACAAAAATAAAGTCAAAATTGATTAAAGACCTAAATGTGAGGGATTCCTGGGTGCCTCAGTCAGTTAAGCGGCTGCCTTCGGCTCAGGTCATGATCCCAAGGTCCTGGGATCGAGTCCTGCATCAGGGACCCTGCTTCTCCCTCTGCCTGCCACTCGCCCTGCTTGTGTTCTCTCTCTCTCTCTCTCTCTGACAAATAAATAAATAAATAAATCTTTAAAAAAAAAAAAAAAAGATCTAAATGTGAGACCTAAAACCATCAAAGTTCTAGAAGAGAACACAGGCAGTACTTTCTGAGGCAATCGTCTTTTCCTGAAGCAAGGGAAATAAAAGCAAAAATAAACTATTGGGACTTCATCAAAATAAAAAACTTACACACAGTGAAAGAAGCAGTCAACAAAACTAAAAGGCAGTCTACTGAATGGAAGAAGATATTTGCAAATGACATATTTGATAAAGGTTTAGCCAAAATATATAAAGAACTTCTACAACTCAGCTCCCCCCAAAAACACAAGAAGCAAGTGTTGGCAAGGATATGGAGAAAATAGAACCCTTATGCACTGTTGGTGGGAATGCAAATGGTGCAACCACTGTGGAAAGTAGTGGGTAGATTCCTCATAAAATTAAAAAATAGAACTGCCTTATGATCCAGTAATCGCACTACTGGGTATTTTACCCAAGGAATATAAGAACACTAATTTGAAGGGTTACATGCACCCTTATGTTTATTGCAGCATTATTTACAATAGCCAAGTTATAGAAGCATCCCAAGTGTCCAATGACTGATGATAAAGATGTTGTATATATATACAATGGAATATTATTCAGCTATAAAAAAGAATGAAATCTTGACATTTACAACAATACAGATAGGGCTAGACAGTATAATGCCAAGTGAAATAAGTCAGTCAGAGAAAAATACCACATGATTCACTCAAATGTGGCATTTAAGAAACAAAACAAACAAACAAAAAACAAGCAAAGGGAAAATATAAGAGAGAAACAAATCAAGAAACACACTCTTAACTATAGAGAACAAACTTAATGGTTACCAGAGGGGAGATGAGTGGAGGGATGAGTTGAATGGGTGGTGGGGATTAAGGAGTACACTTGTTGTGATGATTACCAGGTGATATATGGAATTGTTGAATCATTATATTGTGCGCCTGAAACTAATGTGTCACTGTATGTTAACTCACTGGAATTAAAATAGAATTAAAAAAATACAATTTTTATCCTCGTTAAAACGTTTGTTTCTTATTTTGCCTTTTTTTTCTTTGTTCATTTGTTTTATTTCTTAAATTCCACATATGAATGAAATCATATGGTATGTCTTTCTGTGACTGATGTATTTCACTTAGCATTATACTCCAGTTCCATCCCTGTTGCTGCAAATGGCAAAATTCCATTCTTTTTATGGCTGAATAATACTCATTGTGCATCCACATCTTTTTTTTTTTTAAGGTTTTATTTTTAAGTAATCTCTACACCCAGTGTGGGGCTCGGACTTACAACCCTCAAAGATCAAGAGTCACATGCTTGAGCACCTGGGTGGCTCAGTTGGTTGAACCTCTGCCTTTAGCTCGGGTCATGATCTCAGGGTCCTGGGATTGAGCCCCTCATTGGGCTCTCTGCTTAGTAGGGAGCATGCTTCTCCCTCTCACTTTGCCTGCCTCTCTGCCTACTTGTGATTTCCCTCTCTGTCGAATAAATGAATAAAATCTTAAAAAAAAAAAAAAAAGAGTCACATGCTCCACTGACTGAGCCATTCTGGTGCCCCTATACCAGATTTTCTTTATTTCATCATCTATGGATAGACACTTGGGCTGCTTTCACAGTTAGGCTATTGTAAATAATGCTGCTGTAAGTGGAGGGGTGTATTTATTGTTTCAAATTAGTATTTTTGTATTCTTTGGCTATTCTTTAAAGATTTTATTTATTTATTCGACAAACAGAGATCACAAGTAGGCAGAGAGGCAGGCAGAGAGAGAGAGAGGAGTAAGCAGGTTCCCAGCCGAACAGAGAGTCCGATGCGGGGCTCGATCCCAGGACCCTGATATCATGACCTGAGCTGAAGACAGAGGCTTTAACCCACTGAGCCATCCAGGCGCCGCTTCTTTGGGTATTCGTACCCAGTAGTTTGATTACTGGATTTTAGAGTAGTTCTATTTTCAATTTTCTTTGGAAACTCCATACTACCTTCCCCAGTGACTACACCAGTTTGCATTCCTGCCAACAGTGTAAGAAGGTTCTTTTCTCTCCACATCCTTGCCAACACCTGTTGTTTCTTGTATTTTTTTTATTGTAGCCATTCTGACAGGTTGATTTGTATTTTCCTGATGATGAGTGATGTTGAGTGTCTTTTTGTGTCTATTGGCGATCTGGATGTCTTCTGTATAAAAATGTTTGTTCACGTCTTCTGTCAAGTTTTTAATTGGATTATTTGTTTTTTGGGTATCGAGTTATATAAGTTCATTATTTCTAAATTTTTATATGCTACTTGAAAAACTCAACTGAGTGGTAATTGTGCTATGCTTTCAGCAATGTTAGAAATCCTCATGATCTTAAAAGGTAATACATTTATTCACAGGGTTCTCAGGTCAGGATAAAAAGTTAATAGGTGGAAAATCTTACTCTCCTTTTTGTCCCCCATGAACCGAGTTCCCACCCCTTTTCCCTAAAGGGGTAATCACTTTCACTCCTTTCTAGTGAATCTTTTGAAAGTTTCTTTATGCAAATAGAAGCAAATATGAACCCATATTCTTTTTCTCTTTTATAAAAGAAGACAGCATATTATGCATACTACTTTATACCTTGCTGTTTTTTTCATTAAACAATATATTCTGGAGATCTTTCTATATCAGTGCAGAGAAAGCATTCTTTTTTTTTTTTTTTTTACAACTATATGTGTTTCCATTGTGTGGTCATAATTAAATAAGCACTCCTCCCAGTTTTGTTGTTATAATCTTTTGCCCTTATAAAGGATGGTGTGGTGAATGATCTTGTAATTTGTCCTTTTACACACGTGCTATCCAAACTCTTTAGTTTCCAAGTTCAGGTAGACCAGGGAACCCATATTATCTGAATGTATTTGGTTCTTAAATTTCTGGGCGTGAGTAGTAAAAGTTTGGTTAGTAAGGGATTTATCCAAAAATGTAACTGATGTAGCAGTAACTATATTTGGATATTGAGAGTTTAGAGAGTAGGGGATATTTCTGTACCTGGAGGATAAGTCCCCAGAAGTACTGGGTCCAAGGGTGTGTTAGTTATCTATCGCTATATGACAAATGACTCCAAAACTTAGTGGCCTTAAAATAACAAATATTTACCTCACATAGTTTTTTTTTTTTTTAATTATTTAATTTTTTATTTGACAGAGAGAGAAATCACAAGTAGGCAGAGAGGCAGGCAGGTAGGAAGGGAGAAGCAGGCTCCCTGCTGAGCAGAGAGCCCGATGTGGGGCTCGATCCCAGGACTCTGGGATCATGACCTGAGCCGAAGCCAGAGGCTTAACCCACTGAGCCACCCAGGTGCCCCACCTCACATAGTTTTTGAAGATTAGAAATAGGGCAGTGGTATAGCTGGGTGGTTCAGGCTTGGGATCCCTTGTGAAGTTGCAGTCAAGCTGTCCGCCAGGGGGCAGTCGTCGGAGGGGTTGACTGAGGTTGGGAGGTCCACTTCAAGCATGATTCATTCACAGGGCTGTTAGCAGGAGGCCTCAGTTTCCTGCCATGCAGGCCTTGGTACAGGGCTGCCTGAGTGTTCTTAAGACATGGCTACTGGTTTTCCCCAGAGTGAATGATCTGAGAGAAAGAACAAGCTGAAGCCACAGTGCCTTTTATGACCTAGGCTCTTCTGCCATATTCTTTCCATTAGCAAGTTACTAAGTCCATTCTACACCCAAGGGCTCCACCTCTTAAAAGGAAGAGTAGTGTAAAGAATTTGTGGACATATTTTTAAAGAACCACAAAGGGTATATGCATTTGTAATTTTGTTGTTTTGTTTTGTTTTTTTTTAAAGATTTATTTATTTGACAGGGAGAGACACAGCGAGAGAGGGAGCACAAGCAGGGGTAGTGGGAGAGGACGAAGCAAGCTTCCCGCTGAGCAGGGAGCCTGAGGTGTGGCTCGATTCCAGGATCCCGGGACCACAACCCAAGCCGAAGGCAGACACCCAACGAATGAGCCACCCAGGCCCCCCGCATTTGTAATTTTGATAAAAATTGCCAAATTGCCTTCCATCAGGGTTGAACTAATTTAGATTCCCACCAGCAATATGAGAGTTGTTAAACTTTTAAAGTGAAATTTGTTTGGTCTATGATACATAAAGACAAGTAAGAAGAAGAACATAACCACCAGTTCATCACAATATGTCTTTTATGGACCATATTTATGTGGTGTTTCCTCCAGTCAATTTTGAGCTCTTGCAAGATGGGAGCACATTTTTTCCCAAATCTTTACTGCCCGCAGAGAACTTAGTCAAATGCTCTGTATATAGTAGATGCTCAGTAATTTTTTTTGTGTATATTTATTTACATACAAAAAGCAAGGAAACAAATCACGAATGATAAAATATTGTCCAAGGACACAAGCTCAGGGTTGGGAAATAATACTAAGTAAAAAGGTTTAATCTCTTTAAAAAAATAGTACCACTGAACTAATTCACCATACTGTTTCTAAAATACTCTTCATTTTTACTTTTTTGAAGTAATTGTTTGGGTTACCCAAATCAGATATCACTGTTGAGATAAGGTGTTCAAGCAAGACTGAATACATTTTTCAGAGGTGTTATAAGTATTATAATGAGCTTATGTATCTGATAAAGTTTGAATTCTGTAAATGCTAAAGCCTTTTCTAACTATAAGATTAATTCTTTGAGTGTGAAGGTGGTTAAAATAATTTTAGATTATATAAGCTATTCACTAGAGGTAAGCATTTCTTTTGGCATAAGGTGTATTTACTGAAAATCTTGCATAGAATGAAGTTGTTTCAGTTGTACTTAGAAAAGATAGTTGTGGGGCACTGGGGTGGCTCAGTCCATTGAATGCCTGACTCTTGATTATGGCTCAGCTCATGATTTCACAGTCCTGGGCATTGGGCGTCAGACTCCATGATGTGGAACCTGTTTAGGAGTCTCTGTCTGCCCCTCCCCCCATGCTGATTCTGACCTCACGCTTTTTCTAAAAAGAGGAAAAAAAAAAGTCATTTTGTGGAGATAAATATAGGAAGGTTCTTTATTTAAATGATCTCTCCTTAATTTATCTTTTGTTATTTCACATTGTTTAAAAACTGAGTTTGCTTAAAATAGCAGAAACCTATACTACAGAAAATTGGTAAACAATAGATAATCTCTTCTCTGCACAGGGACTTCTGTCTCTTCATTGATACTGATTTTTATGTGACTGATAGTTACTTTTTATTGGTTATATTCTTAAAAGAGAATTTTCTTTAAGTCCACCAAATGGGGAGGGCACATATTACCTATAAAACCAGTATTTGTAAGCAGTTGAGTATTGATTAGAAAAGCCAAGACAGCCAAAGAAAGCTTTGTTTCCACAGTTCCTAATTTGTTCCTGATAATTCTCAAAATGTATAAGTACACTAAATGAGCATTAGTGGAATGGCTCATTTAGTTTTTGTTCTCTGTTTATATCACAATAACAGAATAACAGAAGTATATCACCAGTCAAAAGATTGATTTATCAGATTAGGATTGAGGGAATGAATAGTAACTATTAGTAGTTTTTCATCTTTAGTGTTATTCAACTCTATTTATCAAAAAATAAAATTTGGCCAAGGCTGTTGTTTGGCCAGGTATTATGCATGTGAGGGTGTTGAAACACAAGCAAACCAGAACCCTAACATTAGTATCTCTCTTTTCTCTGGCCAAAACCTTAATAGTGGAGCCCCAAGGCTGCTTGTACTGATACCACAACTAAAAATACATGCTATATATATAGCAGGAAGCATTTTGACTCTACTGAAAGCAAACAGTATCCTTATAACTAAAGGCAAATAGACAAACAGAATGACTTAAATTGATGTTTCACTTTTCTACAATGGTAAGTAGAAGAGGGAAAAGAAATTCTCTTAAGACTTAAGGGGAGCCTGGGTGGCTCAGTGGGTTAAGCCTCTGCCTTCAGCTCAGGTCATGATCCCGGGGTCCTGGGATCGAGCCCCACGTCGGGCTCTCTGCTCAGCGGGGAGCCTGCTTCTCTCTCTCTCTGCCTCCCTCTCTGCCTACTTGTGATCTCTGTCAAATAAATAAATAAAATCTTAAAAAAAAAAAAAAGACTTAAGACTCCAAAACTCTATAGACTCAAAAGGACCAAAGAATAAACACTTTTTAAAAATTGTTAGTTGAGGGGTGCCTGGGTGGCTCAGTGGGTTAAGCCTCTGCCTTCGGCTCAGGTCATGATCTCAGGGTCCTGGAATCGAGACCCGCATGGGGCTCTCCGCACAGCAGGGAGTCTGCTTCTCCCTGTCCATCTGCCTGTCTCTCTGCCTACTTGTGATCTCTCTGTCAAATAAATAAATAAAATATTTTTAAAAAATGTTTTAGTTGAGGGGCTCCTGTGTGGCTCAGCTGGTAAAGCGGCTGCCTTCAGCTCAGGTCTTGATTCCAGGGTCCTGGGATCGAGCCCCGCCATCAGGCTCCCTGCTCAGGAGAGAGCCTGCTTCTCTCTCTCCCTCCGCCTGCTGCTCTGTTTACTTGTGCTCTCTATCTCTCTATCAAATAAATAAATAAAATCTTTTTAAAAAATTGTTAGTTGAACAAAAAGTTCTCTATCTTGAAATTAGATATTGCTTCTATTGGTATTAGCAATTTTCCTTTATTGCCTGAAATATCTTCTCTGGGAAGAAATACATTTAACTTAGGTTTTCCAGATGCAGCCTTCAAAATCTCTCTTACAACTTAAGGGAAAAATTCATTTTAAAAAGTCAGATTGCTGCAATGCCTAAGTGCCTCAGGCAGTTGAGCATCTGACTCTCGATTTTGGCTCAGGTCATGATCTCAGGGTTGTGAGGTTGAGCCCTGCATTGGGCTCTGTGGTTGGCCTGGAGCTTGCTTAGGATTCTCTCTCTCCCATTGCCTCTATCTCTCCCCTCCCCCTCCTCTCTCTCTACCTATCTTTAAGGGGGAAAAAAAAAGTCAGGTTGCCATTTTAACCTCTTGGGAAGATAGGTTTTACATCATAGTAGTCCCCCTTATGCATGGAGGATATGTTTCAAGACCCCCAGTTGATGCCTGAAACCATAGATAGTACCGAATGTTATGTATACTATGTTTTTTCCTATTCATACATACATATGATAAAATTTAATGTATTAAATTAGGCATAGTAAGAGATTAACAAGAGCTAATAATAAAATATAACAATTATAGCAGTATACTATAATAAAAGTTATATGAATGGTCTCTTTTTCTCTTAAAATATTTTATTGTACTATATTAGTGATTTTTATGATGATGTGAGATGAAGGGAGTTGAATGGCATAGTCACTGTGATAGAGCATTAGGCTATGACTGACCTTCTGTCCACATGTCAGAAGGAGGATCATCTTCTTCAGGACCATGGTTGACGGTTGGTTACTGAAACCATGAAAAGCAAAACCATGGATAAGGGAAGACTACTGTGTCTTCCCTTTTGAAATATTATTCATAATAATCTCAGAGACAAAGACTTAGAAATCCCTTTGGGTTATCTGTGACCCAAAAATATAAGAATCCAAGAGAACCTTTTTGGAATTGATACCCTCCAGGTATAATAGAGTTACCCAGAGACTAAATATAGAATCTTAGAAAAACTTGGGTTCACTGATAAGTAAAATTATTTCTATAGAACCTTTCTGGAATCTCAGAGTAGGGTCATATATTTTGTGCTTCCAGCACATAAAAGAACATAGGTAACTTCACTGGCTAGACATTTCCAACTCTTGGAATCAGTTTGTGGCTCTAACTACAAGGCAAAAGTTCTGGTAGTAGATGTTATAACACAGAACCAAACCACTCAGTCTACTTTTCATCTTATAGATACATTCTTAAGGTGCTCTGACATGTTCAAATGACCTTCAGATGTCATTAAGGAAGAGAAAATAAGAAGTAGCTTTAAAGACAACTCTGTAAGAGACAAGTAGATTCATCATTTTGATTTCTCCTTGAAGCCATCAGTGAGAGCTGAAGCATCTGTGCTTTTTTGTTTTTGTTTAAGGATTTGTGTAAAAATAACACTATTGTTAAGCATTCCCTGTTTGTTGTTTCATGGGGAGAAATGTTTTGATATACCAGGGATTTTGTTCAGCATAGTCTTTTGCTTTATGGCTTTGGATTCTTGACAATATGGATAAATAGTAGTTGTTTCCCTAAATTTTTAAATCCTTACAGAGGTAGCTGAGGTTTTTATTTTTTTATTTTTTTTTTGGTAGCTGAGTTTTATGTGGGTAAATGCAATGGTACATTTGAAACAAAACATAAACTTCCTAAAATATAATGGGGAACTCTGTAAAAACAGAGTCCTATCACTAGATAATGTCTCTAACTCACTCTGGGAGAGCTTTTCCAGCTAAAACAATCCACCTCACAGTGGAGAATCCTAGCCAGTAGAAAGGAACCTGATGGGATGTTTCCTATTATTCAAGCCTCTTAGGTTCAGGGAACAAAATGAAGATCCACTATGTTAGACCATCACTGAAGGGACTTTTATAGCTACATAACATTATAGTTAGCTCTGCTTTCTGGATTTTACCATTATAACAGGCAAAACTAGATGGTGGAAGACAACAATGGAGACCTGTCCTCATGGCTGTGACTGAGAAGGATTTGCTGCTTTATGACTGTATGCCGTGGACAAGGGATGCCTGGGCATCACCATGTCATAGCTACCCTCTTGTTGCCACAAGGTAAGTTTAAAGACAAAAAAATAAAATAAAATAAAATAAAATAGCTGTCCTACTCTAAATCTACCAAAAAATTTTAAAGTGAATTCTATTATATTAGGTACCTGAAATAGCATTTAAGTAGTAGACATAGATGGTTGAGACAAAAACTTTTCTTTCATAACCTTATTGATTATTTTGCAGCTCCCGGCTCGGTAAATGTTTTCTGTCATTAGCATTTTTTAAGTTGTTGTAACAGCTTCCTAGAACTGTTCCCTTCAAGTCTTGCTTAGTCATGAAGATAAATAGTAGGGTTTTTTTTTCCTTTACTTTATTGACTGTGACTAGAAAACCACTGAAATTAGGGTTACCTTTTGACTGTGTGATGAATTCACTTAAACCAGAATATAGTACTGTGGATAAACCACACAAATCAGCCAAAATATTCTTCAGTTCTCTTTCTAGTATAAGAGCACATAATTTTTATGCCAGCAAATAAACATTGATTTGACCTAAAGCAACAGGAAATTTCTAGCATGCCAGATGTGGAAAGCTGGAAGGGAAATGAATAGAGATATGTAGATTTGGGGGCCGAAGTGTCTTACAAGGTAACTAGAAACTGGTCTGAAACTAGAAAACATATTCACATTTAACTTTATTTGGGCTTTAAAAAAATCCGGTTTTGAAGTAACTCAAAAACTATACATTAAAAAGGAACTCCACAGAAAAGTATTTGTTATTAAAAAAAAACTGCATGACGAGGCCATCTGGTATGTTCTCCGAGGAATGGTGTGGTGGGGGTAGGAGTGGTGATGAAGGTTCCTGCTTAGAGTAGACCAAGAGTCATTTGAGGAGGAGTATTCTCTAAATTACAGGAAGACTTTCACAGTATATAGGATTTCCTTCAACTTTCCAAGTTGTCTTACATATGCCATTCTTTTTTTTTTTTTCATATGCCATTCTTTTTATAGAAATATAATTTTCACATAACTTTTAGGAATTTCTCTGTAATTTAGAGCTGGACCATCTAGATCACAGAGTACAGATAAAGGATTTGTTGAACCTAAGAATTAGGGAGGTGCACCCTCATTAATTCCTTGAGGACATAAGGATTCTACAGAAAGACTGAATTTAACCATCAGTTCTCTGGGTTGGTTTTGTTTTTTCCCCCTCTGGATTTTTTTTTTTTAATTCCCACTAAATTATAACTTCTTTGAGGTTAAGAACTATGAGTCATCTCAGCACTTCCATAAATCTTAATCAAATTTGATCTATTACTTAAATTATAGTTTCTCAGTCATAGTTACATTGGGAGCATGACAGGAATCCTGTGAAAACATGTGGACATATCTCAGTAGTTATAATTTCAACAATTAAATTTGTATCTCCCAAAGATTTAGAGTTTATGAATATGACTAAAAGATCTCTTAAGTTTCAGGGCGCCTGGGTGGCTCAGTGGGTTAGGGCCTCTGCCTTCCACTCAGGTCGTGGTCTCAGGGTCCTGGGATCGAGCCCCGCATCAGGCTCTCTGCTCAGCAGGGAGCCTGCCTCCCCCTCTCTCTCTGCCTGCTTCTCTGCTTACTTACCGTCCGTCTGCGACTTACCGTCCGTCAAATAAATAAATAAAAACTTAAAAAAAAGAAAAGATCTCTTAAGTTTTAATTTTATGGAAGAAGCCTATACTCTAGTTATGGTCATAGAATGCAAGGAGTAGCATTTAGACATTAGACATTTCTTAATTGTGTGTCACTGGAGAGATGGAGCAGAAATCTGTGACAGTACAATCCTATAAACAAATAATTTCTGGCCATTGACTAGATGGGGCCTAGACTACCAAAGCCCTTTGGTACTAAAGAAGGAGATGGCATGGTTCTGTGTCTACTATAAGTGTACATTATTTTGCAAAGAGGGTAAAGATATAAATAAGACTTAAGACTAAAACTGTAAAACTCTTAGGAGAAAATACAGGAGTATATCTTTGTGACCTTAGCTTAGGCAGACCTTCTTGGATAGTACACAAAAGCACAACAACAAGAGAAAAAAATAAATAAATTGGACTTCATTAAAATTAAGAACTTTTATGCTTCAGATGTCACCATCAAAAAAGTGAAAAGACAACCCACAGAATGGGAGAAAATATTTGCAGATCATTTATCTAATTTGGAACTTGTATCTAGAATATATAAAGAACTCTTACAGCTCAATAATAAAAAAGGTAAACTACCCAGTTCAAAAATGAGAAAAGGATCTAAAAAAACATTTGTCTAAAGAAGATATGCAAATGGCCAATAAGCACAATGAAAAGATGCTCAACATAATTAGCCATGAAGGAAATGCAAATTGGAACTACAATGAGATACTATTTCCCAACCACAAGGATGGCTATAATTAAAAAGGCAGATAAAAAAAATAAAAAATAAAAAGGCAGATAATAACAAGTGTAAACTAGGATGTGGAGAAAATGGAACCCTCCTACACTACTGATGTGAATGTAAAATGGTGCAGTTGATGTGGAAAATAGTCTGGCAGTTCCTCAAAAGGCTAAACATAGAGTAACCATACAACCTAGCAATTCCATTCCTAGGTTGTATATGCCAAAGACATGAAAACTTATGTCCACACAAAAACTTTTACATGAGGGACACCTGGGTGGCTCATTGGTTAAGCATCTGACTCGATCTCAGCTCAGGTCTTGATCTCAGGATCATGAGCTCAAGCCCCATGTTGGGCTCCACACTGGGCATGGAGCTTACTTTAAAAAAAGGGGTGGGGCGCCTGGGTGGCTCAGTGGGTTAAGGCCTCTGCCTTCTGCTCGGGTCATGATCCCGGGGTCCTGGGATCAAGCCCCGCCTTGGACTCTCTGCTCAGCAGGGAGCCTGCTTCCCCCTCTCTCTCTGCCTGCCTCTCTGCCTACTTGTGATCTCTGTCTGTCAAATAAAATCTTTAAAAAAAAAAAAAAAAGGAAAGGAAAGAAAAAACTTATATGTGAATGTTCCCAACAGCATTATTCATAATAACCAAACCATGGAAACAACCCCAACTGTCCATCAATTGAGAAATAAATGTGTATCTGTACAATGAAATATTATTCAGCAATAAAATGAATGTGTTCTTATACATTCTGCAACATGGATGAAACTTGAAAACATACTAAGCAGGGTGCCTGGGTGGCTCAGTCATTAAGCATCTGCCTTTGGCTCAGGTCTTGATCCCAGGTTCCTGGGATCAAGCACCACATAGGGCTCCTTGCTCAATGGGAAGCCTGCTTCTCCTTCTCTCACTTCTCTTGCTTGTGTTCCCTCTCTTGCTGTGTCTCTCTCTGTCAAATAAATAAACTCTTAAAAAAATAGAGAGAAAGAAAGGAAGGAAGGAAAGAAAGAAAACATACTAAGTGAAAGTAGCCAGACATAAAAGACCATATATTGTATGATTTAGTTTATATAAAATGTCCAGAGTAGGTAAATCTATAGAAATAGAAAGTAGGTTGTTCATTGCCAAGGATTGGGTTGGGTGGGAGGGTTGGGAAAAATAGACAGTGATGTCTAATGGGTATAGGACTTCTTTTTGGGGTAATAAGAGTGTGCTAAGAGGCGCCTGGGTGGCTCAGTGGGTTAAAGCCTCTGCCTTCGGCTCAGGTCATGATCCCAGGGGCCTGGGATCGAGCCCCGCATCGGGCTCTCTGCTCAGCAGGGAGCCTGCTTCCCCCTTCTCTCTCTGCCTGCCTCTCTGCCTACTTGTGATCTCTCTCTCTCTCTGTTAAATTAAAAAAAAAATCTTTAAAAAATAATAAAGCTGTTATAATTAAAACAATCTATATCACCCAAAACCCGAAAGATATAATGGAAGAAATTAAGACCAATCCTTAATAAACTGCATTTGAGTCCCTATTTTGCCACTTAGAGTCGGTAATCAGCAGCATGTTTCTTAACCTTTCTCTGCTGTAGAATTTCAGTTTGTTCAGTGAATTCTAATGGTATAGGGTGGGTATGAGTATTGGATGAGTTAATATTTATAAAATGCTACAATGGTACCTAACACGTTGTATGTGCATAAGTAAGTGTTAGCTGCTTTAATTATAATGATTATTTATTATTAATTGACAATCTGTCAAAAAGGAATTCTGTGTAAAAAGTGTAATTGGGTTGATTTGGCCTTTGTTAAAAGAGGAACTTAGCTCTATCCAATAGTTTTTATAAATAGTGACTGTTTCATGTTAAATGTGAGGAATTCAAATGTATTATTTGGATCAACCTAGACCTGCAAATTGAACTTGGCCATAAATTAAATGGGTGGAGTCTATAGCTCTCTGAACATGTTGTTTCTTTTTTTTTTTTTAAGATTTTATTTATTTATTTGACAGAGATCAAAAGCATAAGCAAGGGGAGCGGCAGAGGGAAAGGGAGAAGCAGGCTCCCTACTGCAGGGATCCCAATGAAGAGGGGCTTGATCCCAGGACCCTGGGATCATGACCTGAGCCAAAGGCAGTTGCTTAACCAACTGAGCCACCCAGGTGCCTCTGAACATGTTGTTTCTTAATAAGTTTAATTCAGGGGTGCCTGGGTGGCTCATTCAGATAAGCATCTGCCTTCAGCTTGGGACACGATCCTGGGATCCTGGGATCGAGCCCCTCATCGGGCTCTCTACTCAGTGGGAAGCCTGCTTCTCCCTCTCCCTCTGCCTCTTCTGCTTGTTCTCTGTCTCATATAAATAAATAAAATCTTTAAAAAGGTAAGTAAGTTTAATTCACTTTGCAACAAGGATTCTTTACTCCTTGTTCAGGAAGTACCAGTAGATTAGGAGCAAAAATGACAAGCAGATGAGAGGTTTATTTTTTCCATGTGGCCGTGTCAGTGAGGTGGAATTGGTTGAAGTCACTGCAAGATAGAACTAAGTGGGCCTTAATCATCCTTTGCCTCCCATAGTGGGTAGAGTTTGGCCACAGAGAGAAACCAAAGGATGGAACCAGACCAAGAGGTATCCCACAGAGAGCAGCAAGGCCAGAAAGTGGTGTCTTTATGTCTTTTTGGTGTGGGAGAAAGAGATGGTTTGAGATTTATCAGTAATGAAAAAGGGCTGAATATTCACTTTCATTAATAATACTCCTAATACTTTGGAACATGTTCTTATGAATTGATGAGGCAAATAAAAAAAAAGAAGATAGTATAAACACATAGAGAAGGAAAAGAAATCAAGAACTTTGATTACCCACAAAAGTAGGTAGTGTCTAATAAAATGATAGTTAATCGTGGTTCGAAAATCAAAGAATGTTGTTAGAGTAATATAAATTAATATCATTTATTGGCTTGCACATTTACAGATTCTTAGAAACCAAGATATGTGTGTGTGTGTGTGTGTGTACACTTAATAGTGGGTATTTTCACACTGGTGAGGAAATTGAGTAAAATATGATAAATGAAGTTTTTTTTTATTTTTATTTTACATATTTCTTAAGATTAAACCCAGATACATGATACAGGTAGAAAAGCACTTTGGTTTTAAAGGTGCTGTGGATTTTGTAGGATGTGCATTTTGTAGTCTTTTCCTATAAACTTTCTTTGACTAGAGAAGAAAAAGATCCAAAGACAGTGTGGCTACTTTACAATATGGAAAATTGAGTGGTGTTGTGCTTACAGGATTTAGGGGGCAAAAGCAGCTAAAACGCCTTTGCATGAGCTCATCTGGCCTCCCCACTAAAGGGGTCCTTTTGGCAGCGTGTTCTAACCGACTGCGGCCCAGCCAGAGTCTAGCAGCTGGTTTGAATTAGATTTCCTCTGCCAAATATTTCATAATCAAAACCTGTAGGAAAAACTCTCCCAGACTTTATATTTTTTAATGTCTGACATGGGATTAGCAATCAAACTGAAATGGTAGGCTCCACCCTGTCACTTTGCCCATGCTCTGTCTTACTTGGATCGTATGTGGAATAATTCTGAAACTTAACTTTTGCTGCGATAACTCATGTTTAGTTGGCATGTTGGTTCTATAGGCATCTGCTCAGTGAGGCAGTTCTCAAAGCATACTTTCATGAACCTCTGAGGATCCCCTTTTCAGGGGGTCCTGTTTGAGTTTGAAACTATTTGAGTTTGAAACTATTTTCCTGGTAATACTAAGATGCTATTTGCTTTTTTTCCCTGTTGACACTGGTACTGAGGGTTGGTAAAATGGCTGGTACTTTAGCATGAATCAAGGTAGTTGATTCCATACCAAACTGTATGGACTTGCCACGGATGTTGGGGGCCAAGGGGATGTTGGTTGCCAGTTTAACCCCAAAATGTCTTTGTTGGAACAGTAAAATTTAGTAAAAATTTAGTAAAAATTTAGTTTTATTTAATCTTAACCCTTGAGTATTCATCTTCTTAATATTCTGTAAGTTGAGGGGTGAAGTACTCACAAGCACTTTGACTGCGTACTGAAGTATGATGGTTGTTTCAAAGAAAACCACGTGTGTGGTTGACTTGCTAGTTGAACTAGCTGTGATTTTTCATGGACCACCATTTTTCACTTGGAAAAACAACTTGTGGAGAAAGGCTGGGAAGAGTAGGAGGACCCTAAGCTCACCTCATCCCACAGAAACATACAGCTGGATAATACATCAGCATAAATAATCCAGAAAATGACCCAAAGGCTGGCAGAACAAACACCACAGCTAAAGGCAGAGAAGAGGTTGCATTGAAGGGGGTAGGAAGGGCAGAGACATGGTTGGGAAAGCTAGACATTATTAAGCTAGATATATAGAGATTAGCCAAAAATGCAAAACACTGCCATTCTTCACATTAATTTTTTAATGCCTTTTGTTGTACCCCTATCTACAGTAGGAAGGGAGCCACCAGCACAGCCACAGGGCAAGAAACAGACCATCACATCAGGAAGCCTGCACAGGGAAGACAAAACCCCGGGACAGTTCACTTTGAAAGGGAGAGGGGCTGAATTTCCTGAGTTGTTACAATGGTGGGATGGGGGGAACTACTTAAAGCCTGAAATTTTAAAAATCAGTGGGCTCAGCTCTGGGAGGGCCCAAGAGCCTTAGGAAGCTGAGTCCCCACCCTTTAAAGAGACAGCACAAGAAACCACCCAAGGAGATCCAGTATAGAAGCAGCAGTTTATTTATTTTATTTGTTTTAAAGAGTTTATTTACTTATTAGAGAAAGAGAGAAAGATCAGGAGTGGGGGGTGGGTAGAGGGAGAAGCAGACTTCCCACCCGCCAAGCAGGGACACCGATGTGGGACTCCATACCAGGACCCTGGGATCACGACCCAAGCCGAAGGCAGAGGCTTAATAGACTGGGCCACCCAGACACCCAAAGCAGCAGTTTAAAAAACAGTGCACTCTTGGGCACCTGGGTGGCTCAGTCTGTTAAGCGTCTGCCTTCAGCTCAGGTCATGATCCCAGGGTCCTTGGATGGAGCCCTATGTGGGGCTCCCTGCTCAGAAGGGAGTTTGCTTCTCCCTCTGCCTCCCCCCCGTCCCCCTCCAACCCTCCACCCTGGCTTATATTCACTCTCACTCTTTCTCTCTGAAACAAATAAGTAAAATCTTAAAAAAAAAAAATCACTGTCAGACAATGTTTTTCTTATAGAACTTTTGAAAACTTGGATGAGGATAGTACCTCAAAGAGCAATAAATAAAATGGCCTGTTCTTAGCTTCATTGTAGGCCATGTACCTATAATATTTTTCTAAAAGTTTGCTGGTTCTATCCTTCACTCCTGTAATGATAATTTAAGCAAGGACTTTTTTTTTTTTTTTAAGGTTTTATTTATTTGTCAGAAAGAGAGAGCATAAGCAGGGGGAGCTACAGGCAGAGGGAGAAGCAGGCTCCCTACTAAGCAAGGAGACCGATGTGGAGCTCCATCCCAGGACCCTGGGATTATAATCTGAGCCACAGGCAGACACTTAACTGACTGAGCCACCCAGGCGTCCCAAGTACAAGGACTTCTAAGAGCAAATGGATGCTCCTTTATATTTCTTTTAGTTGTCAGAAAGCCACTGTGGGCTCAGATAAAAGGCAACAGTGTGTCTTTCAAGAGAAAGGTAATTTCTTCTCATCTACCATCTACCATCTATCATCTACTGGTTTAAAACGCCAAGTTAATCACATTAGTTCTCAGCCCTGGATATACACTAGCATGACCTGGTGCATGGCTTTAAAAATTACTTACGTCTGGCTCAAATCCTCAAAAATTCAGACTCAACTGGTCTAGGCAATCTTATTCTTATTAATAAAAATTTATCCAGATGGTTCAGATGTGTAGCTAGTTGAAAAGTCGTCTGCCAACTTTCTGGTCTGAGGACCTTTACATACTCCTAAAAACTAATGAAAACACAAAAATGCTTTTGCTTTTATGGGTTATACTGATTGATATTTACTATAATTAGAAGTTAAAAGGGGGAAATTTTAAAAATTAATTTAAAACTAAAAGTAAAAAACCTATCATGTTTCGATATTAATAACTTATTTGTATTAAGATAATAATTTCCAAAACAAAAAATTAATGTGAAGAGTGGCATTGTTTTGCATTTTTTAAAAGATTTTATTTATTTATTTGACCGAGGTAACAAGTAGGCAGAGGCAGGCAGAGAGAGAGGAGGAAGCAGGCTCCCTGCTGTGCAGAGAGCCCAATGTGGGGCTCTATCCCAGGACCCTGGGATCATGACCTGAGCCGAAGGCAGAGACTTTAACCCACTGAGCCACCCAGGCGCTCCTATTTTGCATTTTTTGCTAATCTCTATGTATCTGGGTTAATAATGGATGATTTCTATCTCCTATATTTTTTTTAAGATTGATTTATTTTATTTTATTTTACTTTCTTAAGATTTTATTTATTTATTTGACAGAGAGAGACCAGGGGGAGGGGGAGAAGGAGAAGCAGGCTCCCCACTGAGCAGGGAGCCCGAGGTGGGGCTCAATCCCAGGACCCTGGGATCAGGACCTGAGCCGAAGGCAGATGCCCAGCTGACTGAGCCACCCAGGCACCCCTTATTTATTTATTTTGAAGAGCAAGAGAGAGAGTCAGGGGTGGGGAGCAGAGGGAGAAAGAGACAAGCAGACTCCTGGTTGAGCGTGGAGCCCAATGCAGGGCTCAGTCCCACAATCCTGAGTTCATGACCTGAGCCAAAATCAAGAGTTGAGTTTGATGCTCAACTGACCATCCAGGCACCCCTTCACTGTTACTTTTTTAGCAGCTTTACTGAGATAACTCATATACCATACAATTCACCCAAAGTGTGGTATTTAATAGTTTTTATTATGTTCACAGAGTTGTGTGACCATCACCATAATCAATATTAGGATAGTTTCATCACCCTAAAAAGGAAGTTCTTACCCATTGACAGTCGCTTCTCATTTTCCCCTCCACCAGCCCTCACCAGGAATCTAATTCTGTCTCTATAGATTTGCCGGTTCTGGACGTTTTATATAAATGGAATCATATGTAGCCTTTTATGTCTGGTTTCTTTCCCATAGCATATTATCTTCAAGGTTGATCCATGTTGTAGCATGTGTCATAGCTTCATTTCTTTTTATGGCTGAATAATGTTCCATTGTATGGATAGACTACATTTATCAGTTGATGGCCATTTGGCCTATTTACACTTTTTGAGTCTTATGAATAATGCTGCTGTAATATTCATATACAAGTTTTTATGTGAACATATGTTGGTTTGGGGGCATATATAGCTAGGAACAGAATTGCTGGGTCATATGGAGCTCTATATTTAACCTTTTTTGAGAAAGTACCAGGCTGTTTAGTACAGGCATGACTTCATTTGAAATTCTTACCAGCAGGGTATGAGTTTTCCATTTTCTCCACACCCTCATGGTTTTAAGTTGTATTTCCCTAACAGCTAATGATGTTGAGCATCTTTTCATGTATTTATTGGCCATTTGTATACTTCTTTGGAGCAGTATCTATTTAAATCCTTGATCCTCTAATTGGGTCGCCTTTTTATTATTGAGTTGTAAGAGTTCTTTATATATTCTGTAGGCAAATGCCTTATCAAATATACGATTTGCAAATATTGTTCCTTTTCTGTGAGTTGTCTTTTCACTTTCTTGACAGTGTCATTGGAAGCACAAAAGTTTTTAATTTTGATGAAGTCCAACTTATCAGTCTCCTCTTGCATTTTTGTGTCACATCTAAGAAGGCTTTCCCTAATCCAAAGTCACAAAAATTTACTTCTGTGAGCTTTTCTAAAAATTTTGTAGTTTTAGCTCTCACACGCAGTCTTTTATCCATATAGGGTCAGTTTTTCTGTAGTGTGAAACAGTGATCAAACATCATTCTTTTGCTTGGGAATATTCAGTTATCACAGTACCATTTGTTAAATAGACTGTTCTTTCTCCATTGAAGTCTCTTTAATGGAAGAGACTTCATAACTGAGGGTGTTTTTTTTTTTTTTTCTGAACTGTCAATTTATTACCTTGCTGGTAAGTTTTGAAATCAGAAGAGTGAATCCTCCAGTTTTGTTCTTTTTCAAAATTATTTTGGTGATTGTGAGTTCCTTGCATTTTCATATGGATATTAGGATTAGCTTGTCAATTTCTGAAGAAAAAAAAGATGAAATTTCATAGAGATTGCCTTGAATCTGTAGATCAATTTAGGGAATATTACCATCTTAAAAATATAGTCTTCTGGTCCATGATAAAGGGTATCTATTTATTTAGGTCTCTAAATTCTTTCGGGAATGTTGTAGAGTTTTCTGAGTATAAGTTTTATACTTCTTTTGCTAAATTTATTCCTAAGTATTTTTCATTTTGATTTATTATAAATGGATTTCTTTTCTTTATTTCCTTTATAGATTGTTCACTCCTACTATATACAATCAATACATTGTTTGTTTGTTTTTTTTTAGTGGGGAGGGGCAGAGGGAGAGAGAGAATCTTAAGCAGGCTTCATGCCCAGCATGGAGCCCAAAGTGGGACCCCATCTCATCACCCTGAGATCATGACCTGAGCTGAAATCTAGTGTCAGACACTTAACGAACTGAACTACTCACATTGGGCTCTTTGCTCTGTAGAGAGCCTGCTTCTTCCTTTCCGTCTGCTTGCCACTCTCCCTACTTGTGCTCTCTTTCTTGCTCACTCTCTGTCAAATAACTAAATAAAATCTTAAAAAAAAAAAAAAGGTTTTATTTTTAAATTACTCTTTCCACCCAACACGGGGCTCAAACTCACATCCCTGAGGTTGAGTCGCATGTCTACTGACAGACACCCCAGTTATGTCTCATTCTTATCATAATTTGTACAGCCTAAAAATAAAACCTTTTAGAACAGACTAGACTTGGAAAATCCCCAGGTACAACATTTATCAGAAATAATGGTCGCTTCTCCAATCAACCAAAAGTTAGATGAAGTGTTCATGTAAGCATTTCATTGAAACCCTAAGATTCATAGTTGCTGTTACGACTTACTGCCTTCAACTCTCCATTCTACTTTCCGTTTCTAAGAGTTGGTCTATAGGTGCCTAATATTAGTAGAGTCAGGCAGTATTTGTCTTTTTGTGACTGGTTCATTTCACTTAGTATAATGTTAAAAGGTTCATGTGTGTTGGCGTGTATGACAGGGTTTCCTTCCTTTTTTTTTTTTTTTAAAGATTTTATTTATTTATTTGACAGAGAGAGAGATCACAAGTAGGAAGAGAGGCAGGCAGAGAGAGAGGGGGAAGCAGGCTCCCTGCTGAGCAGAGAGCCCAATATGGGGCTCGATCCCAGGACCCTGAGATCATGACCGGAGCCGAAGGCACAGGCTTTAACCCCCTGAGCCACCCAGGCGCCCCTGATTTCCTTCTTTTTAAGACTGAGTAATAATTTGTTGGATGTATATACCATTTTTGCTTCAGTCATTCATTCTGCCAGTGGACATTTAAGTTGCTTTCACCTCTTGGCTATTGTGGATAATGCTACAATGAACATAGATGTAAAATATCTCAATAATCTAATTGCATTTCTTTTGGCTATATACTAAGAAGTGAGTCTTTTCCCCATTTTTTTAACTGTGTTTTTTGTTTCCTTATTGTTGAGTTTTAGGAATTCTTTGTATATTTTAGATATTAGTCCTTTATCAGATATGTGCTTTTCATATATTTTCTCCTACTCCGTGGCTTGTCTTTTCATTCTTTTAACAGTGTCTTTCAGAAAGTTAAAGTTTTTAACTTAAAACTTACCAATTTTTTTTCATGGATCACACTTTTTGTGTTGTATCTTTTTAGATTACCTAGGTTTTCTCTTAAAATGTCTTCTGCAAATTTATACTTTTGCATTTTACATTTAGGTCTAAGATCCCTTTTGAATTAATTTTTGTGGAAAGTGTAAGGTCTTCCAAAAGAAAACACCAGTCCTGATGCGTTCATTGGTGAATTCTACCAAACATTTAAGGAAGAAATTCCCTATAACCTCTTTCAGAGGACAGAAGCAGCGGGAATACTTTCTCATTCTGTGAGGCTAGCATTACCCTAATACCAACACCAGACGAAGACCTTAAAAGAAAATGTAGACCAATATTTCTCATGAATGTAAATGCAGAAGTCCTCAACAAGTATTAGCAAATCAAATCCAAAAAAGTATAAAAAGAATTATATATTAATAAATTATAAATTATTATAATTATAATTATATTATATATTATATAATATATAATATAATAATTATAATTATAAATTATAAATTAATAAATCCCAAGTGGGATTTATCCCAGATATGTAAGGCTGGGTCAGTATTCTAAAATCAATTAATATCATCCATCCCATCAAGAAGCTAAACAAGAGGGGCGCCTGGGTGGCTCAGTGGGTTAAAACCTCTGCCTTCAGTTCAGGTCATGATCCCAGGGTCCTGGGATTGAGCCCCACTTTGGGCTCTCTGCTCAACAGGGAGCCTGCTCCCCCGCCCCCGCCTGCCTCTCTGCCTACTTGTGATCTCTGTCAGTCAAATAAATAAAATCTTTAAAAAAAAAAAAAAAAGAAGCTAAACAAGAAAAATCATATGAATCTATCAAGAGATGCAGGAAAGTCATCTGACAAAATCCAATACCCGTTTCTGATTTTAAAAAAAGAAAAGTAAACTAAAAATAGAGGGGAATATTCTCAACTTGATAAAAACTGTACAAAAAAATCTGTAGCTAATATGCTTAATAATGAGAAACACAAAGTTTTCCCATGACGATGAGGAACAAGGCAAGGATGTCCTATCCCCTCTTGCGATTCCTTTTCAACATCATACAAGCAATTCTTGCTAATGCAGTAAGTTAAGAAAAGGAAGTAAAAGGTATATAGATAAATGGTTGACAGGAGGAGGGGGAGGGGATGAATAAGCAGAGCAAAGAGAATTTTTAGGGCATTGAAAATACTCTGTATATTATAATGACGGATATATGTTGTTACATATTTGTCCAGACCTATAGAATTCACAACACCCAAGAGTGACCCTAAAGTAAACTATGGACTTTGGGTGATTATGATGTGTCAGTGTAGGTTCATTCTTGGTAGGAAAAAAAAAAGTACCATCTAGTGAGCGATGTTGATAAGAGGGGAGGCTGTTTGTATGTGGGGGCTTAACACGTCCTAGTCAAAACTGAACCTTTCTTTGACCTGTGCAACCTTTTCAGAGCATAAAAAGGAATGGAATATTGGGCCTTAACTCATCCAGCCCAGTGTTCTGCCTATGACTTGAGGGGTCATTTTATGGGAAAATAGTATGGTATATACTTCAAAGACTATAATATTGTTTTGAAATATACTTTTCCAAAACTGCAGGTGGCTTTTATAACTTTCTGCTTATTTATCAGCATAAATTGCTGACATTTCCTTATACCGTTACATTAATTACTTTTGATCTTTGCCCTCTTTGTGGTCCTAGGTTGGTTCATTCTGGCTCCGGATGTCGATCACCCTCACTTGGATCTGACCTCACGTTTGCTACCAGAACAGGCTCTCGGCAGGGCATTGAGATGCATCTCTTCAGGGTGGAGACACATCGGGATCTGTCGACCTGGACCAGGATACTTGTTCAGGGTTGCCATGCTGCTGCTGAGCTACTTAAGGAAGTCTCTCTAGGTATAGATCCTGACATACCATTTCTTTTTTTTTTTTTTTTTAAGATTTTATTTATTTGACAGAGATCACAAGTAGGCAGAGAGGCAGGCAGAGAGAGGAAGGGAAGCAGGCTCCCTGCTGAGCAGAGAGCCCGATGCGGGACTCGATCCCAGGACCCTGCGATCATGACCTGAGCTGAAGGCAGAGGCTTTAACCCACTGAGCCACCCAGGCGCCCCTGACATACCATTTCTAATAGTAATTACATGGAAATGTTATACTTTGTTTAAAGTAAAAACTAGGGGGGTGCCTGGGTGGCTCAGTGGGTTAAAGCCTCTGCCTTCAGCAGATGCTTTACAACTGAGCCACCCAGGCGCCCCTTTATTTATTTATTTGACAGACAGAGATCACAAGTGGGCACAGAGGCAGGCAGAGAGAGAGGAAGGGAAGCAAGCTCCCTGCTGAGCAGAGAGCCTGATGTGGGACTCGATCCCAGGACCCTGGGATCATGACCTGAGCCGAAAGCAGAGGCTTTAACCCACTGAGCCACCCAGGCACCCCGAGTGTCCAACTCTTAATTTCAGCTCAGGTCATGATCTCAGGGTCCAGAGATTGAGCCCCACGTTGGGCTCTGCACTGGGTGTGGAGCCTGCTTGGGATTCTCCCTTTCCTTCTCCTTCTCCCTCTGCCCCTCCCACTCATGCTCTCTCTCTCTCTCTCAAATGAATAAATAAATCTTAATTAAAAGGGACGCCTGGGTTGAGCATCTGCCTTCCACTCAGGTCATGATCCCAGGGTTCTGGGATCATGTCCCGCATCAGGACCCTGCTCTGCAGGGACTTTGCTTCTCCCTCTCCCTCTGTCTGCCACTCCCCTTGCTTATGTTCTCTCTCTCTGTCAAATGAATAAATAAAATCCTTAAAACAAAATCTTTAAAAAATAATAATAAAGTAAAAACCATTATCGTATGGGCCAGCCTCAAAAATATTCTAAAATATGGCAGCATAAAATGATCTTGATGGACGAAACCTGGTTCTTCTGTTTCAGTAGTAAAGTTTCCCTAAACCTTATATATGGCTCCCTTATAACACCCTCTGTACAACGTGGCAGTTTTGGTGTTCATTGTTTTAATCTGTATATGATAGTGTAAGGACTGATTTACTAAGTACTAGGTGCACTAACCTTCTGTTCAGAAGATTTAGAGTCTAAGATATGGATAGGCACCCTTAAAATATGGGCATATGACAACGCTTATGGCTATAGAAGAATAAGGAATTTTGAGTAGGAGTTTGTCTTCAAATTTTGAAATAAGCATCTAAAGGAGAGAAGCCTAGTGGTGTCTTTTCATTGTTGAAGCGCCCTCTTGTGGCTAGTCCTTATGGCTTCATTTGTATATATATATGTATGTACATGTATAGATATTTCCAGATTGTTTTCCATTTTAACAAGAACAAAGAATAGTCAAAATGAAAACATAGAGTTTCTTATATGGTTTGAATTAATTTGATCTTTTTAACAATATTTTATTTATTTGAGAGAGAGTGAGAGACAACATGAAAGAGGGGAGGGTCAGAGGGAGAAGCAGACTCTCCACTGAACGGGGAGCCTGATGCGGGGCTCTATCCTGGGACTCCGGGATTATGACCTGAGCCAAAGGCAAATGCTTAATCGACGGAACCATCCAGACAACACTAATTTGATTATCTTGGTTCCAATACAGTTTACTTAATTTTGCTCCTGTTTTCTATGTATTTTATTTTATAAACAGTTTTATAGAATTTTATAAAAAGAGAAAATGTTTAAAGGGAAGAATGTCTTGTAATTTATCTTTCTTTCCATTGCTTTTGGAAAGTGAGAGATCTCCATGGCTTTAGAACTGCATAGGTAACATTTCCATGGGTCATCTTCTAACACTGGCAGAGGGATAATTTTTTAAATGTTGTCAAAATGACATAATTCTTCAACTCATTAGTGATTGGTTGATATTTTCCTTACAACCACAGTGATGATTCAAGTAGTGACACCAGTGACCAGTAAGACCCCAGCTTGGATTTCAACTAAAGCCACCATATCCACACTTTCTCATCTGTGTATTTCCCACCCATTTTCACTATAGAGTGGTTGGTGACCACATTAAAGGCTTCAGGGCTCTGGTTTTAGTCTTGGGCACAGAATGTGCTTTCTGGGTTGTGTCCTCAATGTGAAGGTCTGTTGCGCTCTCTGTTCCCTTGGGGAGCCCAAGAAAATTCATTAGGCCCTTTACTGGCATCTGAGATCACCATATCTCCTTTAAGAATCCAGAGAGAAGGGCACCTGGATGACTCAGATGGTTAAGCGTCTGTGTTTGGCCCAAGTCATGATCCCAAGGTCCTGGGATTGAGCCCTGCATCAGGCTCCCTGCTCAGTGGAGAGTCTACTTCTCCCTCTCCCTCTGCCCATCCCCCTTGCTCATGCTCTCTCTCGCTCAAATAAATAGATGAAATCTTTTTTTTTTTTTAAATAGATGAAATCTTAAAAAAAAAAAGAATCCAGAGAGATGTGTTTCCCAAAACAAAGAATGCATTTTAGATTTTTAACATTTTTCACTTTCTGTTGTTGCTTTGGTGTCTGGCAGCTAAACTTCTGGCTGGAAACAACAATCTGTCCAGTCCCTGGCTCACAGTTGTTTAAATACAGATGGCTTGAGGAGAGAAAGAATAAGGATTGGTTGGGTACTTATACTTTATTTTTTGGTAATTTTGAACCTTTTTATTCCCACTTACAGCTGTATTTTAATATTACCTTGGTAAATACTTTGATTTCCACAATTCAGGTCAACTGAAGTACTTACTAATCACTTACTCTGTATTTAGAACTGTGCCACATGTACTAAAGTGGCTGAAGGTAAACTGCTTTGATAAGAGCCAGAATTCCTTTAAAATGCATTTGTGTGTGTGTGTGTGTGTGTGTGTGTGTGTGTGTCATGCACCTGATCTGTGTCTTAATATGTGTGTGCTTAATGTGTACATCCTCATTTGCATATACAAATGTACATATATAAGCATGTCCTTCAGATGCATGTTATCACTTGGTGTTATTGTTGGGAGATACAAAAAGGTTTATTTAAAACTATAATTATGGCACATTGTACTACCTATTCAGGTATCTGTTGCCTAAAGAACATCAGAATATTGACAAGAAGAAATCACAAATTTAAGCTCTCTTTGTCTCTTATGTGTATTCGTTATGGTTTACTCATTTATTTATTTCTTTGTATAGTATACTCATTTAGAAAAATTTCAGTGACTACCTTTAAGATTTTGCTAGTGAATGCAATACATGAACTTTATAATGTCCATTTAGTTTTATTTATTTATCTTTAAAGATTTATGGGGCGCCTGGGTGGCTCAGTGGGTTAAAGCCTCTGCCTCGGCTCAGGTCATGATCCCAGGGCCCTGGGGTCGAGCCCCACATTGGGCTTTCTGCTCAGCGGGGAGCCTGCTCTCTCCTCTCTCTCTCTCTGCCTGCCTCTCTGCCTACTTGTGATCTCTGCCTGTCAAATAAATAAATAAAATCTTAAAAAAAAAAAGATTTTGTTTATTTACTTGTCAGAGAGAGAGAGAGTGAGGGAGAGAGGCAAGCAGAGGGAGATGCAGGCTCCCTGCTGAGCAAGGAGCCCAGTGCAGAACTCAATCCCAGGACCTTGCGATCATGACCTGAGCCAAAGGCAGACGTTAACCCACTGAGCCACCCAGCCATCTATATAATGTTCATTTAGTTTTAAACCTTTGTTAGATTATAGTAGAACTGATATGTGATCCTTCCAGAACACAGGACTTTTTCCTTTTAGCAAATATGAAGCTCAAGATTACTAAGCAAAAAATACAGTTAGTTCTTTGATATATTTAAAACCATTTTCCATTTGTTATAGGAATTCAAAGTATGAAAATACATATATGCATACATTTGTTTGAACTTTAATAAATTTTCTTTTAAAGGCTAATTTCATCATACCAGTTACCCAACTTTACAATTTTTAAATCAAAGATCTTTATGGAGATACTCTGCATTTCTATAGTTTTGGTGTTATAAAGACTAAGAAGTAGTAGATACAGGAGGATTGGCTTTAGTAAAGATGTAGAAAACCTCCAAAAGGGGAAGAAAAATGAGCATTTTGAAGTGTTTATATCGTTAGCATATATAATGAAAGAGTTTGTTTTTACCGTGTTCTCGATTTTGTAAAATTCTCTTGAATTTTTATTCAGCTACTGGGCAAATATGGATTGAATGTATACTCTGTACTTGTACTGGCTATACTAAAATAGAGTAGGCATAGCCCCTGCCTTTGAAGTTGGAAGGACAGAAGCAGAAGGAATAATAAGTACTTACCAGGGTTGTTATAAGTCATAAATTGAATGTACCTCTGACCCTAACACACACACTTCTAAGCTTCTATTTTTTTAAAGATTTTATTTACTTGTTTGACAGACAGTGATCACAAGTAGGCAGAGAGGCAGGCAGAGAGAGAGAAAAGGGGAAGCAGGCTCCCTGCTGAGCAGAGAGCCAGATGCGGGGCTCGATCCTAGGACCCTGAGATCATGACCTGAGCCGAAAGCAGAGGCTTAACCCACTGAGCCACCCAGGCACCCCGTAAGCCTGTATTTTTAAGATGAAAGAACTGGGATTAATGTTGTGAGGGCTTGAATTGGGTCTTTTCTGACTCCAAAACCAGTGCCTTAAGCCCCTAATTTCCCCCCTCTAAATGACTCATTCTGATGCGCAGATTAAACTCCTAGAGGACATATACAGTATCATTTTCTCTTAATTCATTAAATCAACAAATATTTATTGAGTGTTTTTTTTACTTACAGAGTGCTGTGCTTTGTAATGAGAGAAATAAAAATAAATAAGACCTACTTCATGCCTTTGACCAAATAGCTATAAGAAAGGAACATAGTGTCATGTTCTTTGTAGCCCTTGCATGATCAGCCCATTGATTAAACTTGATAGACTGGCATTTTTTATGTGCAGGAACAGATAATATTGCTTCAGCCTTTCTCCAAGAGAGTCCTGGGCAATCAGGCCAGGTTGAACCCACAAAGCCCATTATCTTCCGGATTTTTCTGGAAGACCCAGAGGAGCCCAAGGTGGCTCAGCCCTACAGCTACTGAAGGAAAGGTCTTACAGGAAATATTGGAGCCCTCCAGACCCCTCATACCGAGTAACTGGCCGCAGAACAGCAGAAACAAGATTTGCAGCAGAGCATTTCTTTGATGTTAGGATAGTCGTCCTTCAGGATACACTGCTAATCTCCAGTAGTCTCTCATTTTAAAAAGATGCAAAGTAAAGAAAAATTAAAAAATAAAAAATAAAATAAAAAGGCACAAAGTAGAAACCATGGGATGTATTTATCAGCAATTACCTTGATATAATAAATTTATTATTGAGCCTTTTTTCCTCTTGGCTTTATTAAATTTTTTTACTACTGGAAAGCTGCTTGGAAAGTTATCTTTAACATGTATCATTGTACTCAGCAGTATCCCATAGTTTGAAAAAGCCAGTGTCTCCCCAACTTAGCAGATTGTGAGATAGTAGTCAGAGCACACGAAGGAAAACTTAAGGCAGGTGGGGACCATTAGCTTCACGCAAACCATAGGAAGAAGGAAAGGATGGCCAGTAGGGCTAAATGTATCAGTTAGGATGGTTTAGGCTGAATTTAACAGAAAATCCCCTCTAAAACTAGATTAAAGAAATGCATTAAAGAAATGTTTTATCTACATAGAAATGTATTATCTACATAGAAGAGAGAGTAAGAATAAAAGGTAAGGGGATACCTGGTGGGTCAGTCGGTTAAGCATCTGCCTTCCGCTCAGGTCATGATCTCGGGGTCCCGGAATCGAGCCCCACATTGGGCTCCCTGCTCAGCTGGGAGCCTGCTTCGCCCTCTGCCTGCCACTCTCCTTGCTTGTGCTCTCTCTCTCTGACAAATAAATAAAATCTTTTTTTTTTAAGATTTTATTTATTTGACAGAGAAAAACACAGCGAGAGAGGGAACACGAGCAGAGGGAGTGGGAGAAGGAGAAGCAGGCTTCCCGCCAGGCAGGGAGCCCAATGTGGGGCTTGAACCCAGGACCCTGAGATCATGACCTGAGTTGAAGGCAGACACTTAATGACTGAGCCACCCAGGCACCCCAATAAATAAAGGCTTAAAAAAAAAAAAAGAATAGAAGGTGAGGGGTGGTCTTTCTTTCCCAATTGTATTTCTTTCCAATCTGATTGAGCCAATTTGGTTCATGTGTATACTTTGGACCAACAACAGTTACCAGAGGAAAGCTGTGCTTTGATTGGCTCAGACGCTATCTACCCTTGAAGTTGAAATCACCCTTCTTTGAAACACATAAGGAAAGAGTGTAGAAACTTGAATAAAAATAGGGTTTGGGGGTCGCCTGGATGGCTCAGTGGGTTAAAGCCTCTGCCTTCAGCTCAGGTCATGATCCCAGGGTTCTGGGATCAAGCCCTGAGTCGGGCTCTCTGCTCAGCAGGAGGAGCCTGCTTCCTCCTTTCTCTCTCTGCCTGCCTCTCTGCCTACTTGTGATCTCAGTCTGTCAAATAAATAAATAAAAATCTTTAAAAAAAAAATAGGGTCTGGCTGTAAAGGAAGAATGGAGAAATAGAAACTGGGTAGACAGCTGACAGTGAGTACTTACAAGTATCAAGACAAGAGCTAAGGAAGCTGGTTGGATTCAGCAACGTGGAGATAAAGATCCTCAGAAAAGATGCTCAGTGGTATGATGGCTTTGGCAGACTGAAAAGGACTGAGGATTGAATGGGAAGTGAAACACAGTGAAACACGGATAAACTGACTAAAGACGCTCCTTTTAAGAAGAGAAAGCGGGGCTCCTGGCTGCTTCAGTTAGTAGAGCTCAGTTGGTAGAGATTAACTCCTGATCTTGGGGTTATAAGTTCAAGCTGCATGTTGCATGTAGAGAGTACTTAAAAATAAAATCTTTTTAAAAAGAGAGAGGGGGTGCCTCGGTGGCTCAGTTGTTAAGCATCTGCCTTCGGCTCATGTCATGGTCCCAGGGTTCTGGGATCGAACCCCACATCGGGCTCCCTGCTCAGTAGGAAGCCTGCCTCTCCCTCCCCAACTCCCCCTGCTTGTTCCCTCTCTCGCTGTTTCTCTCTCTCTGTGTCAAATAAATAAATAAAATCTTTAAATAGAGAGAGAGAGAAAGGGAAGCTGAGGAGTTGAGTAATGGCATTTCTTCTGATAATGAGAGATTTGAACATCTAAAAATGTTAATGGGGGAGATCCAGTTTAAAGGGAAATGTTGAGAGGCTCCTGGGTGCTCCGTTGGTTGCTAATCTGACTTTTTATTAAGATTTTATTTATTTGAGAGAGAAAGAGAGAGTGTGCATGAGTTGGGAGGAGGGGCAGAGGGAGAGGGAGAAGAAGACTTCTCTGAGCAAGGAGCCCAACACAGGGCTCGATCCCAGGACCCTGAGGCATAGGCAGACACTTAATTGACTGAGCCCCAGGTACCCTGAGTGTCTGAATCTATGTTTTCAGCTCAGGTCACGATCTCAGGGTTGTGAGATCAAGCCCCATGATGGGTTCCATGCTGGAGTCTGCTTAAGATCCTCTCTCTCTCTCCCTCTTTCTCTGCCCCTCCCCACCACGTCACCATACTCTTTCTCAAAAGGAAAAAAAAAAAAAGAAAGAAAAAAAATACTTGAGTGTAATAATTGAACGTTAAACATGAAGTCAGAGAATTTTCTAATGCAGACTGTTAATGATACAGGGAGATTGTCCTCAGAGAACTTCGTTCAGAATGATTTGAGCTTGGATGAGAGTACATGTGGTAAACTGGAGATTTCTGGGTTTTAGGTGGTTGGTGCACACGTAAGCATTCTCATTCTCCCCCCACCCGCTGCCTCTCACCCCATCCCTGGTCACCACCTTGTCCTTGATCCCTATTCCGGGTGGTGGGTTGGTTATGAATTAAGTCTCACGGATGAAATGAACTTAGAGAAAAGATGAGGGTGTCTGTTTTACATATTACTTGGTAATAAAATTTTCCCAAAGATGCTGAAAGTTTCTTAGATTTTACATAAGTTGAAATGTCATGATTTACTAATTCCGGTATATAGTATGCACTCAGCAAAGTGGCCATTGTTATGCTTGTTACTGTCACTTAAACCCCAGAGAATTAGCACCTCTAATTGAGCCTTTTAAGGTTACCCAGAATTGGGGCGCCTGGGTGGCTCTGCCTTCAGCTCAGGTCATGATCTCGGGGTCCTGGGATTGAGCCCTGCATTGGGCTCCATGCTCAGTGGGGAGCCTGCTTCCCCCCCGACCCGCCCACTGCCTGCCTTTTCGCCTACTTGTGATCTCTGTCTGTCAAATAAATAAATAAAATACTTTTTAAAAAATGGTTACCCAGAATTAGAATATTCCCCTCTTCTCTATTTCCAATATAGTTTCTTGTCCAATTCCCTAGTATAGGACGTAGTTCATTTTTCTGTATCCATATTTCCTTTTCTTTCTCTCTCACTTATCTGAATAGGAAGCATCTTTTATTTAACTCTGTATCTCCCACAACCTAACACATAATATAACATGTAACTATGTGTCTGGCACATAAAATGTGTTCAAAACAATGGTTTCGTGGGGCGCCTGGGTGGCTCAGTTGGTTGAGCATCCGACTCTTGATTTCAGCCCAGGTCATGATCTTGGGGTCTTGAGACTGAGCCCCATGTTGGGCTTCACACTCAACAGGGGGAGTCTGCTTGGGATTCTTTGTCTCCCTCTCCCTCTGCCCCTCACCCTGTTCTCTCTCTCTCTCTCTCTGTCTCTAAAATAAATAAACCTTACAAAAAAACATAACAGTGGTTTCTACAGTGTAGATTGTTTGTAATGACCCAACTGTCATCCCTGCTGCCCTGTGAGAGCAGAGAATTAAAAAAATAAGAATAAATGATTTAATGAGCAAATAAACATATATAATTCACAACTCCGCTGAATCTCATGTATGTTTTCTGATTATTCGGGGTCTAGGCCCATGAAGTTCCTTCCCCTAACTTGATCTCTGAACACTATCAACCCACATCGTACCCTCCAAAAGGAACACAAAACCCCCACTGCTGGGTGCTGAATGTTTATCTTCCTTCCTTGATTACCGCAAAAATTGTAGTTTTTTTTTCTTTTAAACTTCAGTATTTGATGTTCTGTGATTGTCCTTGGATGCTGTTGTTGTCTTTTTATATTTCTGGTAATGGCCCTGTTAAGCAAAATCAGCACATTACATTTTTACTGACTTACCTATAAATTGAGGTACATAGTGGATTTATAGTCCACAAAAGGATTTTAGTTGAATTTTAGTTGAATCAGGACATCAGGATGGTTATAATAAGCCACCTGGAGTAACCCAGAGCTTCACTAATAAGTCCCAGATCCTGTCCCATCAGAATTGGGACACTTATCACAGCTGGCTGCCGTACACCCACACACACACACACACACACGCATGCGTGTTAAATCACAGTCAGAGACTTTTTGCTCTTCAGTGCACTACTCCTGACACCTTCTAAGGATGAGAGGTACCGGGTACTTAGTCACCATTGCTTCAATGATATTTACTTACCATTTAGGGAGAAACCATTTAACTAGGACTCTTAGATACAACATTGCTATGGCCAATTCATACTCTCAGAATTATCTGGTATTAATTAACAGTTTTAAGTGAAAACAAACTCACTTCTAAACCCAGACATATTCAGTTTCACCTTTATTTCTTCCCTTCAAGGCTGAGATAATCAGAAACAATATTCTGTTTTATTCTTTTCTTTACTTTTTTTTTTTTCAGAGAGAGAGCGAGAGCACAAGTTGAGGGAGAGGTAGAGCGGGAGGGAGGAGCCGACTCCCCACTGAGCAGGGAGCCTGACATGGGACCTGATCCAGGAACCCTGAGATCATGACCTGAGCCGAAGGCAGATGCTTAACCAATGGAGCCACCTAGGGGCCCTTGTTTTTTCTTAAGTAACACACACAGCCACTACATTTGCGTTGCTTTTCTTCCCTCCTAGGGGGAAATAATCCTAAACAGGATCTTTGGGCAACTTCGTTTATGGCAGGCTCTTAGGGGGTTAATGGCTTGCCTTTGCTAGCTGCAGTCACCTGATCTTGCCCCAGTAATGACACACCTGCAGGCAGAAATACTCACCCACCTTCTCTATCTAGCCAGTGCTTCCAGAACTTGAGCAAATCCTTGTTCTTTGAGCTTCTCTTTTCTAGACTGGAACTGACCCCCTCTTCTCATCAAACAAATCTCACTACCCTTGACTGCACTATAGCTTCAGAATAAAATTCCCTAGAAAACTGGATCCTAGTTGCCCTGATTAGGATCTATCTGTTCTTCCTCCAAACCCTTAGCCATTTATTCTGAGATTATTGCATTGAATTACTTTCTACAGGTAGTTAGTTTTATCCATGTTTCCCCCCAAGGGTTTTTGTCTGAGGATAATGAATCTTCAAAGTCTTTGGGCCAAAATTCTCTTCTTTGAGTAGCGCTGAGAAGGGACACTGCCAATATTTGTCTATTGTTCTTTTTCCTTATTACTTAAGCACAGAGCTATCTTAACTAATTCAGTGCAAGGGCAGTGAAAGAATACACTGATGGGTCTGGATAGAAGGACTTGCTTGTTTAGAAAGTACTTTTTGTGACCAAGCATAGCGAGACTCTGATCCTTTAGGTGATTTGAAGTACATCTCTCAAAGGGCTGTGTGAATTCCCAGGTCTCGGAGGGCCTTGCACTTGTAGCCCCTGTAGTAACAACAAAACTGCTCGGATGTTAGTGAGACGGAAACTTCACCAGTCTTGAGAAAAGGCATGTGCCAGTCTTAATGATCAAAGGGGGTTTTTTCCTATCAATTCAGATCAGTCCTTTGAATTTTATCTTTGATAGGACTGACAGTATGACTTTTGCTAACTATAGCTCTTACCTTTGATAATAAACATTATCTTTATCCTCTTCCCAAATATCAACCAAACCCTGTGACTGCCCCTAAAAGGCATTTCTGCCTTCTCTCCTTTGGGTGTTCTTTCTTCTTGCCCATTTGAAACCTTTCTCTACTCACTGCCTATCCAGTTTGACCTATTCTTTAGGGCCTCTCTGAAGTACCTTCTCCTCCAGGAAACTATTCCTTGACTTTGGCCTTATTCAGTCTAGTGTTTAGTCGTGTTCTGTACATTCTACCCAGCACAGTTAGGAATTTCACGTGTATGCCTATTCATTTATAAAGTTCTCGAGAGCGGGCACCATGCCTCTCACTTCTCTAGTACCACGCAGAGCCTACTGCCAGCACAAGTGTTTAATTGATACTCACTGAATCAAACCAAACCAGATCAGATGTCATGGAGAGTTATGGTCATCTCTTTCTCATCTCAGTCAAGATATTGAACCCAAGTAACCAGAACAAAACTTACTTGAGGGAGTTCCAAATAAGTTAGATATCATGCACTCTCAAGAAAGGATTCTTTTGGGGCGCCTGGGTGGCTCATTGGGTTAGGCCGCTGCCTTCGGCTCAGGTCATGATCTCAGGGTCCTGGGATCGAGTCCCGCATCAGTCTCCTTGCTCAGCAGGGAGCCTGCTTCCCTCTCTCTCTCTCTCTTTGCCTATCTGCCTACTTGTGATCTCTTTCTCTCTCTCTCTGTCAAATAAATAAATAAATAAATCTTTTTAAAAAAAAAAGGATTCTTTTTCCTTTGTTGAAGTCAGAAGAATCCTTTTCCATTTGAAAACTGAAGTGCTAACTTTATTAATGATGGCTTTTGCATGTCTTCAACAGGCTGCACGCTGAATGGCCAAGAAGTAAGATTCACTGTCCACTATGAAAATGGGTTCACTATCTCCAAGGAGAATGGAGGTTCCAGCAGCATATTGTACCGCTACCCCTTTGAGAGGCTGAAAATGTCTGCTGATGATGGCATTAGAAATCTGTATCTGGATTTTGGTGGTCCTGAAGGAGAACTGGTAAGAGTGTTTCTGAAAACCATGTTTACTCTAATAGGTATTTTCTTTCTTTCTCATTGTGTCTTACCTTTTGTATAGAAAACTGTGGATGTATCATCCATTTGGAGTCAGGAAATTGTTCTTCAGTTTTCAAGATATATTGGGTTTGGGTTTGGGGCTTGTGTGTGTGTGTGTGTGTGTGTGTGTTTCTTTCCCCCACTTCAGGAAATCATTCCTTTTTAAAAAGTTTTGTTTAAATGGTAGAAGGGAAAAATGGATAGCCCTTTTAAGAAATAGGCTTTTATCAAATATGAGCTATAAAATACGAAAGCTGGTAAATCTTAATAAATAAATTCTATCCATTGCTATTATTAGTAGTTGGTTGAGATGAGTTAAAAGTAATAGAATGGGGGACGCCTGGGTGGCTCAGTTGGTTAAGTGGCTGCCTTCGGCTCAGGTCATGATCCCAGCGTCCTAGGATCGAGTCCCACATCGGGCTCCTTGCTCCGCAGGGAGCCTGCTTCTCCCTCTTCCACTCTGTCTGCCTGTGCTCGCTCTCTCTCTCTCTCTCTGACAAATAAATAAATAAAATCTTTAAAAAAAAAAAAGTAATAGAATGACTTGGTTGCTACAGAAATTCTGCTAATGAGAAAAAAGATACAGAGGTATCTCCACACAACCATCATTTTTTTTTTTTTTTAAGCTCCTTGTCTTTTAAAGGAAAGATCAGCAGGAATTTATGATTTCCCTTAGGGAACCACAGAAGTGTGTAAAGTTTACTTCAGAAATCATAAATTATCATAAAGGAGTAAAATAATGCCTTTTCTGTCTTATCATTTTTTTAAAGATTTTATTTATTTATTTGATAGACAGAGATCTCACGTAGGGGGAGAGGCAGGCAGAGAGAGGGAGAGAAGGAAGCAGGCTCCCTGCTGAGCAGAGAGCCCGATGCGGGGCTCCATTCCAGGACCCTGGGATCATGACCTGAGCCGAAGGCAGAGGCTTTAACCCACTGAGCCACCCAGGCACCCCAAGTTCAAGTCTTATACATGAAATATTATGTCTATTGACACTATCACCATCAATGGAGATTTGCAAAACAGAATCTTGACATTTTATTACTATATCTTAGAGAAAATAACTTCCAAATAAGAAAATAACTTTCCAAATAAGAAATCATGTCTAGAAATCTTATTTTAAATGATGAACCTTTAGGAGACTATGGTTGGACCATGGATCAGGGCTTTTCAAAAGCTCGAAGCAGCCATTTGCAATGACATGGATGAAACTAGAGGGTATTATGCCAAGCGAAATAAGTCAATCAGAGAAAGAGAATTATCATATGAAGAAACAAAGAAAAAGATCATGGGGGAAGGGAGGGAAAAATAAGACGAAGTCAGAGGGGGAGACAAACCATAAGAGACTCTTGGGGCGCCTGGGCGGCTCAGTGGGTTGGGCCTCTGCCTTCGGCTGGGGTCATGATCTCAGGGTCCTGAGATCGAGTCCTGGTTGGACTCTCTGCTCAGTGGGGAACCTGCTTCCCCCTCTCCCTCTGCTTGCCTCTCTGCCTGCTTGTGATCTCTCTCTCTCTCTGTCAAGTAAATAAATGAAATCTTTAAAAAAAAAAATAAGAGACTCTTAATCATGGGAAACAAACTGAGGGTGCTGGAGGAGAGGGGGCTGGGAGGGATGGGGTAATTGGGTGATGGATATTGAGGGGGGCACGTGATGTGATAAGCACTGGGTATTATATAAGACTGATGAGTCTACCTCTGAAACTAATAATACACTATATGTTAATTAATTGAATTTAAATTAAAAAAAAAAAAGAAGTGGGAAACATCCCTCAGAAGGCCAGAGGGAAGTATAGTCTGAAACATCAAATCACTGACTTCCCATCCAAGGGTCTTTGATTAGGTCAGGGGTGTTTTAAGGGCCTCAAGAAACCAATAAGCACTTTAAAATCATTTGGATTTCAGCATTGTATCTATATTTCTGGTATATTTAACCTTGCTGGCAAATAAAAATATGTATATATATATATTTTTTAAAGCCTCAAGCATTAATTAGATAGAGTTAAATGCTTCTATTAAATTAACTTATGTTAAATTAACTAGTTATTTATAGCAGTTGTCATTTAGCAAGCTAGGTATTAGATTATTCCTGGCTATATAGTTTTACTCCCTGCTTTATATTTAATGTATACAAAGTTTAATGATGAAATTCATGCTCTGTAATTTATATTTTGAATAAAGTTGTATTTTTCTTTAAAAGGCATAGTTAACTATGTCCTATTCCTGGTTTCTGCATCAGTGCTGACGACTGACTTGACTCACAGCCCGATGCAGTCCCCTTGTTCACCTGGTGTCAGCTGTCCAGATAGAGGCCTGAGCTTAGGAATCTATGACTAGCCCTCCTAACTAGCCTCAGGAGTTGCATTCCTACCACAAACCTGTGAGCGATACCAAAAATCATACCCATCCATAGTCATATTCAGCTGCATTCACTCTGATTCCCCTGGGAATATAATCCTAATTAATGATCTCCATATAGCATATTCCTCTTTGTTTTCCATCTTCTTCCGTTTGGTTCTTCCTGCCAGGCATGGTGGAATCCAGCACCCCACCACTTGTCTCCTGTGATGTGGAAGCTCACACTAGTGTCTCATTACTACATGGAGTGACCTTACTTCAGAGTATACTTTTCATTTGTGGCTTTAAGTTCCTGAGAGATGTTTCTATAAATCTGGCACCTTTTTTTTTTTTTTTTAAGATTTTATTTATGGGACACCTGGGTGGCTCAGTGGGTTAAAGCCTCTGCCTTCAGCTCAGGTCATGATCCCAGGGTTCTGGGATTGAGCCCCACATCGGGCTCTCTGCTCTGTGGAGAGCCTGCTTTCTCCTCTCTCTCTGCCTGCCTCTCTGCCTACTTGTGATCTCTGTCTGTCAAATAAATAAATAAAATCTTTTAAAAAAAAAATATATATATATATAAATATTTTATTTATTTATTTGAGAGAGACAGAGAGCATAGGTGGGGGAGGGGGAGAAGGAGAACCAGACCCCCTTACCCCCGAGTAGGGAGCCCAGTACAGGGCTCAAGGATCATGACCTAAGCCTAAGGCAGACACTCAACTGACCAAGCCACCCAGGTGCCCCAACACCTTCTTAATCCAAATTCTTTCTAAAAAGTAGAACAACACATCCAAATTTGTTCATTTTGTGTGTGTTTACGAAAGCTTCTGTGTGTGGTAGTGATCATTCGTGTGCTTTCTCCACAGACCATGGACCTGCACTCTTGTCCGAAGCCGATCGTATTTGTGTTGCACACGTTCTTGTCAGCCAAAGTCACTCGCATGGGACTGCTCGTATGAGCAGCAGAAAATCAGAAAAGTCTTGAATGTCACAAGAAGTATTTCCACCTCAAAAAAAAAAAAAAAAAAAAAAGCACAAAAGAAATCTCTTTGCTCTCTCCTCCAGCACAGTGCCTTGACAAGGATCTGCAGATCACTGCTGAACAGTAACTGTGTTTAAAGAAGAGCCTGCCTTTCACAAGCTACCTTGGCCAGAAATTCTAGGATTCTAATAAGCTCCAAACTGAAGCTGTTGATTTATTGCCTCGTTTCCTAATGTGGTTTCTAAGTCACTAGATTTATTTCCCCTGTGAAGAAGGATGGCTCATTGTGGGTTTTTGTTTTGTTTTATTTTGTTTGTGTTTTTTTGGATGTAATCAAATATCCAAGAGTTGTTTTCATTTTCTTCTTCTTGTAGGATTTGTTTCAAGCCTCGACATCTTGCTTAGTTCAACCATCTTTTCCCAGGTGCTAGCTGACAGCCATTCTGGATAGGTGCTTCTGGGCCATTCTGGATAGGTCGTACGTGCTGTTGGAGCTTACTGTCACTTCATCCTTCCACCCTAGGAAGTCCTTGAATTGCACACCAAAGCGTTCTCCCATCTGTCCCGGCTCTCCTGCATCCCACTCTGGCCATCACTTTCCCACCGCATCAGAAGCTTTGCCACTCATAAGTGCTAACTTTAGGACTTAGAACTTGTGAAATTTGATTTGCCTTGCCTTCCGCTCCCTTTCTAATGGTGACCAAGTAGGAAACCACTGATTTGAAAGAAGAGGTTTGCTTGTTTTAGGTTTTTCTGACTTATCTTTGGTAGGAGCCAGGCGATAAGATTTCTTTTAAAAGAAAATCCTCATTTTAGCCTAAGCCATTTTTTTATTGCTTACCAAATGTGCCTTTGGTTAGGGTTAGTGGAGCTTTATTAGTCATTGTTTGAATAACTGGATTATCACTGCCATTCCAGGGAGATCATCCATCTGGGTTTTGAGGAATAGTCTTTGAGATGGTTTTCCTTAGGTGTATCTTTTCTAGTGGGTAGATCTCACTGAGGAAGATAAATCTTGGAGAGCCCGCTTCTTTAAAGAGTAGGCTCTATAAAGCCATCTCTTTAGCACAAACATCATATGAAGTTGCTTTGGGCTTTGTGAGCCCATGCTGGATCCTGGCCCTGGTCCCCTCCCTTTGTGGCAGCAGAGTGGCATGGACAGGCAGCTGCTAATTCAAGACTCGCTGTTGGCCTAATAATGCATTCTCCGGTGGGCAGGGTGATGAGACCACAGAACAGCTACCTGGGTTTTCCTAAGCATTGCCAGATGTCATTATTATTTAGTAGCAGTAAGATTGTGGTATTAAAGAATCACACTCAGCTTGTTTTTCCTAATTATGAAGGAGGTATATATCTGAAAACATTTAAAATAATATAATAGCTATATATAATGACAAGATTACTACAGTCCCCAGATCTAAAAGAAAAGGTGATATCGACTCAGATGTTCTCAGATACTCAGAAGTATCCCTCAAAGTCTAGGGATACTTCTCACTTACTAGATCTGTTAGGAGTGTCATAAGAGGAGGTGAGCACTTCAGGGAGTAGAGGAGGGTAGCACTCCAAACAGGGAGGAAAAACCCCAGAACCATAAATGCAAAACATGAGCTATTTGGTGTGAGCTATTTGGACTGACCTAGGTGGGACATTTGAAAGAGCAGACTCATGAGCAGAGAGTTTGAGTTAGACATTGTAACTCCATTGTCTTTCTTCTGCCCATGAGTCAATCTTTCTTCCCCTTGTACAATGAGATTAACTACATGCAGAGGGTGGGGAGAGATTACAGTTCTTCCCCCGGCTACAGTTCCAAAAATAAATGATTTGATCCACTTAAAACTGGAAATTGGAATCTAGACTAGAATATGCCTTTCAAGAATTTTTTTATGTTTTAAGGACTCATAGACCTATGTTTAGTTCCATCTGAAGTAAATTTGCAAGGGAAGAAAAGAAATATCTTGAAGGTCCAGCTATGATTTCTGGAAGCAGAATTTCAACACATAATACCCTCAGATAAGGGAGCTTAGACATTCTTTGCAGTGAGAGCATTATTAACCTGAAAAGTTGCACAGTGCAGTCACAGACTCTGCAGCAAAGCCATTTGGTTGAGGTTTTCTTGGTTACTGTGAAAGGCTAAGCCATTGAGAATATTTCCAGGGGGAACTTACAAGTCCCCGTGCTCATCAGTTATATGAAAAAGATCTCTAGAAAGGGTGTAATGAACATGTGAGCAGGAGAAGGTAAAGTGTGTGAGCCATTCTGGCTCATTTTGTTCAAGCTTGAACCATCATGTTTAACACCAAGGTCCATAAGGTTTTTAAAATATTTTGAGTCTTAATGTGAAATGAAAATGTCAAATTTCCTTTGACCACTAGCACCCCCGAGAGCAAGAGCCCTTAAGCTGCCTGTGTAACATCAACAGCTTTCCAATCATGGGTGACCAGCTTGTTGTTCAATTAAGTGTGTTTATGGAGTTTTCAAACCACAAATGAAGTACTTTTTATGAATAGGACAGCCTTGATAAATACGTATTTTGTATTAAGATGCCAAAATATGGCAAATTATTTTCAGACGGTAACTAAAAATGGGCATTTGGGGTATTTCACACCTTTTCTAGAACAGCTTAACTTGTCATTTCTTTTTCATTTTGAATTAGGAAAGTTGCTGAGAATGTTGTGGGCTTCCATGTGTAGAATGGGAATGAACTTGCAGAGTAGTGTCATCCCAATGGACCCGCTTCCGTGCCCTCAGTTCCCCCCAGACCTGGGGCTTTGACATCTTCTCCATATTCCACACAGATGTCTACAAGTAGCCAATTGGCGTGTGAAAATTCTTCCTCCTCATTTCCTAAAATTTCCCCTTTTCCTCTCCAAAGAAAAAAAGAAAGAGAGAAAGGCTCAGTTACTCTTTTTCTGAAAAAGGTAAGCCCTTTCCTGAAGTTAACAAACCGTACCTGGAAATAAGTATCTAATATTTTATATGAAGAAATACTTTAATGTATGTTTATACAGTATTTATTAGATAGTTATAACTGTAAACTCACCTACCTAGTAGACAGTTTCAGATTAAATATTGGGACATGTACAAGCAATCAGAAATTACTTTACATACCATTCACGTATTTTAAAGCCATGTTTTAGCACTTTTTAGGCTAGGTGAAGTCTGATTGTGCCTGTTTTTATCAGCTGTACCCTCACAAACTTTGTTATGGAACATTATTGGATGGCGGGAGAGATTGAATTATTTATTTCTTATATTTTTAGAAGTGGAAAAATCTAACCAACAAATGAAAGAAGTTGCCACTGATTATTTGTTTTCCTAATTTATCATCCTAAGCAGAATGGTAACAAAGCTTTTTTCAGCTGATTAAATGCACTTAGCTAATAGACCAAAATTTATTCTTTAAAAAAAAAATTAAGCTGTGTGGAATCTGGACAAGATTATGTTTCTCTCAGAAAAAGTTTTCACTGTAAATGGTTTTGATGGACAAAAGTGTGACCACTTTTGAGAAAAAGTTATGATGGATTTTTTTTTTTAATTTTGTGAGAACCTCCAGGTCTTCTTGTTTAATTTATGTGCATGTGGATATATTTGTATGTTGTCAAAAACATGGAAGAATCTCCATATTTTTAATGCAAATTCTATTGTAAGCTGCTATGCAAATTCTATTAAAACCCTACCTACTTAAAAGTTAAACATTTTTGAAGCTTTCAGGGAAGACCTGTAGACTTAAGCACTTTCTTTGCTTTTTTGTATCTTATCTTGGACACTTATGCTGAACTTTGTTCTTATTATTTTCACTTGTTATAAGCTATTGATTGTATGTAATATTGAAACTATCCAAATATCCAGCATACATTTCCACGTTGCTGCCATCCACTGTTGATGCCATGAATGAATGGCTGGTTAGAAAGCCAAAGGTCATATTTTTTCAATTGCTATTGAAGAAGTAAAATGCCTGACCTCTTTGGTCTCAAAGCAAATTGCTCTGGTCAGATCAAATATCTATATAAGGAAAAGAGACTTCTTTAAATTTGGAATTCGGCTTAAACTTCAAGTTTAAGTTGCGTTTGACCATAACCATATTCACTCTTTTTGTATGTGTATCTCTATCAGGTCTATGATGTACCAGGTGGTATTATATTATATCCTGTCTTAAGTTTGGAAATCTTAGTTAAATTTAAATTGTTATTGTGGCTTTTTTTTTTCCCCTCCTGAAGATGAAAGCAGAGGAATCTGCCATTTGCTACTGTTCTCTCTTTTTCAAGATTGCGTGGTAATCTAGAATTCTTTTTACTTTCTACATACTGTCTTTAAAAACCAACAGCAGCATTCTCCACTCTCCCTCCTTTTTAAAAGCCGTCTCCTTCCCTGTGCTGGGTATATAGACAATAAATGTGTGATGACAGACAATTATAAAATAATTATGTTGTATATCAAGATTATGTGTTTTTGAGCAATAGAGCTACTCCTATCATGTAATGATAAGTGAAATTTAAACTAGAAATAGACTGCTTAGTGGCATATTTGAAACCATTTCTCTAAAAAAAAAAAAAAAAAAGGTAGATCCGGCAGATCAGTGATACAAGTTCATTCTACCGAAGGATAGAATTTCAAGTTAAAGTAAGGTACCAAAAATAGGTTCATAGAGCACACCTGTGTATCTGTTGTCTTTTTTTTTTTTTTTTTAACAATAGCTAAACTCCCCACTGGAAGAGTGGTGTTTATATATTAGCTCAAAAAAATATCTTAACAAGATTTCTTCTTTTGTTTCAAAACTGATAAACTTGAGATTAATCTTTTGCCGCCTCTATTCTTCCCACTTTAGGTGGCTGAACCAAAGCAGACTTAAGTTTTAAAGATTTTTTTTTTTTTTTAATTTGTCAGAGACAGCGAGAGAGGGAACAGAAGCAGGGGAAAGTGGGAAAGGGAGAAGCAGGCTTCCTGCAGAGCAGGGAGCCCAATGTGGGGCTCGATCCTAGGACCCTGGGATCATGACCTGAGCCGAAGGCAGACGCTTAATGACTGAGCCACCCAGGTAACTCCAGACTTAAGTTTTAAAACTGAATCTACGTTTGGTGTGATTCATAAGTAATGCCATTTACCAATGATTCCTTGCTCGCTAATGAACACTTGACTATATTCAACAAAAATCTACCATCTGAACTGTAATCCTTGAGTTGCTCCAAAATAGATTGGTTGAAACAGAAAAGCAATAATAGAGAAATGGTACTTTATTATATTGTAAGATTAGCTACCCTGGTAGATTCCTAGTACCTTCCTCAGTTCTGTTGTTATCTGACTATGCTATTGACCCAGATGCTTTGTTTTAGAATTCCCCTTTATCCCAGTCACATATTATACCCTTTGGAACCTGAATGCTCTGTCACCTCTTCTGAAGTGATGGAAATCTCTTATGAAAAGCCAAAAGGTTCTTTGGGGGCCTGGAGGAATTCTGAAACTGCATGGCTAATTAATGACATATTAATTCAAGTATTGTTTCATCCAATAAGCACTTAGTAGGTACTCTGAAGGGTCCAAAAGAAAGTTCCTGCCCTCAGGTAGCACATAATCCATTATTTCTCAGTTATGCCATGCCATCTATCAGTCAGTGGTCAAGTAATTAACCACTTCATACTTTTACCAAAAAGTACCTCTGCAGTTCTGCTCCGCTGGCTGACTGGAAAAGGTTTGAAATCATGCTTGGTCTCTGGTCCAGGACGACATGAAAGAACTCCAAGCACACTTAAGTAGGTCAGTCTTTTTATTATGCTTAATTTTTTTAATGCAAAATTAGACATTAGTGGGGCGCCTGACTGGTTCAGTTGGTGGAGTGTGCAACTCAATCTTGGGATTGTAAGTTTGAGCCCCATGTTAGGTGTAGAGATTACTTAAAAATCTTTTTTTTAAAAATTAGAGTTTAGTTTGGGAAGAACAGTGTAGAATATCCCTAGGGATAAATTACAACAACAACAAAACTTAAGCTCTGTTGCCCAAAGTGGATCAACAGGAAAGTCTTTTTAAAGAAATGCTTCTTTTAACTATCAATAACAAAGCTGAATGTATATTTCATCTACCCCCATTTCTAAATTGTGCTGACGCATGCATTTCCACACTTACACCCTTTGAACGTCTCATTTGCTGAAAGTTCTTATACATGGTAAAAGGAACATTTGTCTGTAATGGTGTGTCAAAAAGAAGATATTTTAAACCTAGCAAAGTTCCACTTATTCTAGAACACTCTGACATTCAAACCCAATAAAAAAGACACCTAAAGGAAACAAGAGAGGCTAGTTGAATTTTTTCATAATTTCATACAGTGACACTTCCCTCCCACCCACCTTGCCTTCCATTTATTACTAGGGTCAGCTTTTAAGGCAGTGTCCTTCATCATACCCAGAAAGTACTTCAGTCCTCTGTGATTGGAATGGCACAGGACACATGGTCACATAGGCTCCTTCCCTTTTGTTTTCCACGTCCTGGATTAGTGCACACAAATTAGGTCTTGCCTTCAGTGTGTTGGCCTTTAATTTAAACCTACCCTTTGACAATCAGGTGCTAATGATTCTGTGGTATTGGAGTCAGCACATAGGTATTGTCGTGTAAGTGTCTGTTCCTCCTACGTTGACAGAAGTGCTTTCCTTCTATCTTAGTCCTGTTCTAGAGGGTATCACATGTGTTTTTCACCCCTGTTTTGTGCATTACTAAAACTTGGGGGAGAGGAAATGACTTCAGTTGAGTTTTGGGTTTGGCACAATCATCAATCTCAGTGATATTCTTCATACCTGTAGCAAGTCTACCCTGATTACAAGAACTGGTTTTAGTTTTGTATTTTTTTTTTTCTCCAGCATAAGACTCCAGTATTACGTTTACAATCTATTGGATGTGTTCAGCATACGATCGTGGTGCCCAAAGAATTTGTTTCCTTTTTGGTACCAGACCCAAGGTCTTATAGAAGATAATATGGCAAACCACTACCTATGAAGGCCATTTTGGCTAATCTGTGCAAATTCTGATTATGCCCCCCCCTTGTATGTATTTTATTCCACACAACTTTCATTTTCATTAAGTATTATTAGAAAGCTAGAGTAATACTTCTACAAGAAATTAAAAGTATATGATATTCTGGGTTTTTTCTTCTTTTTAGAACCCTATATTTAAACAAGACTTCTTTTTAAGTGTTGTTTAAAATTCAGTTCTCAAATCCTCTGGTATCGCCAGACTACCAAATCAAAACTTAGGGCATAAAACAGGGCAGTATTTGTGTTCTTAAGAATTTAAAAAAGCTTTATGTGTACTCTATAAATATAAATGCATAGACAATACTTTCCCTTGAGTTGGATATCAACATACAGCATTGTACATTACAATGAAAATTTGTAACTTAAGGGTATTATATATATAAATACATATATACATTTGTAACCTTTATACTGTAAATAAAAAAAATGCTTTTAGACTTGTATTTTTTCTTTTATTTTTACATCAAAATGGTTTCAAACCTGCCAAAAAATTTCAAGAGCAGTACAAAGATCTCCTACATCCCTCCTCTTCATCCAGACTTCCCAGTTGTTAACATTTTACATTTGTGCCGTTATCCCCTCTTGTCTTTCTCTGACATGTTGCTCTAGCACCCTTACATCCTCAGTGTGTCCCTCCCAAACATAGCGACACTCTTCCTGCACTGTCGCCGTTCAGCCCTCCCCGCATCATGAAATCAGCATGGCCCAACACTACCACCCAAGCCACAGACCCCATTCGCGTGGTGCCAGTCCTCCCAGCAAAGTCTCCTTTTTCCTTCCGGCACAGGAGCCTATCCAGTACCACAGGTGGCGTTCCGTTGCCATGTCTCCTCAGTCTCTGCTGGTGTCATTTTTAAGCAGAAGTAGGGCAACTCCAAACTCAAAAACCTAGCTAGGGTTCTAGTTCCACCACTGACTTTCACTGACTGACGGGAGCTTAATCATTGGATCCCTCTGAGCTTTATACACTTTGAGTTACACAGAGGAGGGGAGATGGTTTTTCAGCAATCCTATCAGGAATCGTCAGTGCTCCATTCATTTGGGCTGTCAGTCACTCACTTTGCATGAGATTTCGCCCGGGCCCTACCTCTCCAAACTGTTACTCACCTGAACTTAGTTTTTGTAGCTCTTCTTCCACATTCCTCTTGGCCCCCACTCAAGGGATCCTTAACAATACTGTTAAGAACCCACTCCTTGGCAGGAGCCCTAGAATGCTGGCGTTTGTCTGGTCTGATTTTACTAGGTTGTATTGGCTAAGCAGAGCTGACTCATCGGTCCAAGCTCAGGTTCACAACACGTGCCGCCCTGCCAGCATCAGCCGAATCCCATCTGGGAAAGTGCGGCGCATGAAGGAACAAACCAAACTGTGTATTTGCAAGTCAGTGACTTTTCTACCTGAAGTGTGAGAGCTCAAATGTGTGGGAGCTGAGAATCTGATTGCTGCTCTAGTGAGGAAGTCAGAATATGAAGTTCTTGATCTGATTTGGATCTACGAAGCCAGAACATGCTCCATGTGACATCTCACAAATCATATTTAATGCCTTTATTTCCCCTTCCCTCCCTCCACTGACTCCCAAACAGCCAGCAGTGGCAACACCACTGGAGAACTGAGGGGTTCTCGGAGTCTGTTTTCAAGCTGTCCTCCCAGGAAAAAGTCAGCAGTGGGCGACCAAGTGAGACGGGGAGGAGATCCCCATTTCCTGCCACCAGATGCGGCTGCTTGGCACAGAACTTCCCTCCAGGATGGGGAGCTTCCTCTGGGAACCTTGCTTTGTCGGCAGGGCGGGTGTCTGTACTGCCGGCTCACAGAAGACAGAAGCTATTCCAGGAGTCCCAAGAAAGCCGAATAAGCAGAACGAAGAGAAGGTGAACACAGCCCATGGATCCCACACCCAGCCCTTGCTATGTGCTGAATTGTGCCCCACCAAATTCACAGGCTGAGCCCAACCCCCCACATCTCAGAGGGTGACTTTTTTTTTTGGAGATATGACCTTTGAAAAGGCAATTCAGTTAAATGAGGCCGTTAGGGTGGGCCCTTGGCCAGTCTGACTGGGGCCCTTAGAAAAGAGGGAAGGTTGGGCAGAGATAAAGGGTGCATGTGCACCCAGAAAAGACCCCACGAGGACACAGCAAAAGCATGGCCATCTGTCAGCCAAGGAAAGAGGCCTCGGAAGAAACCAACCCTGCTATACCTTGATCTTGGACTTCCAGCCTCCAGAACTGTGGAGAGAATTTCTATTGTTTAACCCCCGCCCCCAGAGTGTGTGGTCCTCTGTGATGGCAGCCCTAGCCATCACGACCCAGCGCTCCTTAACTGCAGGGTCTTCCAGCTCTGGAAGGACAGCGCCGATGCCAGGCACAGAGTGGCAAATACAAGTCTCCCCAGGCCACACAGCTCCGTGGGCGTCTGAAAGCGCAGTGCTCAGGGTGGGAGCTGAGAAGCCATGACCCATCCCGTGTGTGTGTGCGTCTCCCTGTCTCACCCAGGCTCATCACAGCCCTCTCCCACCACCATCCCGATTCCAGCGTCCACAGGAATGCACAGCACCTTGCTTGGCCTTTTGGTTCCTCCATCTCCTCGTGTGGGACGATGGCACTTTTGTTCCAGTTCTGCCATCCTCCTGCTCCCACAGTCGCCCCCTAGATGGTTATTGCTGGAACAGAGCCATTTCCCAAACCAGGAACTGAAGCAGCCCTCTCCAGCGTGCTCCTGCTGGGACCATCCTTCAACCTTTTGGGTCCTCAACTAGTCCATGGACTCTCTCACCTGCTCCTTATTCGTCTCCCTCCTTCCCAGCCCCAACCCCATGGCCCACCATTGCAGCACCGCGCTCCCCAAAACCTGTGAATTCCCTGCTGTTCTGCCTTCACGGGAGCCACGTGGAGGAACCCAGCTACCTTCCTGCGTCTCGGTGAGTAGCTGAGTCCTGGGGAGGAAGGCTCAAGGTAAACTGGTACCTCTGTAAATTTACAGAGGTTGGCAGCCTTTACCAGGTGTGCCCTTAGCACTGCTCATGTTTGGGTCACTTGAAAGGATTTCAAACCATCTTTACCCTCCTGAAACCCCAGGCCTCCCACTTCTCTCTCTCTCTCTCTCAGCAGATTCTCTTTGCTCCTAATTCACTGAGAAAACAGCAGCCACCCAAAAGTACTCTCGTGACCTTTGTGCCTCTCGTGGTACTTTGTGCCTCCTCGTGACCCCCTCTCAGCCAGCCCATCGCAGGAGGGTTTCCGCCTCCATCACATGACTGGAACGTCTCTGGCTGAGGCGGCTGGTGTCTTCCTATGACTGTTTGCCTCCTCAGCTGCATTAGATACTGTGCTCCCGTCTCCTTATCAGTCCTCCTTCCCTGACTCCCAAAACACTCCTGTGGCTAGCCTCCCTCTCTACCTGTCTTTCTGAGCTACTTTGGCAGGCTCATCCTCCTCCCGTCAGCCAACAAGCATCCAAGCTCCGTCCTAGGCTCTCCTCTCACCTCCGCCTGCACTCTGCGCTGCCCTAGGAGATCTCATTCCCACCTATCCCCAGAGGTCTCTCAGCTGCGTGTCTCCGGCCTCACCTTTATTCTGACTCCGGGATGCCTATGCCTAACTGAAACTTGGTGTTTCAAAGGCACCTCATATTTGTGATCTTCCTCACTTCTCCACCCCCCAAACCTGGGCTCTGTTCAGTATTCCCCAACTCAGTGGCACCAGTATCTGTCCAGGTCCTGAAGCCAGTAACCCAGGAGTCTCCTCTGTCCCTTCCTGACCCTCACCATACCCCAAGTCTAAAACACTTCTGTGTGCTTATGATTTGTCTTCCACAATGTCCCCATTCTGTATACGTCCCTCCGTGCCCCTGCCCCTTGTGCAGGCTTCCTTCATACTTGTGGTCTACAGCAATAGCTTCTCATGCTGTAGCCACCCCATCCCTGCAAGCTGTTCTGCACAGTAAGGCTCGAGTCACCTCTCAGAAAAAAAACAACAGGGCCCCTGGGTGACTCAGCTGGGGAAGCATCCGACTCTTGGTTTTGTCTCAGGGTCCTAGGATAGGCCCACCGCCTCATCTCTGGGTTTAGCTGGGAGTTGCCTTCCCTCTGCTGCTCCTACTCTCTCTCTCTCTCTCAAATAAATAAATAAAATCTTTAAAAACAAATAAACAAAAAGCAGTTTCCCACTATCCTCAGGATAAAACCTAAAATCTCTACCATAGCCAAATGCCCGGGCCTTGCCCAACTCCCCCACATCCATTCACTTTGACTTACTTTCTGCTCTGCCTATCCGAGCCTTCTTCCAGTTTCTCAAATTCCATCAGTGGCCTCCATAGGGCCTCAGGACCTTTCTACAGGCTGTTTCATCAACCTGGAGTGTTCTTTCTCCTGCCTCAAACCTCGGCTTTGAGCCTGGGAAGCTTTGCTGACCACCTGTCTTGGGCAAGTGGCCTGTTAGATGTGCACAAAGCACATGGATTTTCACACATGGGCCTCAACACGCTTATTACATTATCTTTCCTGATGAGCATCATCTTTCTTCTCAAACGGTAGGCTGACCTAAAACTGTTTTGATCATTGCTATATCCCCAGAAACTAGCACAGATGTACTATACTAAAGTTCACAAGGCTAAAGCCCCCAAGCATTGGAGATTTAAGAAAACCACTTTCCTGGGGCACCTGGCTGGCTCAGTTGGTAGAACATGAGACTCTTGATCTCGGGGCTGTAAGTTCAAGCCCCAGGTTGGGTGTAGAGATTACTTAAAAAAGAAGAAGAAGAAGGAGGAGGAGGAGGAGGAAAGAAAGATCTTAAGAAAAAGAAAAGAAAAGAAAACCATTTTCCCAAAGAGAAAAGTAGCAGGGTTGATACTAAAAAACAAAACCAAAAACTGACTTTAGACTGAACCACCAGCATCATATTAATAGTTAACAGAGGAGGCACCTGGGTGGCTCAGTCGGTTAAGCACTTGACTCTTGATTACTGCTCAGATCGTGATCTCGGAGTCCTGAGATCAGCTCCTCTTCTGGCTGCGTGCTGGTCATAGAGCCGGCTTGAGATTCTCCCTCTCCCTCTTCTCCTCCCCCTGCTCGTGCTCGCTCGCTCTCTCAAAAAGAAAGAAAAAAAGAATAAATAAAAATGGTTAACAGAGACTGTATCCCCAGTGTGGGGTACACTGTGTTTACAGTAGCTAGCTCATTTATTCCCCCCAAAAGCCAGACAAGGTAGATGCTAATTATTACTATACTCTATTAAACATAAGAAATCCAAAGCTCTGGGAGTTAGGTTTACTGTGCAAGAAAAACTGTTGTACAGGCGCTGTTTTACTAGAAATAGGATCTAGGACTTGAGGACTTGAGGTTTCCAGGCACCCTGCCTCTGGCCCCGCCCCCGCAGCCCCCACTTCCCGCCCCGCCTCGAAACCCCATCCTAGCCTCTGCTGAGCTCCCCGCCCCTAACACGCCCCCTGCCCAGCCCCGCCCGGGCCCTAGTCCGGGCCGCCCCTGGGCCGCGGGGAGCGGTGCCTGCAGTGCCAGCCGTGGCCGCCGGGGGGCAGTCGCGCGGCTCAGGCCCGACCGCTCTGGGCCGCGCTCCTCGCTCGCCCTCCGACTCTGCTCCGGCTGCGAGCGGCCACCCTGCCCGCGCCCAGCGCCAAGTCGCCGGGCTCCCCGCGCCCGACGCAGCAGCTCGGCTCCCGGGGGCCGGACTGAGGCCGCAAGCAGCGCCGCGGGGTGTGGGGCGGACCCAGGAGATGAAATGACAACGTCAACCCTCCAGGTATCTCGGTGCGGCTGGGCTCGGCTTCCGGAGGCCGGAGGAGGCGCGGCGGGGCCTGCGAGCCAGCAGTCGGGCGGGCGGCCTGCTCGGAACCCCGGCCCAGTGGCCCTCTCCCCGCCGCCCTGTCGCCGCCTCCGCCCGTTTCTGTTTTCACGCGTCCGGAGCCACGGGCCGTCTCCCGTCCAGAACTCCCGTGCCCCTGCCACCCCCACCCCCCGTCCGGCCAGGCCGAGCCCCGAGGCCGCTCCGTGCAGCCAGCGGCGCCCGAGTACCGCGGCGGGAATCAGCCTCCTGCGGACCGCACAGGCGCCGCCGGGGAAGCTCGACCCCGCAGTCGGGCTGCTGGCTCTTCCTCCTTCTGCTTCCCTTAGGACGAGTGCCCGCTCCTTCCCCAGGCTTGGATTTCCTCCTGTCGGCCCGCGACCCTTCATTCATTCCCCAGGTCTTGCCTGGTGGTGCTGGGGCGGCGCCACCTGGATGCGTGACTGACCCATTCTCCAGGTGCTGCCGGTCCTCCTGGGCCGGCGAACAGAAACCTGCCCAGGCCTCAGACCTAGGCTTCAGTGTTGGCTCTGCCACTCGGTCGCATGTGACCTTGGGCTAGTTACTTGATCTTGGAATTTCGGGTTTCCTGTCAGTGAAATGGGGTGATACCCTATAGGGTTGTTGTGACAGTGGCTCTGGATTGAGTAATTCAGGTAAAGTCTTCTAAACACAGTGTCTGCTACATAGTGCTCAAGATAAAGCCTGTGAAGGAGTTAGGCAAGACTTCGTGGAAGAAGGGGCATATGGCTGGATCCAGAAAGGATGGGTAGCATTCAGACACCTGAAGGTGGAGGAAAAAGTGGGAACAGAGGCATGGAATAAACTGGGCTGCTTGGCCAGGAATTAACTAGTGTCCAAAGCCAGACCCCACCATCCACCAGCAGAAGCTCTGATGTGTTATCACAGGGGTTTGTAAACTTTGGCTGCAGATTCCACCTGTCCAGTGTTTGTGAGCTAAGAATGTTTTTACATTTCTGTTCAAGTTTTATTAAGGAGCGCTGCATGGCTTAGTCGGTTAAGCCTCTGACTCTTAATTTTGGCTCAGGTCATGATCTAAGGGTCGTGAGATGGAGCCCTGTGTCTGCTCCATGCACAGCAGGAAGTCTACTTGAAGATTCTCTGTCTCCCTCTGCCTTTCCCCCTGCTCACACACTCTCTCCCTCTCTAAAACAAATAAATAAATCTTAAAAATAAAAGCTTTGTTAAGCTATAACTCACTACACAATTGGCACATTTCAAGTATCCGATTCATTGGCTTTTAGTCTATTCAGAGTTGTGCAACCATCATCACACTTTCAGAACATTTTCATCACCCCGGAGAGAAACTCCACACCCTTTACCATCAACCCCACAAACCTTGTATCTCTCCCAGCCCTGGGCAAACACTCAGATAATTTCTGTCCCTATGGATTTGCCTATTCTGGGCACTTTATTTCTTTGTTCATTTATTAAAAGATTTATTTATTTAGTTTAGAGAGGGGGAGGGGCTGAGGGAGAGAGAAACTCAAGCAGATTCCTCGCTAAGCATGGAGCAGACTCGGGGCTCGATCCCATGACCCCGAGATCACCAAACGAGCAGAAACCAGGAGTCTGATGCTCAACCAACTGCACCAGCTAGGCGCCCCTATTCTGGGTATTTTATGTAACTGGAATCATACAATATGTGGTCCTTTGTGACTGGCTTCTCTCACTTAACATAATGTCGTAGGTTTCTTGTTTTTATTTTTTTTTATTTTTATTTTTTTTTTTTTTTTAAATTTTTTTATTTTAATAAACATATAATGTATTTTTATCCTCAGGGGTACAGGTCTGTGAATCGTCTGGTTTACACATTTCACAGCACTCATCATAGCACATACCCTCCCCAATGTCCATTTCCCCACCACCCTCTCCCATCCCCCTTCCCCCCCGCAACCCTCAGTCTGTTTCTTGAGATTGAGTCTTTTATGGTTTGTCGGTTTCTTGTTTTTAAAAGGCTGGGAAAAGATATCTCATGACACGTGGAAATCATGAAATTCAAATTTCAGTGTCTATAAATAAAGTTTTATTGGAACACATTCCTGCTCTTTCGTTTACGTATTTTCCATGGCTGCTTTCGGTCTACAAAGGCTGAGTTGTGTAGTTTCTCCAGAGGTTGTATGGCCAGGCAGGTCTCACCTATTGACCATCTGGTCCTTTACAGTTTGCCAGCTCTTCTGTTAGCACATCTTCCTTCGTCTTGTCCTTCACCCTCATCCTTGCCGTATGTGTTACTAGAGATGCACCAGGCTGGCAGTTTTATTTATCACCTCACCCTTGTGTTATGCAAAACTATTCTTCAGACTGCAGCTGAAGCCTCTTGCCTGTGAAGTGTTGTATGCACTTGCCAGGAGGACTTAATGTGCTCTTAGGTACCTTAATCAGTAAAGTATCTCGAAGGGAGGGGAGCAGAGCATCCCTCGAGTATTGTTCTGAGCCCTGCCTTTCCAAAGGACAGACCCAAGCAAGGAGGCATGTAGAGTGAAAAAGTCCACGGAACTGGTCATGTTTGTTCTGGAGAAGAGAAGCCATCAGGGACAGGAGAACTCATTCCATTGTCTCCTCAGAAGAGCAGGTGGTCGGGGGAGAGTAGACCTGCGAAGCTTGTGTTTAAGCTAATCATCCGAGAAGGTTCTGGGCTCCTGGCCATTCCCTCTTTGTAGGTAATGGAGGTAGCTGAGCTTGAAAATAGTAGCCAACACTTTCACCTTTCCTCATCTCCTCAACCTGGTGAGTTCATTTATCATCATCTTGGCCTAACCGACTCCCGCCCATCAGTTCTGTAGAGCTAGCCGTGTCTTGCTGAGACTTCCGACTTTCAGAGGAGGAAGGGCTGCACAAATGCCTGAGCCCGGCCAAGAGCTGGTCAGGAGGTTTATTGTTTGCTGTGGACGGAACTGTGTGGACACGGTGGGATCTGCCAGCCTCATGTCCAGGGCCGATCAGCTTGAGGAGGGTTATTCTGGTAATGCTTCCTGGGCTGGTGAAGCCACGGTTTCTAAAACTGGATATGTAGGTGTAGGGCAGCTGCTTGAAAATACAGCGTGCTTTGAGTTGAGTTTAGAGCACAGGCCTCCAGGAATTGTGAGATTCACAAAAATACCCTCACAGAGTTCTTAGAAGATTCCAGAGGACCGTTCCCCTCAGTTGGCAATATATATATGTCTTTGGAGTAAGCAAGCCCTTTTCTTTCTTTTTTTAAAGATTTATTTATTTTAGCGTGTGCATATGCCAGTGGGGGAGGGGCAGAGGGAGAGACTCTTCAAGCAGACTGCCCACTGAGCACAAAGCTGGACGCCCCTGAGATCATGACCTGAGCCAAAACCAAGAGTCAGACACTTAACTGTGTGCCAGCAAGCACTTTTCTTACTAAAACTACTGGTAGGGACGCCTGGGTGGCTCAGTTGGTTAAGCTGCTGCCTTCGGCTCAGGTCATGATCCTGGGGTCCTGGGATGGAGTCCTGCATCGGGCTCCTTGCTCGGCAGGGAGCCTGCTTCCTCCTCTCTCTCTGCCTGCCTCTCTGCCTGCTTGTGTGCACTCTCTCTCTCTGACAAATAAATCAAATCTTTTTAAAAAAAAATTTTTAAAAAAAAAGAATAACCTTAAAAAAAAAAAAAAAACTACTGGTATACTGATCCATGTGTCTAAGCATCCCCTCCCTAAGGAGCAAATTTAGGAAAACCATCTCTTTTCACCACAGAGAAGCGGGTTGGGCCAGTAGGAGGATCTGGTAGAACTCAGGGCTGGCTCGTCTCTGGCCTTTGAGGGCAAGTGCGGTTCCTGGCCTTCACACTGAGCAGCACACCAAGCAGTTGGTTCTGGCGTTTCCCCTGCTCCACGCGCTGGGTCCAGGGCCACTTTTCTTTCCCTTGATGCAAGGAATAGAAAGTGGATTCTCCCCTTGAGCCCTAACCTGAGATACTTGGTCAGGTTTCCACTTACTGAAATCCAGAGTGAAATTGAGAAGGAGGTTGCTTTCAGCTGTATGAGTGTATTGTGAAGAGGGATGGCTGTCTTTTAAAGCTCCCTTTCAACATCTTTCTAGCTGATGTTGGCAAAATAGGCCGACATAATTGTGTGCATCTAACAGATCTGCAGGATTCCTGCTGCCCTGGGACCGCAAGGGCTTTTGGGTCTCTTGGGAAGCACTGAGGTATCTGAGGTATTTGCTTCGCCTTTCCAGAAAGCCATTGATCTGGTGACGAAAGCCACGGAAGAGGATAAAGCCAAGAATTATGAGGAGGCCCTCCGGCTCTACCAGCATGCCGTGGAGTATTTCCTACATGCTATCAAATGTGAGTCACGCAGGGCCCAGCCCGCCTGCCGATCGCATGAAGAGCGCCGGCCGGCGGGAGCAGGTGGGCACACCCTCTCCACTTCCCCTTTTGCAGATGAGGCACACAGCGACAAGGCCAAGGAGAGCATTCGAGCCAAGTGCATGCAGTACCTAGATCGGGCAGAGAAGCTGAAGGATTATTTACGGAACAAAGAGAAGCATGGCAAGAAGCCAGTCAAAGAAAATCAGAGTGAGAGTAAGGGGTGAGTACAGAGGAGTGGGGGACCCCTGCCGGGACCAGAGACCCCAGGAGCGTGTGCCCTTTTTCTGTGTTGCGGCCATTCCTGGTGCTGAATATTTCCATGAACGGTGTCTGGTTGGATCCGCACAGAAAAGCTGTGAGTGAAATGCGAGCCAGCAGGGAAGTTACAAGCCTTGGATTCCACATTCAGACTCTCAGGGTACATCCCGCCGCGGCCACTTCCTAGCCGGGTGATCATGGACGCGTGCCATGACCCCCTGTGCTTCCAGGCTTCTCATCTGTAGAAGAAAGATAACGTTCCTTCCCGCCCAGTGTTGCTCTAAAGGGGGGATGAGATGATGCGGGTCAAGGCCCGAAAGTAAAGCGTGGGGGGCAGTAAGGATGGAAGAAGTGCCAGCTGCTGTGACAGTCGGAGTTACTGTCTGCATCTGACAGAAGAGATGGCCCAGATCACAGAGCTGGCACCCGCTGGAGTCTGGACCCACACATAGGGCCTCTGTGTCCCACCCCAAAGCCGGTGTTTGCTCGGCAGCCCCTCACCTCGTGTGTGGTTTGCCCACCACAGAGAGTCCAGTTAGCTGAGCATAATGGCCAGTGGTGTCCTGGAGGCGAGGGGGTGGGCCCAGGCAGGAGGGTCATGCGGCAGGAGAGAGGTGGGTGGTGTGTCTGCCGCTCCCCCCAGAGCTGATGGGCTCTGTCCTCGGATGGACAGGGTTCCCCAGAGAGCCAGACATACTCTGGGAAGGGAAGAGGAGGGGGCAGGAGGTGAAGCATCTTTGGGGGGGCTGGAAGAGTTCTGAGGATGGCTGATCACTTAGGACCCATTAGGGATTGGCCCTGGGGTGAGACCTGTGACCTTGTTCCTTTCCCAGGTCCCCCGCTTTAAACCTTACCTCCTCTCTGAGTCACAGCCACTTGCTGTCTGGTTGTGAATCTGTGTGAAAGGCCAATGACAGCTCTGGTTGCCCACCCAGCTGCTCCTGAATTCCAGCCAAAGCGTATAACCCTCACCAGCCTTCTGGAGAGAACACACATCTCTGTTCTTACTCCATTAATGAAGAAACAAGGATGGGTCATGGGAGTGTTTTCCTGGGGATGCGGAGGGGAGTGTCAATTACAGGTGGTCTGAGGCTCCCTGAGGTCCCTCGCCACTGCTGAGCAGGGCAAGTGGCTCTCTACCACTGGGCCAGCAGCCAGAGCCTGGCCTTGCTCTCAGAGCCTTCTTGCCAACTGCCTCTTGCTTTAGCCTGTCATCTTCTGTCCTTCCCCAGCAGTGATAGTGACAGCGAAGGGGATAATCCAGAGAAAAAGAAATTGCAAGAACAACTGATGGGTAAGAGGCTCACCCACCAACGGCGGTGGGGGTAGGGGTGTGTGGCGAGGGCCCCCTGGAGGGTCGGCTCACACTCATCAGTCGGGCTCCAGGTTGAAGGCTCTACTTGCCTCTTGCAGGTGCTGTTGTGATGGAGAAGCCCAACATTCGGTGGAATGATGTGGCTGGCTTGGAGGGGGCCAAGGAGGCCCTCAAAGAAGCTGTCATTTTGCCAATTAAATTCCCACACTTGTTCACAGGTAAGAGTTGAGCTACTTTAGGCCCAAATGGAAAAATAGCAGGCTTCCGAGGAACCCAGCGCAGGGCTCACACTCGGAAGGTGTCCAGGAGCAGGTGGCCACTCGGCTCTCTTGGCCCTCAGGGGGTGAGGGCCCAACCTTCCCTCTCAGGGCTCTCGGTGGAGAGAGGCCCCAGGGTCTACCCATCACAGCCGTCTGCTCCTTGGCTCCTCTCTGGTGTCAGGAACACCTTTGCAACTAGAACTTTGACTTGACTCCCAGTGGGTGAGTAGGGTCAGGAACCAGTGGTAGCCAGTGTCATATCCACAGTTCTGGGGGTCATGAGCCAGGGCTAGGAGCAGGCTCTCAGCAGGTAATTCAGTTCCCTTTCTTCATTTGCTTCTAGAATCAGTCGTCTTGTAGAATTTTTCTGTTCCCTTTCCCCAGTCAGGAGGAAGCTCACCTCAGTTTATTCTTTGTTGTAGGCAAGCGTACACCTTGGCGAGGGATACTGCTCTTTGGACCCCCTGGTACAGGGAAATCCTACCTGGCCAAAGCGGTGGCCACAGAGGCCAACAACTCCACCTTCTTCTCTGTGTCCTCCTCAGACTTGATGTCTAAGTGGTTGGGGGAGAGTGAGAAGTAAGTCAGCTGCCAGGCCCTGCTTCCCTGCCCTTGAGCCACCGCCCAGAGGAACTGCTGTTGGGGATCATGGAGAAGGAGCCAGTGGAGGGGAATCCTGCTAGCTTGTTGGGTGGGACACTGTCCTGACAGAGCTTGCCCAGACTGAACGGGCGCGCTGGGGAGAGGAGTCCTCGTGAAGGGAAGGCAAAGGCACTCCCAGTCTTTGGGTGTCAGCCGGGTGTCCTCTGTTGGGGACTTCATGTGGTTCAGTTATTTTCCACACCGACTCCCGTTTTGCAGAGGATGACACCGAGGCTGAGCGGAGGGGAAATGACTTGTCCTAAATCCAGAGCTAATGAGTGGGGCTGTCGCCAGGGCTGGCTGTTCCTCATGGCACAGTGCTGCCGGAGGATCTGTAATTCTGGCAGGACGGGCGTCCTGACCTGCCTGTGGGAAAGGCAAAGAGAAGCAGTGACCGGGCCTTTGGCTGGGATGTGTGCGGGCATCCTGATCCCAGCCCCACTTGTTACCTTCACAGGCTAGTCAAGAACCTGTTCGAGCTGGCCAGGCAGCACAAGCCCTCCATCATCTTCATCGATGAGGTGGATTCCCTCTGCGGGTCCCGCAATGAAAACGAGAGCGAAGCCGCCCGAAGGATCAAAACGGAGTTCTTGGTCCAGATGCAGGGTGCGTGCCAGCACCGCGTGCCCTCCCCGGGGCCCGGTCCGCCTGCAGCCAGCCCAGCGCGTCGTAACTTCTTCAGCTGCGGCTGGGTCTGATGATCCTTAAGACAGAGGGGAGATGTCAGAGCAGCCCTTCTCAGCTCCGACTCCACAGGCCTGCAGAGAGGTCGCCCTGGCCTTTGGCCGCCAGCCTTCTGTCCTTCCCGAGGCCGGCAGGGCTTCAGAGAAGGCTCGTGGCCCAGCGGAGCCGGTTGGGGCCCTGCAGGTGGGGGCACGGGGCTGGCCCCAGATCGGAACACAGAGGCCCCTGAGGTGCTTCCCCCAGGTGCTCCTGTCCTTGCAGGTGTTCTGAATCAGTGTCTGTGTTTCCCTTTCTCCACAGGGGTGGGGAATAACAACGACGGGACTCTGGTTCTTGGTGCCACCAACATCCCCTGGGTGTTGGATTCAGCCATTAGAAGGAGGTGAGTCTTCCCTGGTAGGTGCGGGGGGCCGAGGTCTTTCTCCCGCTGCGGTGCCCGTGGTCTCCTGCCGCTGCGGCTGTGGGTGCAGACGGCCTCCGCTTACCTGGAGGCCGCCTCGTGTCTGTGTGGTGAGCAGAGTCCTCAGTGAAGCCACCTTCTGGAGGGCCCCAGCACCCCTCTCCGCGAAGACTGTTACGCCCTCTCTTCTCAAGTCCTGCCGCGTGCTTGGCTCTGTAGGTTTGAAAAGAGGATTTACATCCCGCTGCCTGAGGAGGCTGCCCGAGCCCAGATGTTCCGGTTGCACCTGGGGAGCACTCCCCACAACCTCACGGAGGCCAACATCCACGAGCTGGCCCGGAAGACGGAAGGCTACTCGGGTGCCGACATCAGCATCATCGTGCGGGACTCCCTCATGCAGCCGGTCAGAAAAGTTCAGTCAGCGACACACTTCAAAAAGGTGAGTGGAGGGGCGCCTGGGTGGCTCGGCTGGTGAAGCGGCCAACTCGTAGCTCAGCTCAGGTCTTGATCTGATCAGGGCTGGGAGCCCACGTTGGGCTCCACTCCTGGTGTGGAGCCTGCTTTAAAAAAAATAGGTGAGTGGGCCAGCAAGGAGTTGTCCAGAAAGCGTCACAGGAATGGGGATGCCAGCTTTCCCTGCCAGTTCCTTGGCTGCTCAGGGGACATTTCTTTGGTCTCATGGAGAACCAAGGACAAGTACGTGAGCCCTCTGGCTCCACGGACTGGGGTTGCACCTGCTCTCTCTTTGCCTGTTGTTCTTCCTGTGTGAATGTGACCATCTGCCAGAGGTCATGGCCCCATGCCAGTCACCTCTGCCACCTCCACAGTCAGCGCTGTGCTGTCGTGTGTGGGGCCCCCACTCAGTGTCTGAAGAATCAGCGGTTACAGAATCACTCGCTCTAAGGCGGAGCTCCTGTCACACAGTGTATCTGTGTCAAGTGTCTGCCAAGGGTCCTGCTGTGCACCTGGTGCTGTTCTAGGACCTGGGGAGACACTTGGGACCACACCAGACAAAAATCCCTGTCCTACAGGAGTTGAGGAGATACTCATTTCTTAAAGGGTGATGAGGGGGAAGACAGGGCAGGAGATGGAGTCTGGTGTTTCTGATGTTCGGAGTTGAGTGGGCAGGTTGTATTCTTTTTTTTTTTTAAAAGATTTTATTTATTTATTTGACAGACAGAGATCACAGTTAGGCAGAGAGGCAGGCAGAGAGAGGAAGGGAAGCAGGCTTCCCACAGAGCAGAGAGCCCGACGTGGGAAGAGCCTGATGTGGTGCTTGATCCCAGGACCCTGGGATCAAGACCTGAGCCGAAGGCAGAGGCTTTAACCCACTGAGCCACCCAGGCACCCCCAGGTTGTATTCTTTTAATAATAAAAAAAAATTGGGGCGCCTGGGTGGCTCAGTGGGTTAAGCCTCTGCCTTTGGCTCAGGTCATGATCTCAGGGTCCTAGATCGAGCCCCGCATCGTTCTCTCTGCTCAGCGGGGAGCCTGCTTCCCCCGCTCTCTGCCTGCCTCTCTGCCTACTTGTGATCTCTGTCAAATAAATAAATAAAATCTTTTAAAAAAAAAAAAGTTAAATAATAAAAAAAAATTTAGTTGAGAGAGAGAGAGGAGTTGGGAGGGGCAGAGGGAGAGAGAATCCCAAGCGACCCCCTGCTCCTTCTCACAACCCTGAGATCATGACCTGAGCCGAAGTTAAGAGTCAGGTGCTTAACTGACTGAGCCACCCAGACACCCCACGGCAGGTTGTATTCTCAAAGGATAGGCCACCCCAGATAATATCTGAGTCAAGAGTTGAAGGAGGTGAGGGAATTAGCCTTGGGGATATTTGGGGGGATGTTGCCAATAAAGCAGACTGTGGTTAGAAGAACATTTTTGATGTCACTACATTTGTGGTGAGATTTGATGGAGTCACTGAGGAAGAGGAAGATACTGAGACACTTCAGGCCACAGATCGCGGTTCTGGAGAACAGTGCCTTAAACATGCTGACCACAAACCTCCAGAATCCTACCGTGAGCCACTTTTGACTGCCAGCCTGAGACTTCTGAAGGAGTCATTCTCTTCTCAGACTGATTAATGACCTAGAAAGCCAGGCACGCATTCATCCTCTCCCACTACCTTCTCTTCAGGACTCAGAAATCTGAGGCATCCCATCCCTTCCCCAGTCATCGAGGTGGAGCCCCTGCAGCCTGACTCCTATTTGATTTCAGGTCTGTGGCCCTTCCCGCACCAACCCTAGCGTTATGATCGATGACCTCCTGACCCCATGCTCACCAGGGGACCCAGGGGCCATGGAGATGACTTGGATGGATGTCCCTGGTGACAAACTCTTAGAGCCTGTGGTTTGCATGGTAAGTGGCCAGCTGGGAGAGGGACTACACAGAGCCCAGAAAACTGGGGTCTTGGGCCTGAAAATAAAAATAGGCTTCTCTCCTTAAAAAAAAAAAAAAAATGGGCTTCTCCCCTTCCCTGTCCTGGGCTGTTGTGGCTCCTCTGAAACAGAGAATGGCCTTTGGGGCTCTGGGTAGCTGGGGCTCCTGCTGTTAGACTCAGCGGGGACCCAGGATGGAGGCCATAGCATGAGCATTTTATTTTATTCAGTAAGAATAAAGTCCCTCTGGCATGACTACATCATTCCATGGGTTTGGTTTGTTTTGTGCCCAGGAGGAGGCAGCGAGTGTCTGTTGGCAATTGGCTTTGGTGTCACTGCACAGGCAGCCTCATGGGACTAGTCTTCCCCCCTCCTCGTCCTGGTCTTCCAGATGGTCTTGCCTGTCGTGTGGGGCAAGTGTTTGTCAGTGTGGCTGGTATGGCGGGTGTGTAGTCAGAACGAGCTTCTCCCAGCAGTTAAGACATGAGGGGAGTTTGAATTCTCTCAGACAAGAAGTAGGCCTGTTTGGGAACGACACGAGCCGCCTCTGGAGGGAAGAACGGTCCTGGCACGGGAGACATGCATGCAGGCACCAGGCAACCAGAAGGAGCTTTGCCTTTGGGGCTGGGGGCTTCTTCCTGCTGGACCCCATGGGTCTGCGACATAGAGAGGCTGAGGACCTGGGCCTGGCTCCTCCTCAGCTTCGTGCCCTTGTCTTTGCAGTCGGACATGCTCCGGTCTCTGGCCACCACTCGGCCCACCGTGAATGCAGATGACCTCCTGAAAGTGAAGAAATTCTCAGAGGACTTTGGACAGGAGAGTTAAAAATTTCTTCACTTGGTGACGGTGAAGGTGGGAGGTTGACTGGTGTAATAAATCCACGGCACTCCCCACGTCAGTGGCCAGACAGCGCTCCAGGGCTCGTCTTCACGTCACTGCGGCGTCCCCTCTGCTGTCTGGCTGCCGGCTGGGGAGCAGGAAGGAAGGGCCTCCCTGGCCGCAGAGACGCGGAAGCACATTCAGCACCGGGTGGAATACTGGTTCTTCCTCCTTCCTCTCTCTTCTTCTGGATGCTCACCAACTCCTTGTCCTGCCCCTCTGTATTTTTTTGTTTTTTTTTTTTTTTTTTAAACCTTTCTTTGTTCCCCTAAATTAATGCTGCTTGGATTTTCTTGTTTATAAATAAAGTTAAAATCTCCCGGAAGCGTCAAGGGGTGGGAGCAGCCCGCACTGTGGGGCTGTAGACCTTCAGGACGGCTTGCAGCTCCCTCAGCCTGTCCCTTCTAACCCAAGTTTTACTCCCTGCCTTGGAAGACCACGAGTCAAACCAAGCCATTCCCAACCTCCTAGGTCAGCATCCCAGGCCCTGTGTCCTCTCTGCAGGACAAGAGGATGGTTTTTGTGAGCACAAAGCTGTGTAGATCAGAATGAGTGAAGGCAGTCAGGTGGGTTTTACTGCTGCCTTTTCTTCCCTCTGAATGTGAGACCACCACACCCCCACCACTGCCCCTGGCTCCCTGCCCTGGAAACGGGCTAATAAATCCTTTCCCTCTTGAGCCACCTGAGTGATCGCATCTTTGATTCTTATCTGGGCTCCTTGAAGGCCATGCTTGCTTCCATGAGAAAGACCCCCTGCTCTTCTCTCTGTGCTCTTCATCAGACAAGGGTACTGCCAACTGCCGCAGTTCCCACCGTTCTCCAGTCAGGCTGGCCGGATCCTCCCCCCACCCAGGGCCTTGCACCTGCAGCACCTGGACCCTGTGGGCCAGACGTGGCCTGTAGCTATGTTTGGTTTGGCTTGCTGCCAACACTGAAAAATCAAGAGTTGATGTAAAAATTCAGATTTCTGGCTTCTGGGAGATTAGGCAACCTGTAGCCACAGCTGAGCGGGGGGCTGCCCTGTTCAGAGGCAGAACACTCTCTCCAGCTCACCCATCCCCACATGGCCTGACTTGTGCGGATGAATACACAAAAGGCCTGCCCTCGGGCTCCTCTAGCTCCCCTCCTACTCCAAAAACCGTGATCATTGCTCCAGGTCTTACCAGAACCCAAACTGTCCAGAACTGATGTTGCGGCCGACTCTTAGATCACAGTAGCCTTGCACCGTGGTGATCTTTGATTTGGTTAGGAATGGCTGCTGAATTGCGACAACTTTTTGTTGGGCTCCTTGAAGCCTCAGGCCCAAGTGCTCCTCTCCAGTGTGGGTACATCAGCGCTGCCTCAATACCATGTGACCCCTTGGCAGCAACTATAGCTGGCATCTTTGTCACTTAGGAATCCCCAGGGCTCTCACTTTAGTTATGTGCCCTCAGCCAGCAGTTATTGTTTGTGAACGCTGGACTAGAAGCCAGCACAGGACACTGCCCTGCTCGTACGATTTCTTTTTAGCTACTTGTGTTTTCTTAGTCTACCTCCAGCCACCTTTACTTGAATCAGGTCCTTGCTTGCTTTATTTTTAAAATCTTCCTTTCTATTGCTCAGACACCTTGACAAGTCACGGGTTAACAGAAACAGGCTGCTGGGGTTCATCTTCACAGCTTTGGTCGCGGCTGTCACAGATGTCATGCCTCTCCATCACCAGTGACAGGATGCAGGGTGATGACTGTCCTATTCACATGTGAGGCTGAAGTCACTGCAAACTGATGGTGTGCCCTCACCATCCATGCTAAACACCGCTCACAGGTACAGAGGCATTTCCTCCCCTAAAAGCTAACTCTGAAATTCACTCCTCCCTACCTGGGAATTCTGTCCCAAACCTTCTGTCTACCTTGGCTTTCACTTCGGTAGTTGACTTCTAAGGTAGCTGACTTCTGAAACGTTCCTTAGCTCAAGATGATTTGTGAGTGTGGTTATTGTGGCTGATACATCTCCCTGAGGTGGGTGACGTTTTATTAGAAATGCAGATATGTGGCTTTAGGCTGTAGTAGCTAGTTGGACAAATCCTCCTAGGTGGATTTGCTTACAATAGTACACCTCCTGTTGTCAGCAATACAGAATTTCAGGTTTTCTCCAAGGTCCATTCTGAGCAGCCACATACTCTCAGGCCCCCAGCTCAGAAAGCTGCAGGCAGATGTTACCAATCTACATTACAAAGGCATCTGTAAGGACATTAACCTCAGAGCGAGGTAAGGAAGCATCAGAATATTCTGAAGCCACCCTGCAGGAGCTTAGGAACATTGTCCAAAAGGAAAGGAGGGTCACTGACTTCCAATTTTCATAAGGATCCATGTTTTTAGTACACACACCTCCCCAGTGGCTGAATATCTAACATGACCTTGGAGCAGTGCTGGCTCCTATTCCCTTCCAAAGTTTAATGCAGAGAGAGCCAGTTACCTTTGGCTTGACCCTGTAGGGCCCCAGAGGGTGGTCTGTTTAGAGAAAGCCATACTGGATCCGTTTAGTTAACTACTGTTTAAAACAAGTTTTTTCTAAACAACTTACTGGACTGACTACATGGGTAACAGGATTTTGAGGATTGTGGTAAGAGTACCTGTGTTGCAAAATTCAACATAAAAATGAGGCAAGACCAGTATCTAGAGAAACAAGTTCCTTTACATCTTGCAAAGGTCTGACAGTATCTTAAGGCTAATCATTGGTCAGGTTGATGCTAATTTATTTTTCCAAAAATAATTGTGACCAGGAAGCACAAGTTTTGCTTTGTTTCTTTTCTAATTGTGACAGGAAGAGGTTCATTGCTTCCTCAACTATCATCCCTCCCCTAGCCCTGACCCATGAGCTCCACCAAAAGAATGAGCCAAACAGCAGCTGCCCAAGAAATCTTAGCAGGGAAATCATCACCCAAAACTTGTGACCCTGGTAAAATGTGTGGGTACTCATTTATGTTAATACCGTCATTAAACACTTCATGAACTGTGACCATTCTGTTCTGTTTTACTTATACAAGCAAACTGTTGTTCAAGGCAAAGGACTCTGCAGGTAAGACACATACAAGCCCTCTCTAAAAATAAGAACTCAGTGAAGATGGTCAACCACAGTCTTAACCTGCATTTTTAAACAAAGCTTTCAGATATTAGGGACTATGTCATTATCAAATCTTGGCTTGGGGTAGATTATACAGGTCTATGAAATAATGTCTACTAAGAGTGGTTATTTATTTTCCCCAATTATTACCATACAAAATCATCAGGAAATGTTCACTCTTTCGGGGGAGTTCATTTTCCTCTCAAGTTGAAGGCAATTATTTTGTCCATGGCTGATTTCAGGGCAAACATTTTTGATATATTCCTCCAACCTGGTTTGGCAATTCATTGTTTTCTGTCAGACCAAACCAGTATCAAGTTGATACCAGGCAAGTCATCCCCAGCTCAAATCCCAAGTGTTTGTGTTTTGGTTTCCAGAATCCTCAGATGCAGCAGAAAAAATTTAGTCATTCACCTCCATCCAGTAGACGTTTGTAAATGTCTTGCTGTCCATTTTGTCAATGAACAGGCAGCCCTGCAAGTGGTCCATCTCGTGCTGGATGATTCGGGCTGCCCATCCGCTCGCCTGCCACATGACCTGCTCCCCTTTGGGGTCCAGCCCTGCAAAGTAAGTTATAGCCTGGTTAAGGATCTGCTCAACCGCATCATTTTTAATCTGCTCACCTTTTCCCTGCCTTTGGCTGTTCACAGAAGGCAACATGAGAAGAGAATGTAGACAGCAGCCCCTATTCTTCCCAGAAAAGATGCCTCAACTCTGCGCATTACCAAGTATTCAATGTGGCTCTAACTCTGACAATAGGTTGCCGGACTTACTGTGGGGCTGAGATGAGGAATGATCTTTAAAAGGTGCCTCATTTCTAAACATTCCTCCCATTTCTGAAGTACTGCTGATTTATTTCAATTCCTAAGAGTCTTTCAACTTGGTACACTATAAAATTAAGGGATACCACTTACTTTCTGACCTGGACCAAGTGGCCTACTCAAGAGGAGCAATCTTCCCAACCCCAGCAACAAATCACATTCCACAAGATATCCTGCGGTATGACAAACATGTACGGCTCATCATCTCGGCCTAGGGAAAACTGGGTCCCACTTCTCCCATTCCACCACGACGGATCCAATTGGGTAAAAAGGGTACGTGTGTGAGACAGCCAGGGAGAGGGCACACAGTAGTGAGGTACGGTCGGAACTAGGCCACGTTCCCAGCCCAAGCCAAGTCCCTAACAAGCTGTCTCTGCTGTCACACTAGCCCCCATCCCCATCGGTCAGTCTTGAATCACGTCCCCTGCAGGGTTCTGCCGGCAGGCTTCGCTGAGCCTGCACTTCACAAATCTGCACTTTAACTGGAGCTTTGCGAAAACTACATAGGACCAGAGGTCGCCGCTTCCATGGGCAGAGGGGAAGAGACGCACGCGTTTACCCAGGCACCCCAAAGCCACCGCCCTGCCCCTGCAGCACCTGAGATCTGCACGGCCTGGAAGCGGGGCACGCAGGCCAGGAAGCCAGAGACGCTCTCGCAGCCCTCAGGGAAGGTGACCAGGCGGCTGTCTAGCACCCGCAGGCTGGGGTTCACAAACACGCGCAGGGGGAAGGGCTCCATCTGGCGGGCCTCGCGCAGGCGCGGCGGGCAGGCGCGGAAGAGCGCCTCGGGGAACTCTAAAGCCAGCACCTGCAGCGGCACCCCGAGCTGCGGAGCGCTCAGGCCCACGCAGCGCCGGCTCCGCATCACCTGCACCAGCCTCTGCACCAGCCGCTGCAGTTCGGGCCCCGCCAGCTGCGCCGGCTCCACCGGGCAAGCCACGGTCCGCAGCGCCGGGTCGCCGACCTGACACACGCGCGGGTAGGGCGGCTCGGGCGCTCCCAGCACCAGACGCCGCACGTAGCGCCAGTAGGACCGCCGGCGCGCCGGGCCCTCGAGGCTGTCCCGGGTGGGCGCTGAACTGCAGGCCCGGGCGCCGCCGCCCGCCGCTCTCCCTGCCCACGATGGGCCTGGTCCCAAGCAGTGACGCGCCCGCGCTAGCAGCGTCCCCAGCAGCAGCCGCGCTCCCATTCGGTCCCCGGTGCGCCGGGCAGATCGTCCCGGTCCCCACCGCCCTCCCCGGCCCCCGTAGGCGAGCGCTTCCGTCGCGGGGGACGCCGGGAAGCCGAGTTCCCGCGCGCCTTCCGGAAGCGCGAAGGCGGCCTCTACAACGCAGCGCACCTCCGTTACGTCAGCAGCTTTATTGTTGAATTCCGTGTTTTTATGTATAATCAACCGTTTGCAAGCGTGACGCATAGAGGTTCCCCCTTTCGTATGCGCTCACGAATGCCTTCGCAGCCTAACCCCTGGGGCTGCCCCATGCTCTCCAAGGCCGGCCTCACCTCTCCGCGGGCGCGGCAGGAAGCGCTGGCCGCCCCGCCCCTTAGGAGTCCGCATCAGGGGCCTCAGCCGGCGGCGCCTCCGCGGAGTCCGCCTGCTCCTGCGCATCCTCAGAGCGAGCTGCAGCGGCGGGTTCCATGCCTGACTCCTCGGCGGCGGCTGCTGGCGCTGCGAGCTCCGGCACCAGCTCCTTGTCATCTAGACAGAGGACCAGCTCTCTCTTCGGCAGGAGGAAGGCAAGAGGCTCCTGGACGAGGCCGATGTTCACATGCCCAAGGTTTCCGTACTTGGAGAGCTGAGTGGGTGGAATGCCTGACCCAGAAGTAGAGAAAGTGAAATAGAAAAAACGTTTAACAAATTTAAATATTGATGTGTTCCAGGGGAAAAATAAAACCTTATAGGACGTAACAGACACAATTTCCACAATGCCATACAGTGAAAGCCATTTTTGTGATTTGGGACAAGAAACTATACTATAAAGCGAGACTTTGAAGGTAATCTGGAACAACACAGTGGAGGGTTGATGGAGTTAAGAGCCAAGAGAACCTCAGAAGGCATTGGCTTCCCTGTGCCAGGCCCAAAGAGAAAGCTGGGGGGAAAGTTGCCAAGAGCCACTCTGCTGGTGTGGCCACTGGACGACTGCCCAAAGGGAAGCTCTGTTTCCCCCAGCCTTCACTCCTGGCACAGAGTGAAGTGGACACAGCGAAATGAAGACAGATTGGAAAAAATCTTTTCAAAATACCTTTTCTGGACATTTCATATTAATAGAGTCATACAATATGTGGTTCTCCTGTAACTAGCTTCTTCCACTTAGCCAGATACACACATACTGTATTATTTCATTTATATGAAATGTCCAGGAAAGGCAAATCTGTTGTAACAGAAGGCAGATTAGTGGTTGCCAGGGGCTAAGACTGGGATTGGGTAATGACTACACTGGGCAGGAGCGTTCTTTTTGGGGTGATGGAAATGTTCTAAAACTGGACAGTGGTAATGGCTGTACATCTCTGTATACTTACTAAAAAAACAATGAATTTTACAAATGGGTGAATTATTTAGTATATGAATTATATCAATACAGTAGTTTTCAAGATCTTTCCCCTCCTTTCTCTTACCTAAGGTCTGTGCTATCTGAGCTGGTGGAAAAAGGACTTGGAGACAGCGATTTAAATAAGGAACAAGGTCTTCCAGGAAGACAGTGCAAAACTGGACAAAGAGCTCTTGCTCCCCACTGCTGAAAGCAGCCTCTTCTGCGCGATGGAAGGCCAGGATTGTTTTGGTTACCTAGGAGACAGGGGCACCATCAGTCACTAGACTATCACCATCAGTGGTACCTGAAACTAAGCACAAATATGCAGCCCTCAAGTTTTCATAAAGAAAGTCATTCCAAACAGTACATTATATTACTGTCTTGTTTAAATTCAGAATTGTGGTCTCTCCACAGTTCTTTCACTTCATTGATGTACTTCTGACCCAAACCCAACTTGTTTCATTACTGGCACACTTTCCACTTCCAGTGGAAGAGCATCAAGGTTCTTGATTCCTACAGGAGATGGACCAGAACGATATCGGATCCAGGAAAATGAGGCAAAACTATAAAATATTTTTACTGAGTAAGGCTTCTGAGGTTCCAGGAAGCTAGACCACTAAAAAATTTTAAAAGAACACTGAGCTAAAAAAGAAGTTCCACATAAAAATAACAGAGCAACCTAGCTGACGTTCCTGGTTCAAGTCCTAGCTGTGCCACTTGCTGGTTTTGTGACTTCCAAGTGATTAAACACTTTGTGCCCCCCTGTTCCTCAGTTTCCTTATCTATAAAGTAGGGCCTGCAACAGGATCTACCTCTTAGGGTTGTGAGGATCAGTTCTCAATAGGTATAAAGTATAATGAACACGACCTGACATGGAGTAAGTTCTACATAAATATTAGCACACTACTATTACCTCAATTTCATTGACTACAAAGTTTCAGTGCTCATGCTTCCTTCCTCTTATAGGAGGGCATTAACAAACTTCTTCTTCTTCTTCTTTTTTTTTTTTTTTTGAGTAACACAAGTGGGAAAGTTTATTAAAGCAAAAACTACACTCTTGAGATATGAAAGTGGGCAAGCCCAAGAGTAAGAGAGCTGGGCCCAGAAAGATTTTATATAACCATGTCACAACTGCCACCTCGCTGACAGCAATTGTAAGATGCTCTAAGTCATAAGACACATCCCATTATCTAAAGGTTTAAATATGTAAAAGATGTGCAGGATATCATTAGTTTTAGTATTTCTTGTATTGTGTAGAATTCTAAGATGGTTCTTATGAATCCCACCCCTGGTATCCACGCCTTTGTGTAATCCCTTCCCCTTGACTGCAGGCAGAATGTGTGGCTTGTTTCTAACCCCTACTTAATATGGCAAAGGTGAAGAATTTTGCAGATGCAATTAAAATCCCTAATCAGTTAACTTTGAATTAATCAAGGGATATCCTGGTTGGGCCCAACTTAATCAGATAAGCCTTTTAAAAAAAGGTTGAGGATTTCCCTACAAGAAAAGAGACTCACCCAGGAGAGTTGCTCTCCATTGGCCTGAATCAGAAAGCCACACTTTATGAAGGGAGGTGGCTTCTAGGACCTGGGGGCCTTAAACCTACAACTGCAAAGAACAGAGATCTAACAACATGAATGGGCTCGAAAGGAGACCCCAGGCTTCAGATGAGACTGCCGCCTGGCCAACACCTTGACTGTAGCCTTGTGAGATCCTGAGCAGAGGACCTAGGACTCCCAATCCAAAGAAACCGGGAGACAATAACTATGTTATCTTGGCTGCTATGTTTGTAGGAGTTTGTTATGTAGCAGGAGAAAACTAACACATTACTCAAGTCATTTTTACAGGTGAGCCACTTCATGTATTGTCTAGGTCCCATCATGGGGGACCAACCAGAGCTTCTCAATCAGAAAAAGTCTCTAAAACTGCACTAAGCCTAAGTCTGCAACCACATATCACACAGACTGATTTATTTTTTTACAAAAGTCTGGCCACCTGTTATCAAAGAAAGCCCCAGGAGGGAGCCAGCAGAATGTGCTCACCTTGACAAGAGCGTCCTCCAGGGCCCTAGTCACTTCCTGTGCCAGGGCCACAGGGCAGCAGAGGCGCAGATCATTGAAGGCAACCAGAATATTGTTGAGGAAGCAGGCAAGCGGGGGGAAATCCAAGAGTACCATGGGTGGCTGCAGGGTCCCCGGCTGAGTGACTGGCACAGAAGCAGGCAGGTTACTGCTGCCCAGGATGGCTGGAGCTGAGATGAGGGTGTAGGAATTCATTTCGTCCTGGAACTTCTCCACTGCTTCCTGAATTGCTTTCTGGAAAGTGCTGATGGCCACTCGCTGGAAAACAGGAGCCAACTGGCCCCGGAAATCAACCCCTACCCGGCTGAAGGACAGCCCAAAGTACATGCACTGACCCAGCAGAGAATCTAGACGACCACCAATGCCCCGGTAAAGGTCAGTCTCCAGCACCTGCAGGAACTGTGAGACTCTCTGTAGCACCCAGCCATAGAAGATGGCACTTTCATTTATAGTGTGCTCACCCGTGGCAGGGGGCAACAATGGGTCCTCATCAGAGAATATGGCACGGTACTGGGTGATGATATCGAACAGATGGACACGGCACGCCTCAATGGTTTTTGTGATGTGGAAATAGGGATCGTCATTGGGGATGGCAGTCAGAATGGAACGGAGCCAAGCATCTCGGGCCTGAAGAAACTTCACCCTCAACTCAGCCTCAGTGAAGACATCCATGCACCGGAGGAAGCTAATGACACGGAGGCAGGCGGGGAGCTGGATGTTGGTTCTTAGTTGCTGGATCAGCTGGCTCAGCATCAGCTGCATGGACTGGCGCACTTCGTTCACGATGCCCTGACAATATAGGGAGTCGGTCACATCACAGTGGGAATGACACTTCCGGGAACCCAGTCCACTACCTCTGAATATTGGAGATCAACATTCCCACTGCTTTCCTGATATGAAGATTTCCTAAAGTTGATGTGTACAGGTTTACCAACAAAGATCGTGTTCACTGTGGCCTACAAGCCCTGTTTAGTTGTCCTGCTTCACCAGCTTTCTAATTCTGTCCCTCTGCTCACTGCAGTCCAGTCACACTGGCTGTCTTTTTCTTTTTTTTCTTTTCTTTTTTTTTTTTAAGATTTTATTTATTTATTTGAGAGAGAGAGAGCACGCACACCAGAGGAAGGAGGGTCAGAGGGAGAAATAGACTCCTTGCTGAGCAGGGAGGCCAACACGGGACTCGATCCTGTGACTCCAGGTTCATGACCTGAGCTTAAGGCAGTTGTTTAACCAACTGAGCCACCCAAGCACCCCTGTATTTCTTAAACACTCCCAACTTGTTCCCTCCTCAGACTGCTATACCTGGTCTTTCCACTTTCTGGTTTGCTCTTTCCCCACATCTTGTGTGGCTGGTTCCTTCTCATCATCTGGGTCTCAGTTTAAATATTATCTCTCCAGCAGAGCCTTTCCTCACCACTCTACCTAGGGTACCTACCCTAGTCTCCTACCCATTCCCTAGTTTATTTCCTTCAGACAGTTACCATTATCTGAAAGGATCATATTATTTATTTATTTACCAACTATCCGCTTACATTCATGAAATCTAGGACCTTCTGTGCTTTGTGTCATTGTCTCACCAAGACCTAGATCAGTGTCTGGCACATGATTAATATTTATCAGTTGAATGAATGAATGAATGTTTCATGTTCAAGCCTGCCTGGCTGCCAGAAACCTAAATAAAACATGCAAAATTTCCCTAAGGTTTCTGCCTAAAGGTTCAGTGATAACCACAGAATTACTGATTATAAGAACATCAGTATGTGTCCTTTTGGGGCAGTGTGGCTACCTGGATGACAGGGATGGAGGAATATTTCCTTTCCAGTCGGCGAACATAGGCTGCAAGCTCCAAGGCCTCTTCATAATAGCCGTTCCGGACACAGGTGTCCATTAGCTGAGGAATCTCCAGGATTTCCAGGATTTCCGTGTGCCGGTTTAGAGTCAGGGTGTTCATCCGGCGGTTGGAGCTGATCTCCTCAGCCTCTTTGACAAAGTTCCTAGTAACAGACAGGAGAATATTGGTTGCTCACTACTCTACATCCAAAACTTAGCTACAATTACCAAGAATTTATGATGAACTGGACAGTGAGCTGGATGGTTTATGATTTAATCTTCACACCAAACCTGTGAGGTAAGTACTATCACCCTTGAGGCAACTTTAATCCCAGAGAGGCTAAGCAGCTTGTCCAAGATCACACAATTAATAAATGATAAAAATCTGTGAGCCCAGATTTGCCACTTAACTAGCAGTGGCAAGTACTAAGGCTCTCTGAATTCTTTCCTTATTGGTAAAATAGTAGTAGGACCCACCTCATAAGTATGTGAGGATTAAATGAGATTATGTGTATAAAGCATTTAACACAAAACCTGACACACAGTAAATGTTAATAATAGCTATTCTTTTTGTGATCACTAACCAGCTTAGAAGCTATAACCTTACCCTCAAGTTCCCTCGGCCTCTTCATCTTTTCTTAGCATGTTGTTCCACTTATAACTCCACAGTCTTCACTTCTCCATAACTACAGAGACCTGCTTTATGAAGTCCCCTATATAGGAACGCGGGCGGAAGGGTACAGAAGCTATTGTCAAATATCCAAAGACTCAAAACTTAAATTTTATCGAGAAAGGCTGAAAGGTAGAATTAAGGATAGTAGACTGAGGCCTAAAGAGGCAGAATATGGCATAAAAAGGAGAGATTTTTTTGGATAATTTTTGCTGCCTCCAAATGAAAGGATTTCGTTGTCAGCCTTCTCTCAAAGTTTTGGACGGTCGGCTTGTGTAGATTATAGCTGGCGACCGCAGAATGTTAGCTATGTCAGACCCAATAAGTGCTTTGCATGGATTCTCTAGTACTCACAACAGTCCTGTGAGGGAGGGACGTGCTGCTGTTTTCCAATCCTGCCTTGGAAACTTACTAGCTTCCAAGTGCCCACAGATAATCCCCAAGCTGTCTCAAAATCCTCATACATGAAATGGGAATAACAGTACCTACCTCGAAAACTGTTATGAAGCTTAACTGGATTTTTAAAGTGCTCAGAGGAGCGCCTGACCCATGGTAACTGCTATGTGCTACTTATTTCTTTCATCATAAATGTCAGCTATTACGGTTGCTAAAACCCCCCTTAGTGCCAGGCCCGCCGCACCTGCAGCTCTGCTGGAAGCTGGGCAAGCGGTCGAGCAGGCGGCCGAGCGACGCCTCCACGTCGCCAAAGAGGCGGTGGATGCGCTCGGTGCACTCGGCGCCTCGGATGAAGGTCTTGTAGTTGGCAAACGCCAAGTCGCGCGTCTGCTGCAGCAGCTGCGCTCGCTCTTCCGCCAAGCGCTCGGGCTCGCGCCTCAGCCGCTCCAGCCCGGAGCCGCTCAACTCCCGGAGGTAGCGGCCCACGTCGGGCCGCTCCCGCCACTGGGCCTCGGGGAAACGGTCTCGGAACAGCGATGCCAGGAGCCCTTCATCCTCCACCTCCCCGAGAGCTGCGGCAGTGGCCGTCGTTGTGGCAGGCTCCGTAGTTGACGAAGCGACTGTCGCTGTCGCCGCCATCTTCCGGCAGCGGCGTCACTTCTCCTCCGGCCCTGCGAGGGCGCTGGCTCGGAATCCAGGACCGGAAGCCACGGGAGGTTCGTATCCGGCCCGCTTGCTTTGCCGATGGTCCTCCAGGCTACGGGGCACTGGGGCGGGGAACAAATTGAAGGCGGCTAGAGAGGCAGGCTTCGGGGTTGCCAGGGAGCGGCCGGCGGCTGACTTCCGTTTCCGGCCTCTGAGGCACGCGGATTCGGTGTTGTAACCCAGCGGGAAAATGCGGCCTTTAACTGAAGAAGAGACCCGCGTAATGTTTGAGAAGATAGCGAAATAGTAAGAGCGCGCCGAGGGGAAGGGGAAATGTGTGTGTGGCGGGTAGAGTGGGGACGCGGGGCCGGGAGGAGGCTGTTGGGGCGCTGTCTCCAGCCCTCCTTTTGCTTTCAGCATCGGGGAGAACCTTCAGCTCCTGGTCGACAGGCCCGACGGCACCTACTGTTTCAGGCTGCACAACGACCGTGTGTACTATGTGAGGTGAGGCGGTGCCGGGTGGACGACAGTAGCCCCGGGTGGGGGACTGGGTCCCGCCAGCTTCTCCCATCTGACACCTTCTTCTTCCTTACCCCTTCAGTGAGAAGATCCTGAAGTTGGCCGCCAACATCTCTGGGGACAAGCTAGTGTCGCTGGGGACCTGCTTCGGAAAATTCACTAAGACTCACAAGTTCCGGTTGCACATCACAGCTCTGGATTACCTTGCCCCCTATGCCAAGGTTTGTAGGGTGGTATTCAGTCGGCCACTGGGGAGGAAGGAAGTCAAAGATGAGGGCCACGTCAGAACGCAGATAATCGGGTAGCTTCTCTGTCACGGCTCAGTGCCAGCTCATGGGGATGTTTGCAGGTCTTGCTGCTTGGGCATGGTTGGGGTTCTGGCATGAGGATGCTGTGTGGTTGCATAGTCGTTGTTATGTCCAGCAGAGTAGAAAAGCCTATGCAGACCTCACTCAAGAAAAGCAAATTGGTGGCTTCGGTGAGAGCATAGTGGGATCCAGAAAAGAAGCTTTTAAACTATCCATGTGAGAGATTACAGAAATGAAGAAAGAATCTCCTGGCAGTTATGTTTACGGAGTGAATAATTAGAGTTAACCATCCATATTTCTCTTTTCCTTAAAATGCTTTCAAGAAATTAATCACATATCCAGCAGCTGGCTTATGTGCAGGGTTACAGCAAGTAGCATTTTAATGCCTCTTGGATTTAATTCTGGTTGTTTTTTTTTTAATAGTATAAAGTGTGGATAAAGCCTGGAGCAGAGCAGTCCTTCCTGTATGGGAACCATGTGCTGAAATCTGGACTGGGTCGAATCACTGAAAATACTTGTCAGTACCAGGGAGTGGTGGTGTACTCCATGGCAGACGTCCCTTTGGTGAGTAGAGATGGTAGCTGTTATAAAAACCAAGTATCTTTTTAATCAAGAAGGATGTATTTTCAATCAGTGCGCTTTAGAGACTAAATTTTCAGCACCTTTCAAATTTCTCGAAGATAAGAACTGTATTTTTTCATCTTCATTATTTCTACCCCCTCATTGCGTGCCAACTGAATGACTTGAGTGAATCAGTGTCTCTTCTTTTGAATCCCAGGGTTTTGGGGTGGCAGCAAAGTCTACACAAGACTGCAGGAAAGTAGACCCCATGGCGATTGTGGTATTTCATCAAGCAGACATTGGGGAATATGTGCGGCATGAAGAGACTTTGACTTAAAACGAAATCATCGCAAGGACTTATGGCTGTGTGGAAGGGCCTAGCTTTCTTTCCTGTGTCTGTGTAGGCTCCATCATCATGTTGAATTTTGTCAACACTGTGACTTCTTCAGGGACTTCTTAGTTTAATATTCTCTCTATTATGGACGAATGCAGGCTGGATTCTTATGCGGAAATGGCTCAAAAACAGTGTTTCAGATCTTTGCGTTTGTGACTAAATAGAATACTGTGTTTTATATTTGAATCAAGGGGCTTCTTGTCTTGAGTAACAGGTTCTAAGTCATTGGAACTGAGGACAAGAATAGCTAGCTTATTGTTATCTGTGATAACACTGTTCTCCAAACTCATGATAAGAACACAATAGATTTTTTTCATTATTTATTAATACCATGGAAGTCAGATATTACCATTTAGAATGGTAGGTCACATATGGGATTTTACAAATGAAATTTGGATAAAATAACAGCAATTTGTTCTGCCAGTTTTCTGTGTAGTAGGTTCTGTGTGGTGTGGGAGAAAACCTTGGATTCAAACCCCAGTTCTGACACCTGCCAGCTGTATGGCTTTAGAGGCGTCATTAAACTTTGATAAGCTTATTTTCTTCTTCTGCTTCAAAAAACAGCTTTAACCATCTACCTAAGAATGGTTTTTAGAATTAGAAACCACATTTGTAAAGCACTTAGCACAGTGCCTGGCAAATGTTAGGTGTTAAATAAATGGTAAGAATTATTTTTATATCGCATATACCGGGTATTTCTATTACTAAGGATAGGATCTTCTGTAGTTATAGTATAGTTTTGATTATATATCTCAGTTCTTGTTCTCCTTTTTCTTAGATGGTAAGATCCCAAGCTAATGTTATTTTCATCACTGTGATTTCCCTTACAAACCTTTATTTACCTGACTGGACTAGACAGAAAGCATTAATCATAGACACTGAAATAATTCAGCTCCTCCCACCTTACCCATGCCTGCCAAAATTATTTTTGGAATTATTAAAATGTTTTTTTAATGAAAAAATTCCACTAAGTTTTTTAAAACTGCCTGTATTATAAAACATTTTAAATACACTTTTTTCTGCTTATTTTAAATTCCAAAGGTGACATCTCTAAAAATAAAATTTTCAACTACAAAAAAGCAGTCTACCAATTCCTGTTTTTGTATGCAACATATAAAACAGATATGTTTTGTCCCATTTTTTTTTTCAATTCTTCTCCTTCCCAAGGTGTTGTGTAAACTCTCTAGATAGACTTAGTAAAGGTTGAGGGACCGCTGTATGTTGAACAGTATTTTGATGGTAGCATTTGGTACACACTTTAGTAATAGCTAATATCAAAACTTGCACATTTATTATTGCCATTTTGAGGCAACTGGAGAGGAAAGGAAAGCAATAGACTAAGATGTTCTAACAAGATAAATTGATTTTTTCCGATAATCTACAAAGCTTATTTGACCAAAACTTTGACAGAGCTTCTGCCCCAGAAGAAGAGAGCTAGGCTGCTGTAGTCATTTTGGCTTAACATCTTGGCTTTTTCGTGTCTGTAGTCTTTGGGACATTGAAGAGACGCTTCAAGAAATACAGCTGCAGGATTCCAGAAAGAATAATAACAAGGCTCTGAGCTGTTGACCACCAGTTCACATAGTTATAGTTTGATTGGAGAAGGAAAAAGTCAGCCATTTTCCTCATACGGGCAAAGTTGTAGTATCGCCACATGTGGAAGATATTGTTCTGCACCTTTCGTGTACTCTCCTGTGAGACAGAAAATGAAGTAAAGAGAGGGTCCTCCCTACCTCCCGTCTGGTCTCACCTGGGTGCTTACGAGCACTAATCTAAGTTACCTGGAAGTTGAGTAACTTACTTAAAATTTTATGATATGTAATAAGTTGGTTATTGTAGTTGTTAGTAAAGCTGGTTTTGCTGTATATGAAAAAAATGTCTGGACTTTAGTTTAAAGGATTTTTTTTTTCCCCTTGGTGGTGAGCAGCAAAGCAGAATTTATTGAGCCATAGCAAAGTGATAGCACAAAGCTCCTGAAGAGGGAGGGGACCCAGGAGGGTTGCCTAAAAGACACAATTTTATAATGAAAAATTTCAGTGCTGAAACTAGAAAGCTCTTTCAGGTGTCTCACAGTATCTCTAGATTTAGGCGTGTACTCTGTACGTCATTGCTGTTCTGGTGATGTCTCCTGTTCTTCGAATATGGTAGAAGACTAGGGCCTGCAGACTTCTTATTAAAGGACCAGATAGTAAATATTTTTGGTTTTGCAGGCAGTACAGTCTGTTGCAACTACCAAACTCTGCTGTTGTTAGCACAGAAGCAGCTGTGTGTAATTGTCAAATGAGCATAACTGTGTTTCAGTGAAATGTCATTTGCGGAAACAGGCAGTGGGCTTTTGTGCACTGGAAAATACTATCAAGAAAGTGAAAAGACATCCCACAGAATGTTGGCAAATCACTTATCTGATAAGGGATTTATATCCAGAACATTTAAAAAAACTTACACCTCATCATTAAAAAGACAACCCAATTTTAAAACAGGTAAAGGATTTGAATAGACAGTTCTCCAAAGAAGATAGACAAATGGTCCAAAAAACATGAAAAGATGCTCAGTGGTCTTAGCCATTAGGGAGACAGAACTCAAAACCACAAGATACAACTCCACACCCACTAGGATGACTATTAATAAAAGAGTGGCATGTTGGCGAGGATGTGGAGAAATTGAAACCACATATGCTGGTGGGAGTGTAAAATGCCTTGGCCACTGGAAAACAGGAGTTACTCACAAAGTTAAACAGATGACCATGTGACCCAGCAGATTATACCATTTCTTGGTATACAGAAATTAAAACATGTTCACACAAAAACTTCATGCAAATGTTTATGGCTGCATTATTTATAATAGCCAAAAAGTGGACAACCCAAATGTCTATCAGCTGATGAGTGGATAAGCAAAATGTGGTTTAGTCATACAAGAGAGTATTAGTCATTCACAAAAGGGAATGAAGTACTAATATATGCTACAATATGGATTAATTTTGAGAACACACTTCACTAAGTGAAGGAGTCTGGAAACAAAGGCCACATTGTATGATTCTACTCATACACTGTATGCATGATACATACATACAATGTACAGGATAGGCAAATTTATAGAAACAGAAAGTTGATTAGTGAATGCTTGCCCAGGACTAAGAGGGGTCCTGGGGAAGGAAGAGTGACTAATGGGTGTGTAGTTCTTTTTGGGTGATGAAACTGTTCTGGAATTAGATGTGATAGTGGCAGGACCTTGGGAATATACTAAAAACCTCAGAATTGTACACTTTAGAATGGTGAATGGGCCATTCCAATGGGAAATGGGCCAGTTTTAGTTTGTGTGCCATAGTTTGCCAACTCCTGGTATAAAACAAGTGAGGAATTTCAAGAGCTCCAAGTCCTAAAAATTAAAGGATTCAGATCCCTGTGCCTGTTTGGTTTCTCCCCAGGTGAGCTCTCACTCAGGTGATATTATTTCCAAGGATGTTTCCACATTGTTACTCCCACAAAATGGTTACCTCAATGGCATCCAGAGTATCATTCAGTTGTTTTCTTTCATTCTTCTGTTTGTGGTCCATCTCAGGCCCCTCATAGAAGACTCCAAAATTGAGGTACACTTGCACAGAACCAAAGTGATTTTGCTGATTTTTTAGACAAAGCTGATAAAAACCTGTAGGAATCCCTAAATCATTACTAAAGCTTGGTCTCCACCCTTTGTTGATCTACCACCCTCTAAGTTTCTCTGAAGATACATGTTTACCAGTGTTAAAGGTACTACTGTAGTTCCTTCCTTTTACTTAGGAAGTAGAAAGATCCAATTTTTTATGTAGAAACCTTACATGATCTTCCATGAAACTTATTTTACTAAGTATGAGTTACAATATAGCGTTTTGCCAAATATTAGTGACTTAGTTCTGTAAATTAGTAAATTTGTAAGTAAATTTAAGTTAGTTCTATACTAGATTGAAAACAATGTATTCTTTGTCTTTTTCAACATATATTTCTCACATCTCCTATTGAAGCTCTTCTGCTTGACAAAGTGAACCGAAATTAAGAGCATGGTTGTTTTCCAGCTTCTTATATACCATTAGAGCTGGGGGCTACCATCTTGAACTTGAAACTAGAGAAAAAATTGATGTGTTTGAATGAAAGAAGCTATCCTGCTGAATGGAGTAACTCCTGCAAGGTGGTTTGTACAGGAGCTGATGGTTTAGGGTATATACTAGTGCTGGTTCTTAACGGGGGTCGCCACCCTTTGTATGTGTGTGGGAGTGGGGAGGAGTGGGATTAGAAAGGTGTGGCAGCATATTTGATTGTCAAAATGATTGGAAGGCACTACTGGCAGGTAGGGGCCAAAGGTGCTAACTCTCCTAGAGTGCTGAATATCCTGTGCTAACAATGAAGGATTGTTTTATGTCCCTGTTGAGAAACATTGTTTTTCTTTGTACACCCGGCTGGTAGAGAGGGCAGTTAAAACTGACCCCATGCCGGGGGCGCTTGGGTGGTTCAGTTGGTTAAGCATCTGCCTTCAGCTTGGGCCTCATGTCTGGCTTCCTGCTCAGTGGGGAGTTTGCTTCTCTCTCTCCCTTGGTCCCTCCCCCCGCTTGTGTGCTTGCCCACGTGCATGCTTGTGCTCCTGCTCATTCTCTCTTGAGAGAAAAAATAAAAACCAAAACCCAAAAAACTGACCCACGTTGTTCAAGGTGGGGACAGACTCGATCTGGCTGTAGAAATTTTCTGGTGACTGGAGAAGTGCTTTGTTGTGGAACGTGGGTATTTTCACTGTGATGCGTTACCTTTCGTTCTGAATCTGCTGTATAGTAACTGCCTCAAGTACTCTGATAACTAGAAAGAAGTGCTGTCCTCAAATAAATTTGTTAATTGGAATTCTGTATTATAAATGGGTCTGTTTTGGTCACTTTCTCATAACCTGTTCAGTTGGAGACAATGAGATAAAATTGGGCTTCTGGACCCTGGAGTTACAATAGTCACCTGGAGACCCTGTCCTGAATCTGCCAGTGGACAGACTGCCTCTGCTGCTGGCAATCTGCTGTAAAGTTTTGATGTTGGTGCTGAAGGCTAGTTTTTGGTGTTCAAAGCTGTTTAGTCCCCCTACTGTTTGATCATCCCTCTGTGAAAAAGCCAGAGCTTTACATCTCATGTACTTCAGTAATTTCAGTACTTCCTCATTATTGACCCAGTTTCAAAGAAACTTATGATTATTACAGTAACTGGTGATGAAAACAGACCTGTCTCTTTGGTAGAGAAGTTTATCTGGCCTCGAACATTCTGAGAGGAGTCTATGAGGAAACCCTGTGGGGTGTGTGCAGTGGCAGCAACATGTCGGTCGTGTGACATTCCCAGTGTCCGCTGCACCTGCCAAGACACATTAAAGAGGGAGAAAAGCCCCTGCTACATCACAGAAAGCTAGCTAAGTGCCAAGATTGACATTCCTGATCATCAGCACAGTGGTTCTCAATCAGGGATGGTACTGCCCAGTCCTCCCTGGGAGTTTGGATTGAGACAGCAGTGGTGTTGGGGGTTGAGTAGGAAGAGACAGCAATTTGAACATCCTGCCACGTTAGAAACAGTATTGTAAGACAAAGAATTACCCAAAATGCCAGTAACACTCCTGTTAAGAAGACCTGTCTCAGAATGTCCATCTGGTGTGTATCGATTGATACGTATGTTTTTGTAGAGTTCTTGATTGAACTTGCTTGGTTTTGACTTCCCTGGTGGTGTCTCAGACTTGGGCTTACTTGCTGCTTGACAGCAAATAAATAGAACATTCAATAACCCTTCTCAAGCTGGATCTTGATAAGCCCATGCTACAGTGTGCTTACTAGTAGCTACTGTCCTGTTATAAATTGAGAGATAAGAAAAGGCTCTGATAAGCTAACTTAAAATAAGCTTTGAGTTACAGTGCAATGGAATAAGATCAATATAGCCTATTCCTATGTAAACAAAATTTAGAAAGTTAACAGGTTTCTTTTTTTTAATTATTTTTAAAAATATTTTATTAATTTATTTGACAGACAGAGATCACAAGTAGACAGAGAGGCAGGCAGAGAGGGAGGGGGAGGCAAGCTCCCCGCCGAGCAGAGAAACCGATGTGGGGCTCGATCCCAGGATCCCGGGATCATGACCTAAGCCGAAGGCAGAGGCTTTAACCCATTGAGCCACCCAGGTTCCCCAAGTTAACAGGTTTCTAAGATAAAGAACAAAAGAAATTAACAGCCTTTGACTTTACTATTGAGTTCACCATTCTTGGGCACTGTGATATAAGACCACAGGATGGATAAATGTACTTAGCCTGTAAACAGGCAACTGGAAAACATCCACCTTCCCAAAGAAACAGAGGACTGTCTGGCCAAATAGACCCTTAAAGCGGCAGAGTAAATGTTGCTCCCCCGGTCCCATAAACTGAAGCATCTTTCTTTGAAATATCAGGGTCTGTTTCCAAAGTTCATGTAAGTTTTCATTCAACTTTGTACCATATCCATATTTTATTATTTTATAAAAATGGATTCTCTCTCATCTCCAAATCTGAGTTAATATATATATGATTACCTCTCCAGGAAGAGGCAGTCTGTTTGTCCCATGGCTTTGAGCACACTTCCACTGCCCCCAGTTTGAGAAGTCAAGCCATATGTTTTAGTGATTAGTCATCCGCCAAGAGTTTCCATCCAAGTGCAGATCGATTTCATTAACAGGTAGGGAATCACAGCATAATAAAGACAACCAGAATCCGGTATTTGAATAAAACCTGTCCCACTTTGCAAAAGGAAACAAACAAACAAACAAAACACAAGCCCCCAGTATGGCGAGAGGAGCCCATGTACTCACCTCATAACTGAAATACAAGTATCCAGTCTGGCGGGCAAATTGCCAGAAGCATTCTGTGCCTGCTGGAGGGATCATGATGGCAAAGTCAGATCGATCTGCTCCATGGAAGAGCAGCTGGTCCCCAGAGCCACTAAGGGGTTCTGTCTTCTGGCTCCTAGCAGAAGTCACTAGGTTCAGAACCACCAGTCCAGCCCCAAAGAGCAAAGAGAACATGGTGCTTTCTGGAGACTCCTCTGCAGGTGAACTGTTTGCGGTCTAGTGAAACCAAGTAGTTTAATCAACTGCTAGGGTAATCATTAACTTACAAGTCACACTTAGCCTGGTTTCAGGGCCACACATAGATATTCCATAATAGAACTGGCACGATATCCCCATGCTTGGCTCACAGGAAGTGTTTTTGGTTTTACCTCAAAAACTCAAGGGATGGAGCACCTGAGTGGCTCAGTCAGCTAAGCGTCTGCCTTCGGCTCAGGTCATGATCCCAGGGTCCTGGGATCGAGCCCTGCATCGGACTCTCTGCTCAGCGGGGAGCCTGCTTCTCCCTCTCCCACTCCCTCTCCTTGTATTCCCTGTCTCGCTGTCTCTCTGTGTCAAATAAATAAATAAAATCCTTAAAAAAACAAACAAACACCTCAGGGGCTTATCAAACCTACTTCATGGGTGCTAGATAGAATCTTCTCCAGAAGAGGCATTTCTGTCCTTCCTTTGGGTTATCATTTTTAAGTTCTTCTTGGGAATGAGCACTGGGTAAGTTTATTTACAACCATCCGAATATACAGACAAAGTTTGCCTGGAGAGATGTTTCTCCTATTCACATCAGATTGCTAGATGCTCCAATAAGATATGTGGGGCAAATCTGAGTGAACAGAGTATTTTCTGCCCAGTGCTAGATCTTAGCAAAAAGCACAGCATGTTACTGTGTGCAAAAATTTTAATGGACAAATAAAGTGAGCAAGAAGCAGTGGTCAGACTCTTCCACTGATAATCCTTGTTCTACTTTCCCCCTTGCTGATCCACTCTTCTAAAGCTATCCAAAAACCCACTTAAAGACTATATTGTTCAAACCCTCCATCTTCCCTCTTTTATTTATGACTTCTTTGGCACTCAGAGCAGGGAAAAGATTCAATTGAACACCTGCTGACTTCATGGCTGGCATTGAGCTAAAAGATTTACTTGCTTCCCGTGTGTTCTCACAACAGCCCTGGGAGGGAGGTACCATTACCTACTGCCTTAGAGATAAGAAAATGGACATTCAGAGATCCCAGTGGCCAGCTCCTTGACCCTGAAGCGCAGCTGGTGCAGCTGGGGCCCCGAGTGGGTCTCACACTCTTACCTATCAGGGCAGTGTTTATGTCAGTCTGTGAGTGCTGAGAGTGCCTAAATGTTTTGATTTCAGCCATAATCTTAAAAAACAAAACAGCATTAGCACCTTCTAACCAGATATTGCTTCAGAATTCATTGCGTTGACTCCCAAGTGGTAATCCTTTAAGTGTCATAAGCTAATAAACAAAGAACAGACTTCATAATTGTATTCAGTTCTAGCAAAGGCCACGGGATATCACGGTACTCTGCAGGCACACTGGCTCTGCAGCAGTCTTGCTAAGGTGAAGGCAGCAGAGACTGGGATCACTTCCCAACAATCAAGCATCCCTACCCATGTCCTATCATTGCGACAGCCCCAACGCTACCCATGTCATAAGCAGTAACTTAGATTCCCCAAAACAGTCATCAGTTCAGAGTACATATTATAGTTCTACAGAAGCTGTGGGCATAGTTTTATGTTTGTACACATTTCAGGAATACTATAATAAAAATACCCCTGAAGTTATGTTAAAAAATATTAATGGACTTACGCATTTCTCAGTTTGAGAAACACTGATAAGGATATTCTGCTTCCTTAAGTGTATCACAGTGTCACTCTTCTACCTAGAGAGTGTAGTCAAATAATGTTAGAGTGGAAGAGCTAAAAGCTCCTGGATCATAACCCCCTGCAGATGAAGACCGTAACTAGCTGCAACCAGATCAAGAGGGATCTGGGTCTCACCTTTTCACCGTAGCTTCACTTGGGGGTAACTGACAGAAAAGTAGTAGTACCAGATCCTAAAACATGTAGATAGATAATAAAGCTGTACAAAGTTTCTAACTTGTACCTACAGGAGGAATTTTAAAACTGTAGCATTTCTTTACACCTTGCCTTTCACTCAGAAGTGAGAAAGGGGGAATTTTGTCCCAAAAATGTATTATATAAGGGTATGGAGAAATTAAGACGACACAGCCATTTCTGTTCAACATGGCTTTCAAGGATTAAAACATCCAATACAGTCCGACATCTGCTTCTTAACATAGTCAGCGTGGTTCAGCAAAGCTTGTTCAACAGTTTGCTCCCTCCAATTGCTCATACATGCTGTGCTAGAATTAAATAGCTCCTTAACATTTGAGAGAAGCAAGACTTTAATGAAGAATGCTACAAGTTATGGACAATAATTAGTTCTCATATTTTAAAAAAAGATTACAGAAAACACTTTACTGATTTTTTTTGTGTGCCAAAAAGACAGTCTTTAAGGATGTCCAAGAGAGACAGCAAGCACAACACAGTACAAAAGGAGAAGGGAATGTTGAGTTTTAGAGCAAGACACTAAACACAAGCACAGTTAGGGAATCAGGCGGAAGCAACCATTTCACAAAGAATGGAATTAAGCATTTATATTCAATCAGGATTTTTTAAGCCTTAAAAGTCCAGCATAAGGAAGGGATTTGGGCAGAGGGGATGGAGGAGAGGGCTAAGCTTATCTACAATCACCGTTTTACAAAAAAAACACACTGGTTCAACCACAGGAGAGGTGGAGGTTAAACCTGCCTATGTAGCCCAGCAAATATCAAGAGCAAATGCCAAGGCTGTCAGGTCTAGATGTTGATGTTACAACTGGCTTAAGAGTTTTTACAAGAGACTCTGATTCCACCACCAAGACTGGTCTCTCATCAGCCTGGGTTCATGACAGATGAAGTTCCTCTGCATTGCATCAGAAGGCCAAAGCTTTACCTGGAACAAGTTCACTCCAGATAATGCTCCCATTGCTGGTTTTAACAGGTCAGAGTCATAAGTGGCTTCTAAGAGACTCCACCATTTCCTAGGAGAAGGTTCTACTGATTACCAAGGATTTAAATTCAAGCAAACCACTAAAGAAGGGAAATACTAATGATATTCTGGCACTGTACAAGCTATGTGCCTGTCATCCCTGCCAAGGACATGGGGTGGACTTGGCTTTGTTTCTCAGCTCCATGATCTCCAACAGCGATGAAGTAGAACAGGGACCTCCTCCACGTCGGAGGAGGATGCCCAAAATTCTCATCCCAGCCCAGCTTCTGAAAGAAACAACAGACTATCAGGGGCTATTATTAGGAACCATGCTCCTGTGAATTAATGTGGAAATGAAAGCCTGTTTCAGTTCATGCCAAGTCTTTTCATGGTCCGCCAGCGATCCTTAATCATCACAGCTGTTCGGTTAACAAATGGGTAATTTTTGGAAATGGCAGCCCAGTTTCCTTCCCCATATTTCTGCACTCCAGCCTTGACCCACTCGCTTTCTTCTACAGTCCACTTCTGCAAAAGAAGACCAAAATATTGATCACAGCCCATCTCTCCACTTACTCACATTTTCAAACAGTGAAGAGGTAAACTCAAGAATCCTAGGACAATAATCTGAACCCAAAAGGAGGGTTTATATTTTTAAAACACGATAGAGATAAGTTAACCCTGTGGATTTAGACATTTCATAATTTCATTGTCCTGCCATTTCATCCTAATCACTTCTGCATCAAAACTTCAAATGTTTGTTGTTCATTATCAGGAAAATGTGTCAGGTTTTTCTCCTAGATTTTTCTTCCAGAAAATAATTATTACTGTAACTTAGTTTGGATCATCTAAAAATTCCAAAAGATCTTTTTACAGGTGTATGGGTAGCCTATGCTAGGAGATGTGCTTATTTTACCTCTGTTCTACCACATTACCAGAAAAGGTCAGAAAATAATTTTAAATTACCTGTTTTTTTGTTACACTGGTTGCACTCTCTTCATCTGGTGCTGCTGGAAAACATTAAAAAGTAGACTCATTTCAGAGTTCACCTTTCTCTGCACAAACCAGAAGAAAAAGACATCGAATGTTCCTAAAGGGAAAACCTGACTGAACTTTCCCAACATTGAGAGGAGGAGGATATCACTAAAGGGTAATTTGGTTTTGTCCTTTGTTTGCAAGGTATCAATTATTTCAGCCAATGAAAATCTGTACAAAGCAAGTATTTTACATACAGACATTCAATAAATATTGGTTAGTGATGGATTTCAGGCTCTTTAGTAAAACCTACATGATTTTCTAAAATTACTGAGGGACTGTGGTATTTAAAACCCTAATATATACACATCTACAGGTGATCCTTAAAGAATGCAGGATTTAGGGGAACCAACTCCCATATAGCCAAAAATCCATACTGACTCCCCAAAAACTTAATAGCCTACTGTTCACCAGAAACATTACCAATAGCATAATCAATTAACACAGTTTGCATGTTAAATGTATTAAACACTATATTCTCACAATAAAGTGAGCTAGAGAAAAGGTTAAAGGAAATCATTTTAAAAATCTTAAGAATACAGTATTATACTGTATTTTTAAAAATGTGTATAAGTGGACCTGTGCATTTCAAACCTGTGTTAAGGGTTGACTGCATTATATACTTGTGTGTGTGTGTGTGTGCGCGTGCAAGCGCGCACGCGCACATGTGGGCATAATTTCTGCTTTGTAGCCCCTTGCTAACCACTGCTTTGAAATAACAAAATTTTACTGTTTTATGCCAGAATTTCCAAGTCCCTGATCATTTTATTTAAGTAAAATATGATTCAGTTCCTTAAACAAAAGAACAAGAGAGTTACTGCTCCCCACTCAGAGACACCATAGGAGAGCAGCTCAAGCTCCACCCTCTCACCATATGGAAACATATGCATCAAGATAATTTTTTTAAAGGCCAGAGGGCTACAGGAGGGTCTGCTAGTATAAAAGACATGCCACTGGAAGCGGAGAGCCATTAAAAAGCTGTAAGAAAAGGCAAAGTTGCATAAACATAACTTGCTGAGCGTCTGCTTCAGCAGATGCTACTGTCCTAGCAGTGCTTCCTAAACAATGAAGGTGGCTCAGGAAAAGGGATACTTCCAGGGGCAGGTTATTTAGTTTTAAATTATGAAGTATTTCATACTATAGTAGAAACAGATTTTAAAGTTGACAAATCTGGACTGCACTGGACGTGGATGTTTTTAGAACTTTTATATCCTGTTGTTTTTAAAGATTTTATGCCACTTTTACTGATTTTCTGTTACCTCCCCCATTTCCTGTGTGATCTTGATCTTGCCAACTACATCTGTGCCAATGAAGGTACTTTTTAAGGACAAAACCTTTGGGACTGGCAGAAGTTTACTGTTGCTGTGTTACCAAAGTCTTTAGATTTTGTAGTCCAAGATTATGTTTTAGCACTTAGATATTTCCATTAGAATGCAAAGTATGTGGTGGGAGAGATTCTACTGCAAATGCTATGAACTTTAGTATTAATCATGGAAAAGTAACGTTTCTTATTTCAGAAAAAAATTATATATTGGAACTGGTAAGAGATTTTTTTTACTTAAATAAGAAATGCAGGGAATGACCATATCTACCTTTTTTAATTAAAAGACTTTGTGAATGTTCATCAGCTACAATTAAATATAGGATTTACTAAAACAAAACCAGGAATTCTCTTTAAATATAAAGTGCTGCTTTGACAGTCTCCATTGTTTAATGGGAAAGGACATAAAACTGACTCCGCATGAAATCACAATAAGGAACTTACTGGACTTTTCCTAGTTTGGAGACAAGCAGTTTCTAGAACATTAATGTGGTAGTAACACACATCTATAATTCAGCTAGTGTCAAGGACCAAGGAGAATGTCCTAGCTTACCCTGAACTTGAAACAGTTCATCCTCTTCCACCCATGTCTCTTTTTCTTCAACCCCATTAGAGCTGTTCCACTTGCCTTTGGGTACTCTGAGGGGAGATCAACAAGAGGACAAGATGTAAAACAGATCATTGGGATCATCCCATATTCTGTCCTGGGCTCTCTCACGGCCTGTACTCGTCCCTGTTCCGCTGTGACCACAGCTGAGATTCACTTACACATAACTCCCAAACAAATCCTGACCTGGCAAGGCATCTCCATGTCATCGTCCCGCAGGCTGCAGGGTCATCCCTCAAACTGAGCAGTGAATACAGCACTATCCCCCTCAAAATCTGCTCATTTTCCCATTTTCGTTTGGTTGGTTTTGACTCTAATTTTGAAGGTCTCAGCATTCTTCTAACCTAGAACAAGCAAACTGCTCCCGGTCCTTCAAAGACATGCCCAGTCCTGTCTCTGCACTGCGCTCTTTTCCCTCTCCATTCCTTCTGTCCAGGCACATGGGACCTTTCACCAGTATTACACTAGTCTCTTAACTGGAGTCTCTGTCCCTAACCTCATCCCCTTCCAAAATTACCTGAACATCAGTCTAAAATTACCTCATCCCTTCTCTGTCCCATGATCACTTCTCACTGTCTCAACAGTGAAGGCTGTATGGGTCAGTCAAGATCATCCACTCTGGCTCCAGCCAGTTTCTGGCTTCCAAAGCCTTCTCTCTCCAGCCCTGCCCCCACAACCCCATGAGCACAAACAGCGGAGCCTCGCTTTCTGCTCCTCTTTTCCTTCTATTAGCTCTGTACACTCTTCTCTATGGTTCCCTCTGCTTAGGATTCCCTTCCCTGCCGAGTAAAATTCTACCCATTTTTTAAGGTCATCATTCCAATGAAGCCTGCCCTAAATCCAGGCCCCCAACACACACAAAAAGCCCCCCCTCCTCTGCCCTTGTGGTTGTGCTTCCACTTTACTGAACAGCCATTTCATAACACACACCCTAATCATAAGCACGTTGCAGGCAAGGGCTGTATCTTCATCTGTCTACCCCAAACACCTAGCACAGTAACACATACCCTTATAGCAGCTGGAAAAACATGTGCTAAATTAATAATGAGATTATCAAAGAGCTGCAAATAAATTATACCACTGACAGAGTAGTAAGTAAGAATCGTTCCTGTGCACATGAAATGTTAAGTACTTGAGTATAACCAAAAAAGTTCCAAAACTAAAAAATAATCCCTAACCCAAATTATTGAATAAATGAAAGCTGTAGTCAGTCTTCTCTAATCAACTGTAACTGTGTTTACCTAATTAATAGTACAACTGTCCTGGAAACAGAACACGGCACAAATCTGACCTCAGAACCATAACATCTATTACAAAGCAACATGGGAAGTATCTGAGTTAAATTTTGAAGAATATAGATCAAATGACCTGGAAGGTTTGATCAAGAGTAGAGACAAACCTCAGTCTCCATTCCATGAACAGAAATTTATTTTTAAGGCTGGCTAGGTATTTTGCAAATGAGTAATGAAAGCAGTTCATTTAAGAAGTATAGACTTGAAAAAAAATTCTTGAGTTCCATGAATGAGACAAATGGTGAACCATCTACTTTCCATTATGTTTAAATTGGCTCATATCCCCCCAAATTTTATTTCTAGGATAATTTGCTTGAGACAAGTGACAAAATTACATGAGGTTTTTCCTTTTTAGGATATTAACTGTGTTAATTATTACTTATAAAAAAAGTCAGGATTACAGTTTCAGTTTTCTACCTGCTTATCCCCATGCCGCGATAAAACTGATTTTAACCTCTGGTTCCGGCATTTCCACCTGCGTATCTGCTCATTCCTCCTGCAGACAATCTGCACAGATCACTTTGGTAAACTCCTGCTCTTCCTTTGAACTCAGCCTTTACTTTGTGTACAAATGTTTGGTACTGCCTAACTTCTGTTGTAGAAGAGACTCAGATCTGGGTCTTCCTCTCACTGTGGCTCCGCGGTCCTGGGCAAGTCAGGTCACTTCCTGGTCCTTATGCTCCTATTGGTAAAGTCAGAACTTGATGAGCAGTGAATGGGCTAGAGGAGTCTGATCTCAAGGGGTCGGCAAACTACAGCCTGTGGCTGGTTTTTGTACAACCCTTGAGCTAAGAATGGTTTTCACTTTTTCAAAGGGTTGTTAAAAAAAAAAAAAGAAAATTAACAACAGAGATACAAGTGGTCCAGAAAGCCTAAAATGTTAATCCTTCGCTGGCCTTTTATAGAGGTTTTGGGTATGACCCTTTAAATTGCAAGAACCAAGAATTATCATTTGGTTAATAAATATCTAATCAGCACTTGTCCTTGTCAACTGCCATAGGACATATAAAAATCTAGTAGTTGTGACCATGCCCTCCAGGGGATTTACCTTAATCCTGCCTTCAATTCCACCAGCAATCCTAACTACTCATCCTGTAGAAGTCTCCAGCCACCCATCTTGTCTCCTTTGCCTCAGTGTCTATTCAAAAGCCATCAATGGTGGCTCATCAGGCCCTCAGACTAGCTGTATTAGAATGATCTGGGGGCACAGTTAGAAAAGCAGATTACTGATCCATCCCCTACCCCTTCTAATTCAGTATTAAAGAGCCTGGGATTATGTATTTTATTAAATGTTCCACAGACTAGCTTCAGAACCTCCGCCTGATAGAACACAATAGGAACTTAAGACCTGGCCCATCTCCCTTCATCCTCTCTGTGCACTGTATTCTTCTGCCATACAGAGTACATGACATTTCTTGGAGCATACTAGGCTTTCTCATGACTTTATACAAGGGGTTTCTGCTACTTAGAACCCCCACCCCACCATCTGCCTGATCACCTCCTACTCTTCCTTCAAGGTCAGCTCAACATTTGCTCCTCTGCAAGGCTTGCTGTACCCACAACTTTGCTGAGCAGGCTCAACTCTTCTTCCTGGAGCTCCCCAGTAGCTCACACAATTCCTTTAAAGCCAGGCTGTTCCTGGCCAGATAATATCTTCAGATTTGTAGGTCTTAATGGCTCTGTTCCAATTACTCAATTCAGTGTAGCATCAAAAGCAGCCACAGACAATACATACGTGATGTTTGTGGCTGAGTTCCAATAAAACTTTATTTACAAAAACAGGTACCAGGTAGATTTAGCCCAGGGGCTATAGTTTGCCAACCTCTGCTTTAGAGTACCCATCATACTTCATGCCCTTGACACATGAGAGAGGTGGACAGGTCTAAAACTTCACGAATCCTCCCTTTTATAAAAGCACTGTAAGCATGTACTCTCTCTAGTTCATGGGAATAACATCTGTTCATGGGAATAATATCTATATAATAATAATATCTATACTTTATAGGACTTTATAGGACTGCTGCAAGGAATAAAGAAGATCATTTATCACATGAGAATAAAATGTGTTGGGCTCCATTTGCTTGCCTGGCCAATGACTCACTCACTTCCAGATGCAGGTAGTGGTACATATAGTGCAGATTTGTGCCTGAGTATTAATCATTTAGATGCCACAGTCTCTCTGGGCACCTAGCAGGTGCATGTCAGAGCACAGGTCCCCACACAACTACATCAGAGTGGTGGTAGAGATAGCAATGGCCTTGGGAGACCAGCAAGGTGATCACTTACAGCAGGGTGACCAAGGGAGATTTCTGGAGGAGGCAGAATTTTAAGAGGCAGCTTCGTGTATGTGATGTATAGGCCATGGACTTTTGAGTCAAGATCTGAGTTCAGGCCCCTCATTGGGCTCCATATTGGGTATGGAGCCTATTTTTTTAAAAAAATCCCAAAGCCCAACTTTGCCACTTTTCAGGTTTGTGACTTCAGGCAAGTTAATAACTTTTCTAAACCTAAAATGGGGCAAATATATCACTCACAGAATGAGGGTTCTAGAGATCCAGTAAAATAATATGTGAAAAGTGCCGGGCTCATGGAAAGTACTCTAGTCAATATCAGCATCTCTTCTCTTTGAAGGATGGATGGGACTGTCACAAGCAATGATGGAGAAATGACAGTCCAACTGTGGGGAATGAGAGGAAGCAAGAAGAGTAGAGTAGCAAAAACAGAGTGTGTTCCAGAGAGAATAAGCAAACCAGTTTGCTTGGAGGAAGGATCCACAAAAGGACACAGAGGGTAGCAAAACTTGAAAGCCAGGTTGGGGGTCATGATGGGGAGCAAAATAAAAACATTCTAACCACTGCCCCACAGAACCTAGCAGAATGTGAGAGATTAGTAGATGTTTACTCAATTTGCCAAGTCTTAATTGCTCTTAGAAGGTACAAAACTATAAATATTCATAAACCTTTTTTAAGGCTCAAAGTCTAAAGTAGCCCAATTCAAACAAATTTCTTTTAACAAAGACTGGTATTTAGTTGTCAAGGCACTGAGAAGTTTGCTAAAAATGAAAGCAGTGATGAGTGGGAGGCTCTGAAACCCTTCCATCCTCACTCACATCTAGAGCAATGCCTGGAAGCCCATGGGTGGGGCTTCAGAACTGCCAGAGATGGCTATGTTGTCGCTCCCCACTCCCAAGTCACATTCTAGCAGTTTGAGCAAGCCTTGGTGGTGAATAACTTAGCTGAAAGTTATTTCATTCATGGAAGCAATACCAGGCCCAACCAGGACCACCAACCATCCCCAAAACTGCTACAAAGAAGGTCTTCATACTTGGGATTCTTCTCCCCAGGAAGGGGTTGGTTGAGAACGGTGGGCTTGGATGGTGATGCTGGGACGACCTCTTGGGAGGAGTCCAGACCTGTGCTTGGTTCAGTACTCTGGCTGTCCTCCTCCAAAACCAATCTGCTTATTGTCATGCGCTTATTCTTGGGCTGCAGTTCGGAACCACCCTCACTCTCAGTAGGGGCTGGACTTTCATTTTCATCTTTTCTTGGTCTCTTGTTTTTGAGGGCTGGTGATGGCAGGGACACCTGATTAGGAAGTACCAGATCTTTCTGGTCCAGTTTTGAGAAGGCTGCTTCAGAATCTTGTGCACTGGACAGAGTCTTGAAAGCTGCTTTCAAGGTCATAATTCCAATGGTGGTTGGAGTAGTCCGTAACTGCCTATATATAAAGCAAATATACAAGGATCAATCTCACCATTATTGATGCTCATCCAGATAGCTGCAACTTTTCCAAAGTGTGAAGCCTCAAATGAGACAGAGGACTCTTCGAGTGGAGGACTCTTCATTTAAAAAAAATAAAAGAGGGGCACCTGGGTGGCTCTGTCAGCTGAATGTCTTACTTCACCTTGGGTCATGATCTCAGGGTACTGGGATCGAGCCCCGCATCGTACTACCTGCTCAGTGGGGAATCTGCATGTCCCTCTCCCTCTGCCCTTCCCCCTGCTTGTTTGCACTCTCGCTCTCTCTCAAATACATATATAAAATCTTTTTTAAAAAATTTTTTTAAAAGGTAAGAAATTGCTCATAACAACTTTATAAAGCTTCCATTTATAAGCATAAGTAGAGGCTTTAAATATATAAGTTGAACTCCGGAGTTTAAACTCCAAGTAAGAGAACCTTAAAGGACTAGAGCCAATGACAGTCCCCCTCCAAGAGACCTTTTTAGCCGGTGCACTAACCCCTTTTGTCTGTATGAACTAAAGTACTGCTTTCCACTATGTAAGAACTCTCTGTATAGTGCCAGTTACAAGTCTGCCTGGACAACCAACCGACAATCTAGCAACCGACAATCTAGCAATCTCACCTTGCGATCCTGTCCAACCCTCCTGTGGGAGAAGAAAAAGACTGGTCTCCATTCTGCCCCCTTTCTCCTACAGTACTCTTTATTTATTTATTTATTTATTTATTTGACAGAGAGAGAGATCACAAGTAGGCAGAGAGAGAGAGGAGGAAGCAGGCTCCCCGCTGAGCAGAGAGCCCGATGCGGGGCTCGATCCCAGAACCCTGAGATCACGACCTGAGCAGAAGGCAGAGGCTTTAAACCACTGAGCCACCCAGGCGCCCCCTACAGTACACTTCTAAATGGGACTTTTGAGAATTCTCTGAGTTAGTGTGCCATGCAGTCTTAGAACAATGAGAAACTGCCTTTTCATAATAAGTTCATCTATCATTTGGAATAACTTGTATACTTTAAATAAAAACTGTTAGGAGAGGGCAAACTGGCAGCCTACAAAGCCAAACCCAGCTGGCAGATACGTCTTATTGCCTCACCTATGCAAGTTTTGTTTTTTTAAGTTGGATTAATTGCCAACTCAGAAATCTGCCAATTCAGAAACTGGGAAAGCTAAAAAAACAAAAACAAAAACAAAAAGCCCTAGATGTCTCACACAAAAATCTGAACTACAGTTTGGGCATCCTTGGACATTCCCACATAGCAACTATCACATGAAGCTTAAAAGCATGCTCTCTTTGGTTCACACTCCATGTTCTGAACTGCATTATCTTATACCCATTCCTATGCATTTCCTACTGGGCCCCCAAAGGCATCTAAACTTGTGATCCCTGCTTTAAAAACTTGTTTTGGCAATCTGATTCACAAGTCTGAATACTGCCTTAAGAGATCAGGTATCCACAAGGAAGTAGTGTGTAGATGTGGGCAAGGCAAGGATAGGAGAACAGAGAAGGAAAGAACCTTTAAGGAATAGCCAGTCGGGAACTTTTGTTAGGGATATGACATCCAGTCTTCAATATTCTCATTTTCCTGGGGCGTGCTCTGTAACTTCCACAGTGCCTTGTACAAGTAACCTAGTACTAAGAGGAACTAACTGATTCTGCTCTAAGGAGACTGCTGCCAACAGACTACCCTTGTGTTTCACTCAAGATCACAAAAAGCCATCCCTCTCACCTTGCAGGTTCTCTGAGTGGCTTTTGCACAGGCTCTGGTGCTGGCTGTTTATCTTCCTTCACTGTACTGGAGGCAGCCGTCTCAGATTTCAAAGCCTTCTTGGCCATCTGGGAAAAGAAGGATGTCATCAGGAAGAGGAAGCCACAGAATTTCATTAATTCTTGTCTTTCACCACGAACATACATTCTCACCATGCAGACAGATTCACTTATAAATCCAATCTAGGCATAAACTAGAGGAGGACACACAAAGGGAGAGAACTCACAAGAACTATTTCAAATGTCTTGCTTTTTCCTTCCTCAAAAAATGGCTCAGAGTTTTCTATACTAAAGAAGATTTCAATCTGAGTGGTGCTAACCATCTTGACACTGTAAGAATTCTTTAACCTTTTGGACAACAAATAAGTACGTAATTTTACTTTGTACTTCCTTTTTTGTTCTTCCAATCTCATCCTTAATCTAGTTTCTCAATGCCAAATATACCTTTGGGGTCATGCACAAAAGTCAGACTTTCTTTCAAACTTAAGATAACTGGTGTTTATATTAGTGTCTTTTAGTGTGTGTCTAAAATTTTTTGTAACTCTATATCCACAAATATGTTTTGCCTAATAACTCTGAAAATCCCAATACTACATAAAGCCCTGAGTGGACCAATCTTGCTCTGACTCTAACTGCTCATCTGTCTGCCTTTGACTAAAATTTTATGTTTCCCATCAGTATCATTGTTTCAGATACGTATGCCTGGAACAAGTGATGTCTTTAAAACTGAGAGGTCTCTCCCCTCACAGAAACAGTGGCAGGTTATTTTCCAGTTATCTGGAACACAAAAGAGAGGACGGTCGGCCAGGCTCAAGTATCCTGATACTTGCACCCTGAATATCCCAAACTATCTGCTTTGCAGACAGTCTGACAACTGCCAAATAACTGCTCCTATCAGTGACACTGTCTCAATATGGGCCTGGCAGATCTACCGTCATGTACTAAGATACTTTCTTTTTTCTGTCTTTTTTTCTTTCTGTCTTTCTTTCTCTTTCTGTCCCTAACCCAGTGTGGGGATCAAACTCACAACTCACAACCCCAAGATCTCTATCAATTCAGCCAGCCAGCCAGCCACCCTGAGCTAAGATATTCTTAACTCTCTAAATGTTGGTGATAAAAAGAAAAGAAGAAGAAGAAGAAGGCAACAACAAACCTTCTCACTCAGTTTCCCAATATCACAGCCCACCCTCTAGGGCAGCCTGGGTTCTAATTCTTCTGCATGCTGTCATGAGCCTCACTGCTACCATTCTTTCTGCTTATCACTTTGATGCAATTAAAGAATGTCTTCATTTGGTTTCTTCTGCCTTATCATCCTTCTGGTCACACCTTTTTTCCTCCAGTTATTCCCTCTTCCTGTTAACAACCCCATCACACCATGTCTACCAAACTACTCTTCCTCCCAAACTCAACTCAAATTTCATCTCCTTTGCAAACCACCAGTAATTTTAAGTGTGTCCCCACTTTAGCCACACAGATTAATCACATGTAGGAGGTATAAATGGGAGGTGAGAGAAACCAGGTATGTTCCATTTTGCCTCTGTCAGGATCTCTGCTTCTGTGTATTTTAGGCATTTAATTAAGAAAGAGTACATATAATTCAGTCTTTTACACACATTTACTCTTTTCACTTATAAAAAGAGCTGTCCTTTTCTAATTGCCTGCACATCCTCAAGGCCACATCATGGTTATGGGAAAAGGCGGCCAAGGCCCACCGTGAGGAGGTAGGGCTCTGCATCATCCAGGTGACTCTCCAGGAAGCGCAGCATCTTCTGCTGGAAGGTCTCATAGGAAAAGTTCTGGATAACAGGGTGGGCCAAATTCTTCTCACGGATAATGTTCAGGAGATCATTTCTCAGCTTCTACACAAAGGACCGATATTTGTGACATAAGAAAGAACTCCAGTAAAAATTCAGTGATGCTGAGTTAAGACAACACTATTAGAACTTTCACAATGCTGTCAATGGCAATCACTAGTACATATATAGGAAGGGGAGCCTATCACAATGAACAGGTCAATAAATTATGGATCAGCCACAGAAGTTACTATGTAGCTATTAAAAAAAAAGACAAAGAACTTAGAATCTGAAGTACCTTTATACATTCATATAAAGATTTTTAAACTTAAGGAAAAAAAGGATGAAGCAACTCCTTAAGTGGTAATACAGAACAATCTTCAAGGTATGTTAAGTGAAAAAAGCAATTTACGAAATGTTCAAATTAAGGTGTAGAATATGCTCACAGGTGCATATAGAAAGACCAGGAAGAATGGATATATGTATATATCTCTGTAAACACACATGCACATTTGTTGGCTTGCACATGCGTAGAATATCTCTGAAAGGATAAAAGAATAAAAAACTGGTTGCCTACGAAGAGAGGAATGAGGTGGCTGACTTAAGAGATGAGCTAAACTTTTGTTGTACCTTTTGAATTTTATTATATACAGGTATTACCTTTTCAAGAACTCAAATTTAGATTTATAAAGAAAAAAAAAAAAAAAGCAGGGCACCAACAGAACTTTTGACACCAGAAAATAGAGGAATTAAGTCCTCACCAAGGCAGAGTCTCAAGTCTGGAGGATCAGCATTTACATAAATAAAGTTAGAAGTGTTACAGAACTTGATAGCTTCATACCTGGTGCTGATCACTTAAAGTTCTGTCATAAACCTGACAGAAACGGGCAAGAAAATAATTTAGGTAAAGTTATACAATGAAAAATAAATTTTTGAAAAGCCAATCTCAGAGTAAGCTATCCCGGATATAAAAGACAAGATGCTAAAGGTGCCAAATATTTAGATAACATTCCTAACAAAGAACCCTTTCCCTGTTTCCCCACAAAAAACAATGAGATGGATTTAAGTCATGGGAGCAAAAATATATCAAATTTACCTGAGTTGTGGGGTCCTTGGACATATGTTTTTTCAAAATTTTTGAAGCCTTTTCAAATTCTTTGTTTTTGATACAAATAATGACAGCCTACAAAAGGGGAAAAAAACCTTTTTTTTTAACTGTTGTAATGACAGGTGTAATCAGAATATCAGATACTAAAATAAACTACTAATAAGTAAAAATGAGTCTTATATATCCAAGAACTTCTTCACATTCTGTCAAATTCCTGTACTTAAAAACTAACAGTCACTGCTCAGGCATTATGAACAACTGTAAGCACTCTTCTTTCACTGTGTAGGGTAGTAGATTTTCAACATTATACCGGATTTTCAAAAAAATAGCTGATAAAGCAAAATCTGATCCTCTGGATTACAGACCATTTACCCAATTTGAATAGGGCCTCCTAAGGAAAGGCAAAATGGGCAGGAGTCATTCCAGGTCCCCAGAACAATTGGATCTGTTCTTTTTGGATGCAAAAGCTTTGATATAATGATGGGGACAAGAGAGGGGAGGATATACTGTGAGGGGGGGAAAAAGCCATTTGCTGACCACAGAGTTCTGCTAGTTCCATTCAGGAAAGGCCTGAGGCCATTTCTGTAGGACAATCAACACAGCCTCTCACTATCCTAAACCCCAGTTGGCAACTCCAGTTCAAGTGTGCAGGGAATTACTGAAATGAACAAACCCAGCACATCCACAGGTAGCACACAAGGAGGGCAAAATTCCAGGTAGGATGCAAAAGTCTCATGAGCCACAGAGATAAAGGGTCCTTTAAGTAAAAACCCCAAGAAAATATATGTAGAGGAAAAATGACAGTGATTGAAAATTTTAAGTGATATTTTTAAAATGTGTCATTTTTTCAAAAAATTAGAAAAGCCAGGGAAAACTTGGGAGCACTTGGGAGTTACCTAACAGGATAAATCCTGCCTCAAAGAGAGGTAAAAGAAACACCACACACACACACAACAGGGAAGGAAAACTGGTCCATAGATATTTTCAATCTTCATTTCAGAGAAGAACTAAAAGAGATACGGACCAAAAGATGTAGGACTAGCAAAAGGAATTAATCTCTGGTATTAATCTCTGGTGATTCTGTCCTCAGCATGCAAAGGAAACTGGTGTCAAATGCTCTTGAATAGCAGGCATGACCATAAATTCTTGCTGCCCAGGGAAGGTACAGAGTAGGTCTTTATATTTTATACTCAGATGACCACATTCACTTTTACATCATTTTCAGCAGAATAACTGTACTAAGACTATACTTACTTTCTTGAAGAATTCAAAGGTTTTACTTTATATAAAATAATTTAGATCCTATTATATGTTTAAATTTTATTTAACATGCATACAGTAAAATGGACTATTGGCTGCCGGGGGGGGGTAGTATCCTGAGTTTTAATACATGTATTGACTCCTGTAATCACCACAATGAGGATACAAAAACCTGCCTTTGTGCTACCCTTCTGTAGTCACCCCTTCCCCATCCCCAGCCCTTGGCAACCACTCATCTTTTCAGTTTTAACTCTTCAAGAGTGTTGTATAAATGGAATCCTATGCATGTAGTGCTTATTTTTTAGAGGATATAACCCTGAGACACTTCTTTCCATCTGTGTAAGTGCTATTAAGATCCATCTATGTGATGCGTTATCTGGAGTTCGTTCTTTCTTATGGCTGAGCAGTATTCCATTATTTGAATGTATAGTAATGCCTCCCACTCCTCTTTTCTATACATACCTACCTATGATAACGTTTAATTTATCAATTAGGCACAGTAGGAGGTTAACAATAAACTAGAACAAATGTAACAACATACTGTAATAAAAGTTATATGAATGTGGTCTGTCTCTCAAAATATCTTACTACCTTTCTTATGATGTGAGATGGTGGGATGCCTATGTGATAAGGTGACATGAGGTGAATAACATAGATATTAAGACTTAGCCCTAGGCTACTACTGACCTTCTGCCTCCTGACCGTATGTCAGAAGGAGAATTGTCTGATTTCCAACCACAGCTGACTGTGGGTAACTGAAACCATGGAGTGAAACTATGGATGGGGTGGGAGGGCTACTGTGCTACTTTTATCCATTGACCACTGAAGGGTATTTGGGTTGTCTGCAATTTTTGACGAGTAGGAATAGATGTTAAATTGTTCATGTAGAGGTTTTGAGGTGAACTTAATATTTCTCTAAGGTAAATACCCACAAGTGGAATTGCTGGGTCATATGGAAGGGTAGAGGGAAGGGAGAAGGCTCCCCAGTGAAAAGGGAGCCCCATGCGGGGCTCGATCCCAAGACCCTGGGATAATGACCTGAGCTGAAGGCTCAGGTGACTGAGCCACCCAGGCACCCCAGTGTCAGTATTTTTTTAAAGTTTAGCCATTCTAATAGGTATGTCCTAGTAGTCACTGTGATTTTAATTGGTATTTCTCTATGGACTAAATCATGTTGAACATCTTGTCATGTGTTTATATGCCATTTGTATATTCTCTTTGGTGAGGCTTTTGCCCATTTTTTAAAATAGTTTTGAGAGTTCTTTATATATTTTGGACACAAGTCCTTCGTCAGATACGTGATTTGCATACATTTTCTCCTAGTTTATAGCTTGTCTTTATTCACTTAACAGTGTCTTTCTGAATAAAAGTTTTAAATTTTGATTAAATCCAATCCAATTTACCATTATGTCCTCTTATCAAAATTTCCTCTTAACAGATCATGCTTTTATTGTCATAACTAAGAACTTTTGCCTAAGTCCAGGACATAAAGTTTTTCTTTCATCTTATTCAATAATCTTTACAGCTTTACATTTCATATTTAGATTATGATCCACTCTGAATTAATTTTTGTGAGGTCAAGATTCAGTTTTTGCATATGGACACCCAACCACTTCAATACCATTTGTTGAACACTACCCTTTTTCTATTGAATACCTTTTCCATTGCATTGCTTTCACATTTTTTTCAAAAGCCAATGTCATATTTGTGTAGGCCTATTTCTGGGCTTTGTCTTCTATTCCATTGATCTTTATTTATGGTTATGAGTATCTTTAGGATGAGTCTTAAAATTGGATAGTGAATCCTTCAACTTTGTCCTTTTACAAAATTGTTTGGGTTATTTTAGTTCCTTTGCTTTTCCATTTGTATTTTAGAATCAGTCTGTGTCTATAGAAAATCCTGTTGAGATTGTGATTGGAATTATATTAAATCTACAGATCAGCCAGAGAAAACTGACCTCTTAACTTTATTATCTTCCAGTCCATGAACATGGTGTGCCTTTTCATTTATTAGGTCTTGATTTCTTTTTTTTTTTAATTAATTTTTAAAATTAATTTATTTATTTGACAGAGATCACAAGCAGGCAGAGGCAGGCAGAGAGAGAGGGGGAAGCAGGCTCCCTGCTGAGCAGAGAGCCCGATGCAGGGCTCAATCCCAGGACCCTGAGCCAAAGGCAGAGGCTTTAACCAACTGAGCCACCCAGGTGCCCCAAGGTCTTGATTTCTTTCATCAGCATTTTGTTTTTCCACATACGGAAACTGTACATGTTTTGCTAGTTTTATACCTAAGTAATTCTTTTTTTTCTCTTTTGGAGCTATTGTAAGTGGCACTGTTTTGGTAATTTCATTTCAAGCCATTCATTGCTAATATATACTGGAAATATGAATAACTTCGTGTGTTGATTTTTGTATCCTTCAATTTTGCTCAACTTATAGATTTTTTTTAGTATATTTCATGGGATTTTCCATATGGACCGTCATATCATCTGCAAATAGGGACATTTCTTCCCTTCCTCTCTAGTCTCCTGTCTTTTCTTTTTCTTGACTTACTGCACTGGCCAGGTCTTCCCATATGACATGAAATGGAAGTGGTAAGAATGGGCATCCTTGCCTTCGTATCTTAAGGACAAAGCATTCTATCCTCCATTGTCAAGTATGATGTTAGCTGTAGGTTTTCTGTAGATATCTTTTATCAGGTTGAGAACGTTCTCTTCTATTCATAGTTTCCTGAGTATTTTTATCATGAACTAATGTTGAATTTTGTTAAATGCCTTTTCTGCATCAACTGATATATTTTGTTCTTTTTTAGATTAATAGAGTGAAGGACATTGATATTCAAATTCCAGACTAGCCTTGTATTCCTGGGGTTTAGTTTCCCTACCGAACTGCAACAGCATCCAGGGTTAAGCTGCAGGATAGACAGTAAAAAGACAAAACAAAACAAAACAGTGGAATTTGCTCTATGTTCTGGGGAGTCACAGCTCTACTGCTAAAGAGAATGGGTTCTCTTCCTTTAGTTCTAGTGCCACTCTGCTGTCACTGGGCCACTGCTGCTACCAGGGCAGTACTGTCTGGGTGCCAGGGCAAGAGAGAAGGGAGAAAAGAAACCCTGGGATTTCTCTCACCCTCCCTTTGGATCTCTTTAGGAGATCTTTAGGAGATCCCTTTGCACCTCCCCAGGCCAGAGGAAGCCTTTCTTGGAGTTCTTTCTGTTCCCACCTAGCATGCATTTCTAGGTTTCTCAGGAGACTTCAAATCCAGGCTGGATGGTACCAGAGAAGGAAAAAATGGTATACTAATCATCACCAGTTTGGTGGATCTTCAAATTCTGGTTTTCTTCCCCATCTGTTTACTACCATTTACATTTATGAATCCTCAGACAGCTGCTCCACACATTCTGTCTAGGATTTATACTTGCATTAAGAAGGACAGAAGAGAGTATGCTTACTCTTTCTTTTTCAGAATTAGAACCAGGTCCTACTATATTTAATTTGTGAAATAAGAAAGGAAATGTGAATGCTTTCAAATTCTAAATTAGAAGTCTGTCTCCAACATTTGTACTATAAGCTTATCTTTTAAAACTAATTTCCTGGAAAGTTGTTGTTGTTTTGTTTTGTTTTATTTTTAGGGGTGAACTATTTTTTTTCACTTGAGAGTTTTCAGAAAGAAGCATAATTTCTTCTCTTATGTAGCTTGTTAAGGTTCTTAGGGTATAAGCAATAGCAATGGTCTCTGGCTAACTTAAACAAAAAGGAAATTCCAAGCATAGATTTTCAGTAGAGGTGGGATAGGTCTGTTGAGGGGAAATAGCAGAAAGCACATAGAAAGAGAAAACCAAAATTCACAAAAGGGAAAAAAAGGCTAAAGAAGCAAACTCAGAAAACAAACAAACAAACAACAACAACAAAAAAACAGGCTGTTATGGGAAGCAGGAATGCTCAAAAAGCTCTGACAAAGCCTTTTATTTCAAGAGTTAAGGTATTTAGAGACTGTTTTATGCACCCAGCCCCGCTAAAATGGGGTAAGGCACCAAAAGAAAAGTGCTATTACCAAAGATGCAGGGGAGAATGTTCCACAGCAAAAAGCAACAAATAAATGCTTTTCTGATAATGTGCCATACATGTTACACTCTGCTGTTCTCCATGGGAACCTAACTAAGGAATCTCAGTTACGAAGAGAAAACCAATTTAGCCTCAATATCATTAAAAGCTTACAGAATCAGTTCTCAAAAATTTTAGTCTCAAAAAAAAAAAAAAAATTTTTTTAGTCTCAGGATTCCTTTCTACTTTTAAATGTTAATGAGGACCCGGAAGAGCTTTTGCTTATGTGCGTTAAATCACCATATTAGAAATATAAAACTAAGAAAAACTTAAATAATAATATTTATTAATTCATTTAAAAGTAACAAACGCATTGCAGGTTACTGTAAAAAACATAACTTTATGAAGAATTACTATGCTTTCTACAACAAACAATGAGAAGGCTGGCCTTGTTTTACATTTTTGGAAATCTCCATAATACCTAGCTTCATAGAAGAAAGCTGGATGCTCTTATCTGCTTCTCCATTCATACTGATGTGTTGTTGTGGTTAAAGTATATAAAAGAAAAAAGTCCAGCCTCACACAGATATAAAGTTGGAAAAGGGAGGGGTATTTTAATAGACCTTTCAGAAAATTGTGGATATTCTTCTTTGACTCTATACCAAATTTGGGCAAGTGAACTTTTCATCATCTGTTGTATTAAAATCTTTTAATCTATCTTGCATTTTAAATGGATCTTTTACCTATGAATGATTTTGTAACATAATGCACTGGCCATTTGGAAAATATTTTTTTACTAAGTTACACAGATCTTTCAAATGTTGACACATTCATTAAAAGTATTTTTTAAATCACAGATGTTAATTAACCACTATCAATCTTATGAGAAAAGCCTAAGGATTGGGAGGCTGTCAGGTACATCAATACAAGTTTTCCAAAATTTGAATTTTTACTTGAAAGCTTGAGTTTAATCACTGGCAACAAATACTACCAACTGTTTTCTCTGAAATGACAAGTTCCCATTCCTCTTTTGCAAGAAAATGACTGCCACAAGCCCACACCTCAATAACCAAAATTTGTCAGTTCTTTCAAGTAAAGAAAGGTGTTCCATTAGAAAAGCACCTAGAATAGCATGCAACTCAAGCAATCTCATGAGTGACTTCCTGAGGACAACCATCATGTTATGTGGCAGAAATGCTTTAGCCAAACTTCCTGCTTTGTCACAAAATACTGAAAAGGTGTTTGCTCAAGGGCCTAGATTTAATAAAATCAATTTACTGCTTTATCAAAGACATTCTTTTTTTTTTTTTTTTTTTTTTTTTTTTTTTTAATTTTTATTTATTTGACAGACAGATCACAAGTAGGCAGAGAGGCAAGCAGAGAGAGAAGGGAGGAAGCAGGCTCCCTGCTGAGCAGAGAGCCCGATGCGGGGCTCGATCCCAGGACGCTGGGATCATGACCTGAGCCGAAGGCAGCGGCTTTAACCCACTGAGCCACCCAGGCGCCCCCATATCAAAGACATTCTTAATGGAAACTGGCTTTTATTTATTTTTCAACTACAACTGTGTGGCAGTGAAGACTACAATAAGAAAAGTTACCACTTCCTGGGTCATGTTAAAGCACCAGGAATTTTACCCATCAGTGCTTTTCCACCATTAGTGCAAAGTTAGTGCACTGAAAGTCAACTCATTTGGCACTGTTACAAAAATAGTTTTGATTCCTGAAGGGGTTCTGAAGACCTACAGAAATCCCTACACCCAAGGCTCCTGGGTAGCTCAGTTGGTTAAGCAACTGCCTTTGGCTCAGGTCATGATCCTGGAGTCCCAGGACTGAGTCCCACATCAAGCTCCGTGCACAGGCAGTCTGCTTCTCCCTCTAACACTCTCCCCTCTCATGCTCTCTCTTACTCCCTCTCTCTCAAATACACAAATAAAATCTTAAGAAAGAAAGAAAGTAAGCAATCCCTATACCACATAATGAAAAGTTCTAACTTATTTGACACACTTTAACAAAAACTTAATAGAATTTTAAATGAACTGTTGAGACACTTTACAAAGCTTAAAATGCATCAAAAAGCCTCAACAGCCTGGGCATCCCATGGTATTTTCCTGAAGACGACCATAAACAGATCCTTTGACTCTAAATGAAAAATTAAAAAAACAAAATAAATTAAGGCAAGTGATATGGTATCATTTAATAACTAAGAGTTCAAGGTAACTGTAGTAGCCAGCCTCTAAGATGGTCCCCAATGGTCCCCACCCTCTGCATAGTCCCATTCCACACACTAATCCACAGTTGGTCCAGTCTGTGTGACCAACAGCATATGGCAAAAGTAATGACACTTCTGAAATTAGGTTATAAAAGACTGCAGCTTTTATCTTGGGCTCTTGTTCCCCTGGATCACATATTCTAGAGGAAATAAGCTATCATGTTGTAAGGAGCCCTGTGGAGAGGCAAGAAGATGAAGACTCCAAACAACAGCCAGCAAGGAAAGTGAGTCCAGCTAACAACCATGTAAGTGAGCATGGGAACAGATCCTTCGGTCCCAGATGAGTCTTGAGATGACTGCCACCCTAGCAGACAGCCTGACTACAATCTCATCAGAGACCTCAAGCCAGGAACACTCAGCTAAACCCAACTCTTGGAAAGTGAGAGACAATATTTACTGCTTTAAGCTGCTAGATTTGGGGGTAATTTGGTACATAGCAATAACAGTAATATGGCAAGTGTAACAAGAAATCTGGTACATGATGGAAAATGGAAAAGCACAAGGGAGTCAACATAAGGGTACGGTTGACTATTTTGAAAGAATAGACTTTGCTAACAGATTTTTCATAAGGAAGCCTCCCAAATGAGACCTATAAACTTAAATAAGAGATAATAATAAATCAACAAATATACAGATGAAAACCCACAAGACTCTTCCAGAAGAGGGTACAGAGACAAATCTACAGCTCTTCTGTTCTGAAGGGACTACACTTCTGAATCTACTACCTACTTAACAGGAATTACATGAATTACTTTGAAACGGGTACCATTTCTTCCCTGCCCAGTTTTTATCAAGATTTTATTTTTATGTAATCTCGACACCCGATGTGGGGCTCGAACTCACAACCCAGAGATCAAGAGCTGCATGCTCTACCAACTGAGCCAGTCAAGTGCCTCATGATACCATTTCTTCCCATTCAAAAGATCCTTAGCTCTTCTGAAAGTAGGCATGGATTTCTCCTCCTTTGCTATTATGTCTTTTCTGGCATTTTCCCTCCAACACAAACCTGACCTACCCATACTAAAAATCTATTCTTGGACTTATTCCCCTTTGGAATTTGGATTAGCTGAGCATTCTTTCCAAGACTGAAAGTATCCTGCCCAAGATCCTTAACTGAATAAATATCTGCACCTCACACACACTAGTCGTTTTTTTTTAGCAGGGTACCTAAGTACCCAGCACACTGCTAAGGGACAGAAAGTCTTCACTGCCAAGCAGTTTTATTTTCCCACCCCCATGTCAGATCCCATCTTTTTAGGGGGTGCTCTTTTCTTACCAATTTCCTTACTTTCTACTACCAGAGCAATGCTGAGCTGTTGTTCTTCAGTCCCCACCTCTACATCTGCTTCCACACCTCCAGACTTGGTTACTGAGGAAGAAAAAGCTTTTTCTGACTGGTTCCCATTGCCAATCATGTTTTAAATAAAAATAAGTTCTACTACTTGAAGCTACCTGAGCCAATAACACACAGTCTTCAAATTTATTGGTTTGAATTTGAACACTTAACATGTTTTTAAACTTGTAGCCAGTATGTTCCAAGACACTCCAGTAGCTTCTTCCTTGTCAAGAACACTGGCTTGTCACCCTTCTACAATTAACTGTTTTTCTAACTGGCTGATTATCCTAGAATCTTTAATTCTGTTTGTTGAAAAGGAATGTTTCCTCTTCAGAGTCAGTCCCACATTTCCCATGGCCCCAGCTATCCTCTTTGGTTTATTATAAACAAAGATGACCAAAACCTAGGCCAGTTGCTTCTAGCTCTTTAACAATGCTCCTGAATGGTGTAATAACCTCCAAGATGTCAGTCTTCAATGCCAACCCAATTCTTGTGGATTGTGGCCTCTCCTGCCAAGGCCACAAGGAACACAACCAAAATCACAAAAGCAGCATACCTGCCATTAAACAGTTTCCAAGCCTGGCCGAAGAGATGTAACATCTGTGTGTGTCTATGTTTGAGTGTGCTCACTTGCTTTCTCCATCCCCACACAGAAAAGATAAGCATTGTATCCTCAAAGACATCTTCTTTGTCAAAAGAAAGAAGGAAATAAAATTAGAGCCTTACAGCCTCCTTGACCAGTTTTCTACTGGATTCGACCACTGCCTCTGTCAGTGTAAATTCCGTTTTAATCATCTCCAGCACATTGATAGCTGATTCCAGTGGTGTGAGCTCAGCCTCCATATCAAAGGAACAGTCTAGGACAAAGAGCACAGTTTTCACTTTAAGCTATTTTATAACCAGAAATATGTCCAAAAATACATGTTTATCAGAAAAGACACATGTAAGTATAGAAAGATTTGCATTTAATTTGCTAACATACTGGCTACAAGTTTAAAAACATGTTAAGTGTTCAAATTCAAACCAATAAATTTGAAGTGACTATTTTTTAATAATTTCAAAAGCAGGTAGAAATTTATTTTTTAACACATGAATTTGCATCTCAAATTTCAGGACACACACATCCTCCTCAGATACAAGGAACCAGAAACTGAAGACAGTTTTGCTAAACAGCTCTTAAGTTCAATTAAAAGAAAAAAAGTGCTTATACTCTGAAAACCATTCTATGGGGGAAAATCTGGCCTTAACATAACTCACTAGATCGCAGCAAGGTTGGGGCAAGCAAGAAACAGGTGGGAGGAAATAAAAAACAGAAAAGCAGCCAAGAGAATCGTAACTGGAGAAAACTAGACCCAGAGAACAGACTCATCCTAAAAGGGAAAAGACCACTGTGATCGAAACATAGTAGTAGTGCACCTTAACCTCGAATCCTTCAGTCCCAGACATAAGTTGGCAAACAACAACGTAACCATAAATAAACCCAGAGAAGAACAAAAATTGCCATACCTAAATTTTCCCCTTCTTCGATGCGCGACAGACACTGCATAACCCGCAGCAGCCGGGACACGGTATGCTCCTTCCCCAAGGGCCTGACAAGCAAAGCTGGGAAAGAAGACATCGTTGGCTCGGCGATCCCCCCAACGCCGACCCCCAGGCCCCACAGATCCCCTTCCCCAACCAGCCTCCTTCCCCAGGTCTGGCCCTCACCCTGCATGATGTCCCGGATCTGCCTGAAGTCCCCGTACCGACTACCCCGAAAGGCCCGCAGCGCCTCGTGGAAGTAGAACTTGAGCACCCAGCGGTTGACCGCCTCCTCCAGCCGTGCCTCCCCCGCGCCCCGCTCCGTGGCGCCCCCCAGCCCCGGCTCCTGGCGCCCCCGCCGAGCCCGCCCGCTGCTGCGGGACGCCCGCCGGCCTGCCGCCCGCCCGCTGCCGTCGCTGCTCCCGCCCCCTCCCGCCATCGCGTCTGATCGCCGCGCGCCCTCCCCGCCTTCCCGGCCGGGCCGCTTCTTCGACTGTGACGCCTCCGGGTCACGTACGACGCCCGGGCCGGAAGCAGGGCTTGCCGTCCCGGCTCCTGCGGCCATGACACGGACGGTGTTCTTAGCCGCCCGCGGGCTTCTGGGAGGGAAAAGACCGTGCATTCCCTAACCCCGCCTCGGACCCCGTAGTTCCCGGTGTGCAGGCCGCAATGCTTGCTGGGACTTGAAGTCCAAGCAGTCCAGGCCGGTGAACCAAGCGGGTTTGCGGTCAAGTGTCAACTTCGCTCCGAAATTATGAACACTGATATTTTGGGATTACGTATAAAATATTGAAAAAAAAATACGTGCACCTTATTAAACACAAAATTGTAAAATGTAACACACATTTTATAGAAGACAGTTTATTAAGCAGATTTACATTTTTAAACAAATTATTTTATTTATTTTTTAACAAGTAATTTAAAGCAAAAGCCAGTGTAAACCCAATCGAGGTCAAGAAATACATTATGACCGGCACCCCAAAAACCTCTAGACATATAAGCATATAATTTTTTAATTACAGAAGTAACACGTTAGGAAAAATAATAAGCAAAAGGATTAACATTTAAGTCACCCATAATCCCACAGGAAAGAATACATTGACGTGCAGTTTTATAGCCTTCTAGTGTCTTCTACGTAGTGTGTGTGTGTGTGTATTTTCTACTAAAAACGGTGTTATACTGTATGTATTTTATATAATCATTTTTCATTTAACATATAACGAACGTCTTTGCATGCCATTAAATATTTTTTCCACAGTATCTTTAACAGCTATATACCATTCTCATGTATAAGTGAACCAAAGTTTTCTTCACTTAAGCCCCTAATATAAGATGTTCAGGTTATTTCAAAATTTTCTAATTTTAGACAATCTCAATATTAGAAACATACTTTTAACAGTACAGTTGCACAAATTTATAATTGTTTCCTTAACATGGAATTAGTGACTCAAAAGATACACAGTAGAACACACATCAAAATATTTCACTTTTTACTCTTTGTCAGTTCCCTTTTGCTTTTGAACAAGCTGCAGACACCTTAACATGATGTTTGAAGCCTGAAGAGGTTGCCTATTTGCCAACATCATTTTGTGCTCACATGTGTCTATGCACAACTTCTGTCATTTCCTTTTCACTTGCTACTCAATTGCCATGGAGCCTTATCTTGTCTATTCTAGCCTAACTCCTTCTTGTCCTTCAAGCCTCATTTAAGAGGATTTCAACCATTCTTGACTTTCTGGGATGGGTTAAACATCTCAATGCTCCCTCCTTATCATCTCATAGTTCATCCTTCCTGAAATACATTATCTAGAGTTAGCTGCTTTGGGAAGCAGACACCCTGTCTGCTTGTCCACCCTACATCCTGGAACCTAGCTCAGGGCCTGATATATTTCTTGAGGTTGGATTTGACTAGGCACATGAGGAAGGCTTTTGGTACACATTGAAAAACCATACCATTAGCAAATTATATTTACTGCAATTTAATTTCATACCCACCAGGAAACTATATTTACTGAAATAGTGACATTCTTAGGGCTGCCTCCCATTTCTTATGTATTTGTGTCATGATTTTCTAGGTACATAACAGCTGACTACATAATTTTATGACTACACAGGACATCTCCCCTGAGTCTTTTCTCCCTTTCTGTCCTGGAGAGGACTTCAAAAAAAAAAAAAAAAAATCATGGTCCCTCTCTCCTTCTCCAAGTTCTCTTCTTGTCCAACTCCTGTTCCAAATCCACTTACAGCCCTCGCCTTGCTTGACACATTCCTAAACCTTACTTACTTTTTTTTTTTTCCCATTTCTGTGATGGGTTTGACACAAAGACCTTGGAGAGTCCATTCCCATTCCTTCACTGGATACATCATTGTCCATATCTTCCACAGGTAGGTGGGTGAATGAACAAGGAGCATTTTCAGAGGACTGAGTGGGCGTGGAGTCAGTGTAGGAAGGAAGTGGGGACATAGGATGAGAATCACCTATAGATTCCTTTGATGCTCTTGGAATTCATGACCTAGCACGTGGACCAAATAGAGAAATCTGGTTGTGGGAATGGTTTGCCCCCTCTCTGAGAGGTCCAGTAACTGGTTGAGCTTAAAAGGCTTTTCTACCTGCTTCACTGGATTAGAAAAAGCAAAGATCCAGTTTGGGACTACTAAAGGACAACTCAGGAGGGCAGGTGGCAACATCACTGAGGTTGTGAAATCACATTCTAGACCCTTGAATTAGTTAGGCATAGACCTGAATCTCTATGAAATCCTGGTCTGTCAAAATCTCTATGTTGTAGACATTCCAGAATACAAAGAGGCCTCTAAGTCTAACAGATCCTTGGTGATTTTGGCTATTGTGCCATCCCAACCTGTCTGTCTTAACCAGGAGTCAAATTACCTGCCTTGCATTCTGACTCTTCATCTTGTTAGCCAGGTAGACTTGTGCAAATTGCTTAACTGTTGGGGCGCCTGGGTGGCTCAGTCAGTTGAGTGTCTGACTCTTGGTTTAGGCTCAGGTCTTCATATCAGAGTCCTGGGACTGAGCCCTGAGCCCTGCTTTGGCTCTGAGCTCACTGTGGAGTTTTCTTGTCTCTCTCCCTCTGCTCCTCCTCCTGCTCAAGTGCATGCTTTCTCTCTCTCTCGAATACATACATTTTTTAAAAAATTGCTTAACCATCTCTCTTTATTTCTGTTTTCTTATCTGTCAAGCACAAATAACAGAGGTGCCTCATGAGGATTGTATAAAAATTGAGTTATTATTTCCAGGGTCCTTCGTGGAGGGCTTGGCTGCTTGTATGGGCTCAGTAAGTGTAAGCTATTTCTGTGAGCTTATCCACTGTCTGTCTGAAAAGTCTTTCCTCCTCTTTTCTATCAAAATTCTCATTTTTCCTTTTTTTTAAAAATTAAGATATAACTTACATAAAGCACATAAATATTAAGTCTAAAGCTTGCTGAATTTTCTCCTCATTTTTCAAAGTTCCACCATCATGTTGTTGTCCTGACATCACTCTCTACTCACCACAAACATCCCAGCTCTGATTTAAGGATTCTGTTTTGACAACTTCAGTGCTTTCTGCCCTCCCTCTGGACACCAGCAGGAGGCAGGGTGGTATAGGGGAAAAGCTACAGTCAGCCAGTTAATGATCAACAGGCTTTTCCTGGCCTAATAATTTACTGGCTTGGGTAAGAACTTATCCTCTAGGGATCTTGTTTCCCCCACCTGGTCAAGAGTATGGACTACCAGATGGACACTTCATGGGGTTTTAGTGAAGATGAAATAAGATGAGGCCTGTAAACAATGCCTGATATATGTTAATTAAGTCAACAAGCCTAGAAAAAAAATAGTAATACCCAGTGTCAGGGAAGATGCTGTGAAACAAGCACTTTCAGCCAGTGCTGGTGAAAGTGTAAATCTATAAAACCTTTCCAGGGAAGAATTCAAGAAGACAAAACTAAACTAAACTAAAAAAGAACAAGAGCCATAAAACTTCCATTGTTTAAAAATTAGTTCTATGGAAATCTCTATTGTAAATGAGCACCAAGATTTAAGTGCATGGGTTTTGATTACTTACAGCCTTACTTATAGTGTAAATGAGAACTAGAAAGAGCCAATAATAAGATTATTAAATAAGTCATGGTGTGTTCATATTAAGGAATTTTATTCTGGGATAAAAATTATGCCCCTCCCATAAAAATAAATAATTATGTACTCAAAGACTAGTTCATGCTCAAGATAAAATAAGAGAAAAGGGGTAGAAACATAACATGACCACACATTTATGGAAGTTATAATCTGTAAAATATTTTTTTGAGCATTTACTATTTATCACTTACCGTGCTAGGGTAAATAAATGCTGTTATTTAATTTAATCTTCATCAAAATCCTACAAAAAAGGCATTATTATGCCAGTTTTAGAGATGAATAAACTGAGGCTCCAGGAGGTTAAGTGACTTGCCCAAGACATTATAATGGATTTATGTCTAAGTCTGATTTTTTTTAAATTTTTTAAAAGATTTTATTTATTTATTTGACAGAGATCACAAGTAGGCAGAGAGGCAGGCAAAGAGAGAGGAGGAAGCAGGCTCCCCGCTGAGCAGAGAGCCCGATGCAGGGCTCGATCCCAGGACTCAATCCCAGGACTCTGGGACCATCACCTGAGCCAAAAGCAGAGGCTTTAACCCACTGAGCCACCCAGGCGCCCCCTAAGTCTGATTTTAAATCCAGATCTATTTGTATTAACCATAATAGAACAAGAGAGTTCAAATTTGTTCTTCCTTAGACCTTTCTATATTTTTCTAATTTTCTACAGTGAGTAGGGGGGAAAGATCCTCAATAAACGTTACCCTTTATGAAACCTTACCATGATCCCTGACTCAAAAGAGGCTGAAGAAACCTGCAGAGCCTAAACACTTCGTGTCTAGAGAAGGACTTTTCCAGTCTTATATTATATGTGAAATCTTTAAAGGAGTACACTGTGAAATAGTGGAAAATAGAGTGTGTGTGTGTGTGTGTGTGTGTCTGCCCCTGGTTCCTGGCACAGAGCTTCTAAAACTCTGCTATTTTTTTTTTTAAGATTTTTACTTTATTTATTTATTTAACAGAGAGAGAGAGATCACAAGTAGGCAGAGAGGCAGGCAGAGAGTGAAGGAGAAGCAGGCTCCCCACTGAGCAGAGAGCCCGATGCGGGGCTCGATCCCAGAACCCTGAGATCATAACCTGACCCGAAGGCAGAGGCTCAACCCACTGAGCCACCCGGGCAGCCCTAAAACGCTGCTCATTTCTTAAGTGCTAAGAGCACTAGGAGCGTCTCTTGTTCTAAGAAGATAACTCTGGGTGGGCTCCAAGATGATTTCTAGATGGAAGCTGGTCACCGGAAAGACCAAGCCATGATTAGAAGCTTGAAACTTTCCTCCCCTTCTGCTATTTTCTTGAGAAGGGAGAAGGGCCAAAAATGGAGTTAATGATCTCTCATGCCTATGATGTGGCCTCCATAAAAATTCTGTAGTATGGGGTTCAGAGAGCTTCCAAGTTGGCGACCACATCCATGTAACTGGAGGGTGACATACCTCAATCCACCAAGATGGAAGCTCCTGTGCTGGGCACCCTCCCAGACCGTGCCCTGTGTATCTCTTAAGCTGGATGTTCATCTCTATTCTTAATCATATCTTTTAATAAACTGGTAAACATAAATGTTTTCCTGCATTCCATGAGCCACTCTGAGCAAATTAATGTATTTATAAATAACGAGCAATGGTGATTGATGTATTACTTATAGAGCTGCCCTCAGCCCTCCCCCGGCATATAAATATTCCTTTAAAAAGTTTTTTTAGGTCGAAGTGATAAGGAATAAATTAGCGTTGTATGGGGGCAGTCGAGAGAATCTAGGGTGGGAGTCAGACATATCTGCATCAGAATTCCATCTCCACACATTCTAAACTGGTGGTCTTCAAACTGGGATTACACATATCCCTAAGCATGAACACTTTTCAAGGGGGATCAACCTTCATGTGTTATCTTGCTTAAAATTGATTGAGACACACCAATGTCAGAGATCCTCCCAGTTTCCCTGTCCCAATCAGCTTTCTCCCACCTTGCAAAAGATAAAGCATACCATCTGCATCTCACCGTGGTATATGTTATGATGTTAGAGACTGTGTTTGGATACAAATACAGCATAGTTTAAGACTAATTAAGGTCCCGGGGCACCTGGGTGGCTCAGTAAGTTAACCATCTGCCTTTGGCTCAGGTCTTGATCCTGCGGTCCTGGGATTGAGCCCCAAGTCCTGTTCCCTGCTTAGCAGGGAGTCTGCTTTTCCTTCTCCCTTTGCCCACTGTCCCCCACCCCTGCTCATGCAGTCTCTCACTTGCTCTCTCTCAAATAAATAAATAAAGTCTTTTTAAAAAAAATACTAATTAAGGTCCCATTAACTACTCCTTCATTCATTTCATTGAAAGATAATTTTTTTTTAAGTAGGTTCCATGCCCACCAGGGAGGCCAATGCAGAACTTAAACTCACAACCCTGAGATCAAGACCTGAGCTGGTATCAAAAGTCAGACACTTAACCATCTGAGCCACGCAGTCACCCTGAGAGGTGAATTTTCAATGGATATAATTTTAGGCTGCTTATAATGCTAGCTTAAACTCAGAGAAAATTAATATTTAAAGTCTTGCGGTGAGGGATGACTGGGTGGCTCAGTTGATTAAGCACCTGCTTTTGGCTCAGGTAATGATCCCAGGGTCCTGGGATTGAGTCCCACAATGGGCCTCTTGCTCAGCAGGGACCCTCCTCTCCCAATGCCTGCCGCTCCCCCTCCTTGTGCTTTCTCTCTCTGACAAATAAATTAAGAAGAAGAAAAAAAAGCCTTGTGGCGATAGTTTATTTTTTAATACTTCTAAATGCAACAAAAAATATATGGTCATATGTTGTTGCAGAGTAATAGATGATGAATAGAGGACTTTCAAACATAAAACCATGTTACTTTAGAGTAATATCTGGTTGGAGACATAGATTTCAAGGAGAAAAAGAATGATTTACAATGTATGACTGTTAGGTACCTGGCTGGCTTAGCCAGTGGAGCATGTGACTCTTGATCTCAGGGTGGTGAGTTCAAGCCCCACGTTGGGGGTAGAGCTTACTTAAGAAAAAAAAAATGTTTATTAAAATGTATGACTGTTCAAGAAGGGCCTGTCCATATTTTTTCATTTTTAAATGGATGATGGTGGATATCAAATCAGTATGGTACTTGTATTTCCTTGGGTGTATTTATGGCAGTGATATCACAGTTTTATTTTTAAATGTTAAGGTCTGTAATATGCCAGGAAGTACATCTTTTGCATTAGTTAAATGTATGCTGAATTACCCCCAGGATGTTCCTTTATGCCCCTTTCTAGACACTCACCCTCCACCAACCACTGTTTGAATTTCAAACATCTTAGTGTGTCTGTTTCTGAATTTCATATAAACAGAATCACGTAGTAGGTACTCTTTGTGTCTAACTTCATTTGCATTACAGTGTTTCTGAGATTCACCCATGTCATTCCTTTTTATTGCTGAGTATTGTTCCATTATATGAAAATCCACAAGTTGTTTATTCATTGTCCATATATATTTGGGTTGTTTCCTTTTTGGGGCAATTACAAATAAGTCTGCTACAAGCATTATTGTTCAAGTAAGAAAAGAAAGGTAAATAAGATGGAAACTTTTATATGTCAACTTTAAAATGTAGTAGGAGATACACGTTCTTAGGCAGTGGTTTCTTGTTTTTTTCCTTTTAATTGTGAACTATAGTAGACACCTCAACAATGCAAAGTTAAGGACACTGACCCCCACGCAGTCAAAAATCTGCCTAACACTTTTGACTCCCCCAAAACTTAACTACTAATAGCCTACTGTTGACCAGAAGCCTTACTGATATAAAATAAGCTGTTGGTCAGCACATATTTTGTATTTTATGTATAATCCATTCTGTATTCTTAAAATAAGCCAGAGAAAAATGAAATGTTATTAAGAAAACTATAAGAGAAAGTTGTAAGAAAAAATATTAAGTGTACATCTGTGTATACGTGGCCAGTGGTGTTTAAGGGCCAGCGCCAAACTGTTTTCCAAAGTAGTACCATTGAATGCTGCTGCAGTAGTTTAGTGTTGCAACAAGCTGATGAGCATATAGTTACATTTGTTGCAATTATCTTCTCTCACTCTGTGGTTTATCTGTCAAACTCTTTACATAATCTATTTATGAACTACAATGTATAACTTTAGTGTCACTGAATCATTCTCTTTATCGTTTTCCTTTGTCTTGAGGGCAGTTAGTGGCTTAAATCCTTTCCTATTCAGAAGTCAAGAAGATATTTTTATATATATATATATTTTAGGATGTTATTTATTTATTTGACAGACAGAGATCACACGTAGGCAGAGAGGCAGGCAGAAAGAGCGGAGGAAGCAGGCTCCCCGCTGAGCAGAGAACCCGATGCGGGGCTCGATCCCAGGACTCTGGGTTCATGACCCAAGTCGAAGGCAGAGGCGTTAACCCACTGAGCCACTCAGGCACCCCTATTTTGATATATTCTAAAAAGCTGTAGATTTTTGCCTTCACATTTGTCTTTCATCCACCTGGATTTGATGTCGTGTATGCCATGAAGTAGAGACCAATTTCATTTTTTCTGGGGTCATGCAATAAGGTGGTGAGAAGTTCTGACCCAGTAAGCCTCGGGGAGCAAGAGTAAGTTTGGTTTTTTGGTTTTTGGTTGTTAGTTTTGTTTTTTGTGGATTTTTTTTCTGTTGTTATATTTTAACTGCCGTGGAGTACATGAAAACAACACCTGCTCGGGCAGGAACTGCCAGGGAAAGAGCCAGCGGACGTGACATTTGGGTGGGTCGTGAATGACGGTGGAATCTGTCATCTCTTTTTATGACTGCCATCTGTTGGCTGTCCATGGCGCATTTCCCACGTGTGTTGCATCTGCATGATATTTTATCTGGCTTAGAAGGGCCCAGAGGGAAAGGCCTGGGCCGCGCCCCACGCCTCAGCTTGTGGTGACCCCCAGGAGCTCTTGCCTAAGAAGACCCAGAAGCTGTGCAGGCTCCACTCCATGTTTGTTAGACACACATACATGTCACTGAGGGCAGGGCTGGGCCTTTTAAAAATTCCTGCCACTGTAGTACTACAGGATTCCCAAGTTTCACCCACATGGTGCTCCCTCCCCAAACCCCAGCCCCTGGCCAATGCAGACAACAACAAACTCACCCATTCGCCCCCAGCACCACCACCCAGGGCAGTGTTGAAATCCGTGCCACACCCCCTGCACCATCTTGTCTGTGGTTGAGCGAGCACAGGGTCTTGCACACAGTAGGCACTAGATAAGCATCAGGTGAATAACAAATGAGTTACCACATGTAGGTTGGGATATAAGAGCACATTCCCCTCTGCAGCAGTGTAGCAAGACATGGGTACATTAGGTAGCGATTGCCATTCTGAGTGTGCACAAGAATCATAGTTGGAGGCGGGGTCTTTAAATATTTCTGGAACCCTCCCCCCCCACTACTGAATAAAACAGAGAAGGGATGTGCAGAAAAGAGCTATGTTTCATTAATTCTCTGGGAGTGTCTGGCTTTGATGCCCAGTCAGGTATGGAAATTATAGAATTACTAAACTTCATCAAAAGTACTCATTTGGCAGTATCTATCAACACTTAAAATTCACATGCCCTTGAACCTGTACTTCCTCCTAGACCTTATCCAGTACCCCCTAATACAGGCACAAGGGTATTTAGGGCAACATTTTTAAGCAGAGAACTACTTAAAACTAGGAAAATGTCCAGTTACTTATTAAGTAAATTTTATTGAGACAGCAGTAACAACAACAAAATAATAAATCCCCTGCTCTTAGAGAGATTTACATTTTAGTCTACCGAAAGAGGACTGAAAAATAATTTATGATACAATGGACCATTATTCTCCCATCAAAAAAAAAATTGAGGTTGTCCATATACTGCTTTAAAAAGATGTTCAAGGGGCGCCTGGGTGGCTCAGTGGGTTAAAGCCTCTGCCTTCGGCTCAGGTCGTGATTCCAGGGTCCTAGGATCGAGCCCCACATCAGGCTCTCTGCTGGCGGGGAGCCTGCTTCCTCCACTCTCTTTGCCTGCCTCTCTGCCTACTTGTGATCTCTGTCTGTTTAAAAAAAAAAAAAAAAAGATGTTCAAGACAGGAGCCCCTGGGGGGGCTTGGGAGCACCTGGCTGGCTCAGCTGGAAGAACATGCGACTTTTTTTTTTTTTTCAAGATTTTATTTATTAATTTGACAGAGATCACAAGTAGGCAGAGAAGCAGGCAGAGAGAGAGGAGGAAGCAGGCTCCCTGCTAAGCAGAGAACCTGATGAGGGACTTGATCCCAGACCCTGGGATCATGACCCGAGCTGAAGGTAGAGGCTTTAACGCACTGAGCCACCCAGGCGCCCCAAACATGTGACTTTTGATCTCCTGATTGAGTTCAAGTCCCACACTGGGCACAGAGATTACTTTTTTTTTTTTTTAAAGATTTTATTTATTTATTTGACAGAGAGAGACACAGTGAGAGAGAGAACACAAGCGGGGGATGTGGGAGAGGGAGAAGCAGGCTCCCCGGTGAGCAGGGAGCCCGATGCGGGGCTCGATCCGAGGACCCCGGGATCACGACCTGAGCCGAAGGCAGACGCCCAACGCCTGAGCCACTCAGGCGCCCCACAGAGATTACTTTTTTAAAAAATGTTCAAGACATATTTCTAAAAAAAAAAGAAAAGAAAATTAGGAAGCTTTTGAATATATTACTATTCAAAATAAATTTTAAAAAAGAGAGAAAGCTACAAAACACTACATATAGCATTTTTCTATGTGTCTGTAAACATATTGGGGTGCCTGGGCGGTACAGTCTGTTAATCATAGGACTCCTGATTTCAGCTCAGGTCGTGATCTCAGACACACCCCACACTCAGAGCTCCCCAGCATGGTAACTGCTTAAGATTCTCTCCATTTCCTTCTGCCCCTTTCCCCTATCTCTGCGCACATGCACGTGCTCTCTCTCTCTTTCTCTCTAAAGTAAACAAATAAATCTTTAAAATATATATATGTATGTATATATCTGCACATATGTGTAGATATATACAAATATGTAAGTTAAAAAATTATGGAAGAGGTCTCCTGGGTGGCTCAGTTGGTTAAGCAACTGCCTTCGGCTCAGGTCATGATTCCGGAGTCCCAGGATCTAGTCCCACATCGGGCTCCCAGCTCCAAGGGGAGTCTGCTTCTCTCTCTGACCTTTTCCCCTCTCATGTTCTCTCTGTCTCTCTCTTAAATAAATAAATAAAATCTTTAAAAAAATTATGGAAGAAAGTTCAATAAAATTGTTAATGACAGTTATCACTGGGAAGGGGGGCGAGCTTAACTCTTCTCTTCATACCCCTTTATGCTATTTAAGCTTACTAACCTAAGGAAATACTACTTTTATAATTTTTTTGACTGTTAAAAATTCCATATAACCTTGAGAACCTGTGAGATTTAAATTTCCAGCAGGGGGCAGCAGTGATTCTCAAATATCTCTGACGTAAGCACAAAATTGAGGATTAGTGTCCACAGATTTCCAATTCCAGGCCCAAATAATGTATTTTGATCACCAGATTAAAACGGAGACAAAAAGCAATAAGCACAGAAAGCTTAAAATGATGTAGGAATTGTGACAAAGCATTTCCTATATGGTTCTTTATTAACATTTGTCTAAACTTTCCTCTCTGGAGCGCTCAGTTTTCTCATCCATTAAAATCAGAAGATTTGAGGGGCACCTGGGTGGCTCAGTGGGTTAAAGCCTCTGCCTTCAGCTCAGGTCATGATCTCAGGGTCTTGGGATCGAGCCCCACATCTGGCTCTCTGCTCAGCAGGGAGCCTGCTTCCCCCTCTCTCTCTGCCTGTCTCTCTGCCTACTTGTGATCTCTGTCTGTCAAATTAAAAAAAAAAGACTCTCCTTTAAAAAAAAATCAGAAGATTTGAAGAGATAATCTTAAAAGGTCTCTTTTCAGCTCTAACATTCTATGGCTTTGAGAATATAAGTCAGTATCAGGAAGAAACAAGCTCCAGTGCGCTCTGAAATTAATTGGCTTATCAATAAATCTGCTTTACAATCCTTTGCTGATCAGGATGAATTATTACCAATATATCTTTAGTGTAGATCAAAGAATACTTTTTTGGGGGGAGAGGGGAGGATGTTGTTGTTTATTCAATTCACTGATGGAGAAAAAGGAGAACTCTCCCGTTCTATAAATGTTTAGCATGTGTATAAAGGTCGTAGGTCTGGTGTTTAGAAATTATACACAGGCTTACCAAAGAATCTTCACTGGGTTGGCCAAATTAAACAGCAGGCAGTTGTAGAGAAATAAACACAAGCAAGTTAACGTTTAACCCCAGCAAGTCCCTGTTCTTGCTGCTCCATCTTTCTTAATAGGAGGAGACTGAGTCGGTCAGCAGGCTGCTAACTGCTCCAGGAAGACACTGGGCTCCTCTCAGAACCCACCCATCTACTGCTTTTATCAAGTACATATTTTTTATTAAAGAATAATTGAAATACAATATCATTTTAGTTTCAGGTATACAACATAGTGATTCGATATTTATATACATCGCAAAATGGTCACCACATAAATCTACTTACCATCTGTCACCATACAAAGTTGTTACAATATTATTGACTATATACCTTATGCTGTACATTACATCCCCATGTCTTACTTACTGTGTAACTGTAAGTTTGTACTTCTTCTTTGTTTTTTTAAGTTCAACGTGGGGCTTGAACTCACAACTGTGAGAACTAAACTGAGATCAATAGTCGCTTAACCCACTGAGCCACCCAGGCACCCCTGGAAGTTTGTACTTCTTAATCTTCTTCCCCTATTTTGTCCGTTCCCACTCCCTAACCCCTTGGGCAATGATCAGTCTGTTCTCTGTATCTATGAATCTGTTTCTGGTTTGTTTGTTCATTTGTTGTGATTTTTGGATTCCACATATAAGTGAAATCATTTAGTATTTGTCTTTCTCTAATTTTGCTTAGCGTAATACCCTCTGGATCCACAAGTGTTGTCACAAAAGGCAAGAGTTCATTCTTTTTGTGGCTGAGTAATATTCCATTGCGTGAATATACCACATCTTGTTTATTCATTCATCTATCAGTGGACATTTAGGTTGCTTCCAAATCTTGGCTCTTGTATATAATGCTGCAGTGAACATAGGCGTGTATATGTCTTTTCAAATTAGTATTTTAATTTTCTTCAGATAAATAACTAGAAATGTGATTGCTGAATTATACTGCAGTTCTATTTTTTATTTTTAGGAAGCCCCATACTGTTTCCCACAGTGGCTGTCCTAATTTACATTCCCACCGACAGTGCATGAGGGTTCCCTTTTCTCTAAAGCCTTGCCTGCATTTGTTATTTCCTTTTTTAAAGATTTTATTTATTTATTTATTTATTTATTTATTTATTTACAGGAGAGAGACAGAGAGAGTGCATGAGCCAGGGGAGGGGCAGAGGGAGAGAGTAGCAGGCTAACCACTCACTGAGCTAGGAGTCCAATGCGGGGCTCGATTCCAGGACCTTTAGATCATGACCTAAGCCAAAGGCAGATGCTTAACCAACTGAGCCACCCAGGTGTCTCAATATTTGATATTTCTTATCTTTTTGATAATAGCCATTTTGACAGGAATGAGATGATATCTTACCATGATTTTAATTTGCATTTCCCTGATGATTAGTGATGTTGAGCATCTTTTCATGTGCTTTTACATACACATATACATAGTTTTTAAATGTATTTATTTATTTGAGGGAGAGACAGAGAGCAGGGGGAGGAGCAGAAGGAGAGGGACAAGCAAACTCTCTGCTGAGCACAGAGCCCCACGCAGGGCTCGATCCTGTGACCCTGAGATCATGACCTGAGCCAAAATCAAGAGTTGGATGCTCATCCAACAGAGCCACCCACGTGCCTTCACATGTACATTATTTTTAAGCATCTGAATCATAAACTTTTCCAGCTATTTCTTCATGACCCAAGAGCAGTGCTCCTTTTATAGATAACCCTTTATAAATTATAACTTTTTTTTCTTTTAACATTTGCCTAAGGTTATACCACTAATAAGTGCCTGAGGCAGGATTCAAACCTTTAACTATCTGGCTCCAAGACCCTTACACTTGACCATGACACTATATGAACAGAGAGGACACACATCACCAACTTGTTATCCAGAAGCTGTGAAGATCTACAGAGAGTCAGTGTGTTTAACTATACAAAGTGAGTGGCTGTTACGTCACAAAGCTGTCTAGCTCACACATATGAAGCACTCACTATGTGCTAGTCTTTGTCGGGTATTGAGGATAAGGGTATCAAAAGATGAATTAGACTGGATCATCACATTTAAGAAACTTACAGTTTTTGGAGGAGGGAAGAGGCAATGAGTAAATAAACATAACATGTGAAAAATGATAGGGAAACACAATTAACAAAGAAGAAATCAAGGCACCATAGCAGGATGGCTAGATCTATGGGCCACAGAGTCCAGTTCTTAGCTGTGAGACCTCTTAAGCCACAGTTTCCTTATTGGTAAAATGGGAATATTAATAGCCTCTAGTATAAGTAATTGTTGCGAGGGTTAAATGATATAAAGCATTATTAATTTGCTTAGCCTAGGACCTAGCAGATGGGGAGGCTTGATAGAATGTTAGTTAATAATATTATTTGATAAAGCTTAAGCAAAGTAAGAATCACACATAACTACCACATTTCTGTGATGTTGACACTGCTTTCTCAAAGCTTCTGAAGCTCTCAGCACCAAGCGACCCATTTCCTTGAGATTCATTCTTCTCCCTGACATGGTTATCTTGTGATCCTACTAGAATGTCTCCAGGAAAGAATAATATGGTAAAGGAGCGCCAGACCTGAGGTACCAGAAGCTTGGGCTTTTTCACGGGGAAGGAGAACTGGGGCTGGGAACAGCCCTTGTGACGGCAAATCAAGACAGATCAACTTGGAGTGTTTGTTAGAAAATTTCTGGATTCTTGGGGCGCCTGGGTGGCTCATTCGGTTAAGCATCTGCCTTTGGCTCAGGTCTTGATCCCAGAGTCCTGGGACTGGGCCCGGCATCAGGCTCTCTGCTCAGCGGAAAGTCTGCTTTTCCCTCTCTCTCTGCCCTTCACCCCACTAGAGTCTCCTCCTCCCTCTGCTCCTTACCCAACTTGTGCTCTCCCAAATGAATAAACCAAATCTTTAAAAAAAAAAAGAAAAAGAAAAAAGAAAATTTCTGGGTTCACTCTGTGAGGTTTTCATTTTCTCCAAATTGAATTTCAATCCATACTTTATTAATATTTTAAGATTACTATAATCATGGGGCAGGTTTATGTGATTTTATCCTGCAATCAATTCCCTTCCCCACAGATTATTTTATTGTTTTCTCCTAAACACTGAGCCACCTCTTTCCTCCTCAGTCAAGGACATTCCTTTGATTTGCTACAGTGGCTATCTGTTGCCGCCTGAGTCCTGGCATGAGACATAGGAGTTCTTTTCATCTGAAACCCTCTGCCTTCTGACTGCAGTAGGTAAGCTAACACTTCTCTTCTCTAAAACCAACTGAAAACTCACCTCCTTCTGGAAGCCTTCCCTGCTGAGTTCTTTACTTTTGCGTTCTGTTCTGTGTCACAGATGCACTTGGGACCTTTGAAACCAGAGAAGTGTTCTCTGTCTTTGTCATGTGTATGTAAGTTCTGGTTCTTCCCACTGGGGGCAGCATGGACTTTGCAGGGAGAGTAGGGACTCAAATCTGGCATGAATCTGGCACCACTCCTGAGTTCTCAGATTCATTCTGGCTGTCCTTTGTCACCTTGGGACTGCTACTTTATTCTCAAGGGTTGTCATCTTCCGTCCTGGCTTCTTCCCTTCCCTGCTTCCCTTTAGTTCTTTCCAGGAGTGGACAGAGGGCTCCTTTAACTTCCAAAAGCACAACTAAGTTCATACTGTGAGTCCCACCATTTACTGTAGTTAGTGTCCTCATCTGTCAAATGGGGATAATTATAGGGCCTTCCTCACCGAATTCTTGTAAGAATGAAATGAGATCAGGCATGTTTACCGGAGTTGGCACATGGCAAGTTGGGACAGATACTTTCGACTGCTTCTCTCAAAATCCATTCCAACCCCTTTCTAACCTTGCTTTTGGAACAGCAGAAAATAGAAAGCTAAACTCTACGCTTCTCAAGCTCCCTTCAGCTCTGATTCTGTTTGTGATGTAGATGCCATTTGTGTGAGACTTCAGAGCTATGAACTCTGTGGAGAGGCAGGTGTGAAGCATCCATTTTCCTGGTGTTGATCATGGCAAAGGCAACATGATTCTGGAGCCAGCAGCTGTTGGTGGCAGCTTAGCAGTTCTGAATCTTCTGGAGGGTGGCAGAGGCTGCAGCTTGCTTGTCAACCCAGTTCTGTAGTATAATTTTGGAGTCATTCCTGGATGTTTAGCCTAGAGTGTATTTCTTTTTCTTTTTTTTTTTTTTAAGATCTTTAAATTTTATTTATTTTGACAGACAGAGATCACAAGTAGGCAGAGAGAGAGGGCAAGCAGGCTCCCTGCTGAGCAGAGAGCCCAATGCGGGGCTTGATCCCAGGACCCCAGGATCATGACCTGAGCCGAAGGCAGAGGCTTTAACCCACTGAGCCACCCAGGTGCCCCTAGAGTGTTTTTTTTTTTTTTTTAAGTGTATTTCTTAACTTTCCAAATGATTCTGTCAGCTAGCCATACCCTTCAGTAAATCTCTTTGTGCTTAAAATAATAAGAGTGAAACCTGTTGTCTGCAACCAAGAAAACTGACCATTACATAAGTATTCAATGAATGTTAGCTGTTACTATTATTTTAAAACTTTGTTGATGGCTTGGTAGTAAAGCAAGTAATTATATTTTGTGAATAAAAATTTAAAACTAGCTGCTAGGTAAAACCATGTAAAATGATTTCTAGGGTAGCACTGTCCCATAGAGCTTTCTTTCATGAGGGACATGTTCTATATTTGCATCCAATATGATAGCCACTGGTTACATGTGGCTGGTGAGCACTTGAAATGTGACTACCATCACTGAGGGACTGAACTTTTAATCTGATTTCATTTCAATTCACTTACATTTAGAATTAAATAACCACATGTGGTTGATAGCTACCATATTGGACAACATGGTCCTCAAAGTCTCAGCCTGACTCTTTCCCAGGGGTCTTTTTTATGGCCCTCTCTTTCCCTAGCCAAGAAACTTCTTTAATCAGTTCTTCCTCAATCCCCAGTCTCCAGCCATATCTTAATACTCTAACAGAAATGCAACATGCCCACAACAATGACAACTTTTATATGGCGATCTTAGCATCTCATTGTCCCCATTCTAGAATGGCATATTGGCTTTTTATTTGCACAATCCAAAAGTTCACTGAAACGTTTTGGCTAAAATGCAATCCATTTTGAAAGGCAAATCTTACCCTTCACTTAAAGAAGGAAAACCATTTATTATATTTTTTAAATATGTATTTCCCATCATTTCTCGTATTGAGTTTCCAAGAACATTGGGGTCCTATATCAGTTAGACAAGTGATTCTCATACTTTGCTGCATATTAGAATCACTAAAATAAAGTAATTATTTGTCAACCACACTCGAGGCCAGTTAAATTAGCATTCTGGAAAATGACTAAGGAGAAGCAAAAGTTTATCTGCAACATTCTATTTTTTTTTTTAAAGGAAGGTTGTATTCCTGTATTAAAGCAATTAAAAGTTAATGAAAATATAGGGAAAATAATGGTAGGATTTTGAAAGAGGTAATTTATTGAGATAAGATAAATAACTATAAACTTAATATTTGAAGTCGAACTTTTTTATCATTTTGTTTTTTATTTGTTTGTTTGTTTTTTAAATACTTCATTTCTTTATTTGAGAGAGAGAGCACATGAGGGGAGGAGCAGAGGGAGAGGGAGAGAATCTCGAGTAGACGAGGAGGAGCCAGCTCGGCACCCCACCTTTTTTTTTATCAGTTTGGTTGACTAGAGGCCACAAGGAGAGAGATAACACAAAGCAACTTTCCAACGACTCTGCAAAGCTTCTGGAATATAAACATTCACAAAGAATGCAGATTTCAGTCATGCTCCTCTTCCAAATTGCCATTTTCACATGTTATATGAATAAACCCAAATAATAACCATAAGCATTTTATAGACCTTCCTTCCCATATAACCAAAGAAATGGACATCCCGAGGGAAGCTGGGAAAAAAGACAATAGGTGTCCAAGTTCAGTGTCAGATGATCTCTTTATTGTGCTCCCCCACTTCCCCCTACACAGATGTTCCCTGTGAATGAACTTGGGTCTATGTGATTCATACCAGTGTGGGATGGTCCCAAAAAGTTTGAAGAGAGGAACTCAACACTTCCTGAAATGATTCTCTTTTGACATTAATTCAAATTTAGGAAGGAGCTGCCTAAGCCTTTTATAAATACCCTTGAAACATATGTGACACAAGACCAATTTTGTTTCCTTCTGTCCTCTCAGTGGCTCTTTTATCTTACCGGAGTGATGGTACAACTTGGTTCCTGACTGTCGTGAGTGACAGCTGGGAGCCCGCCCTTTCCTCCTGCCCTGATTAAAACGCCATGAGGCATTTCCCACAACTTCAGGGCCCAGGTGCTTGGCAATACTGCCAAACATTTCTTCCAACTTAACAAAACTATTGTAATTATATCCATTAATTCTGGATTAGATAACACATTCAATCATTTATAAATTCAGAAGATACACAGAGCAGAAGGTGACTTTGTTCTTCTGCCCGTGTTCCCCCAGCTGCCCAGCTCCCTTCCTTGGGCCTGTCAGTTTCTGGGTGTCTTCTCTGAGATAGGTATTTTATGCAGCTTTAAAAGAACACATTTGTGGGGTGCCTAGGTGGCTCAGTCAGTGGATCGTGTGGCTCTTGATCTTGGGGTCATGAGTTTGAACCCCACGTTGGGTATAGAGATTACTTAAAAAAAAAAAAAAGCTTAAAAAAAATAAAAATAGGGATGCCTGGGTGGCTCAGTCAGTTAAGGGTCTGCGTTCCACTCAAGTCATGATCGCAGTGTTCTGGAAGCGAGTCCCACGTTGGGCTCCTTGCTCAGCCAGGAGCCTGCTTCTCTCTCTCCTTCTGCCTGTGCTTCCCCTGCTTGTGCGCTTGCTCTCTCTCTCTGACAAATAAATAGTATCTTTTAAAAAATAAAGTAAACTTACAAATTAAAAAAATAAAAATTAAATAAATAGAAATAAAAGAATACATTTATGTTTTCTTCCCCTCTTTTTATTCTTCCATTTTACATTAATGATATACATTTTTTATTAGTTTATTTTTTCTCCTGTCCCATCACTAGAATGGAAGCTCCATGAAGGCAGGGATTTTATTGTTTTTTTTTTTACATATATATATATAAAATATATATATATACACACACATACTTTTTTTTTTTAAGTCAGCTCTATACCCATCGTGGGGCTCAAACTCACAAATTCCTGCAAATCCAACAGAAAAACACCATACAGATTGGAAATGTTAGGACAATACAGATGATGTATCGTAGAAAGAAGTACACACATAAAGTACATATGATCCCATTTTTTTTTTTTTCTTAAAGATTTCACCTATTTACTTGACAGGCAGAGATCACAAGTAGGCAGAGAGAGAGGAAGGGACGCAGGCTCCCCACCGAGCAGAGAGCCCAATTCGGGGCTCGATCCCAGGACCCTGGGATCATGACCCAATCCGAACACAGAGGCTTTAAAACCCACTGAGCCACCCAGGCGCCCCTTTATGATCCCATTTAAAAAAAAAAAGATTTTATCTATCCATTTGAGAGAAGGTGAGAGAGAGCATGAGAGGGGAGAAGGTCAGAGGGAGAAGCAGACTTCCTGTGGAGCTGGGAGCCTGATGCGGGACTTGATACCGGGACTCCAGGATCATGACCTGAGCCAAAGGCAGTGGTCGCTTAACCAACTGAGCCACCCAGGTGCCCCTATCATTCCATTTTTATGATGATAAGTCAAGGACAAACAAGTTGAATCCATGGTAATAGAAATCAGAACAGCAACCACTGAGGTTGGGGACATTGACTGGATAGGGGCACCAGGGAACTTTCTGACGATATGGAAAAGTTTGAATATTGATATGGGTAGCAGCATTTACAGTTGTCAAAACTCACTGACCTATACACTAAAATGTTAGCATTTTATTTTATGTAAAATATACCTCAATTTTAAAAACTTGAGAGAACTGGGCTTTGGGGGCATAGTTAATCTCTGTAGATTCCAGTAACATTGGCCTTTTTTAAATTCCCCAAACACAACGCTTTTTCCTATGCAACAGTTTGCATATATGCTATTCCCACTGCCTGGGACACTTTCTTTTTCCCTTTTACCAACATACAACTACACCCATTCTCTCTCTCTCTTTCACACCCCTATCTTTTTATAATTCACTGTGTGTCAAAATACATATAGCATAGCAAATGGCTAGAATGATCCCATACTGATACAACCTGTTTGAGCTACTTTGCAAAACTCACGTATAAGAAATTGCACATTTCTCAATTTGGTGGTGTGTGGGGGGGGGAATCAAACTTAAATGCAACTCAATCTCTACCTTTCTGGGTGGAGGTGGGTGATATAATCCCAGTCATTTTTGGCCACACAGCCCACTTGGCTTCCTGAGATTAGAGAAGTACCTGGGGGTTAGGACATTCAGAAAAATTGGAGACGGGCCTTTGGTCTATATGATGGCCATTGAGATGCTTACTGTTCTGGTGGTTTTCTCAAACTTGGAAGGCTCAGACTCAAGCTCAAGCTCAATTATCAGGACGTTCTTGGAGGATCCCAAGACCTAGGAGGTGCTGAGCACTCAGTCTTCCTGGGGCCACCAAACCTCCCTCCATTCCTGCTATCTTCCGGGTTCTCTGTGGCATTGAGTCGGGGAATCCCTGTCACTCTGGAACTTGTCCATCCTTCATCCTCCCAGTGGATTTGCACTTAAAAAAAAAAAAAAAGTTCCATGGAGAACAGGTGGGAGGGGGCTGGAGGGGACTTGGGGAGACCTGTTGAAGCTGGTAAGTCCCTAGATTGGACTCAGCCTCGCTCCCATTAAATAAGAAATGGGAAAACTGGGAACGGAGAGAGAAATATTTTTTTTTTCTAAGCTTCTAAGGGGTTTGCAAACAATTGGAGTAATTAAAAGTTCTCAGAAGTAGCCGGTGGTGCCCTTTTCACCGAGGGAATGTGGGCCAAGCATGATATATTAAAAGAGAGGGAGCTGCTCTATTGAAGTTAAAAATAATCTTCTGTCACATGGCTAATTTGTTGGAATGCAGCAATTAAAGGGCTGTGGGCAGAGGGAGAGCTGGAAGCAGCTGGGGAGCTCACAGGCAGAGTGCACGCCCTGGGGACTATGTTTGCAGAGAGAGAAAACAGGGTCACAGCTGACTTAGGGCACCTTATCAGAAAACCCACAAAAGGGGCAGGAAGAAGGAAAAGTGGGTTCAAGTTCAGAGCTGTGACCTTTGGGCTTATCAGACAGTGGAGGGATGGGTCAGGACTTGTCACCTGTACTCCCGGGATGCTGATTCACTCAGCAAGGATGAAGGCTTTCCAGTTCCCCCTGCACTTTGAAAATGCATGCCTTTGAATTCATTTCAAAGGAATACATAACCCAAAGGAGCCCTTTGATCCTAAATCCTTGAGAAAACAAATCTATATGGTCTTGAGGGGGAAAGCACAGGCCAGCTATACAAATCTTCATTTGAGGAGTTCGGGATTTTTAAAAATTCTTGAAATTTTTGAAAAAGGTGTTGAAATGTTAGAGTTGAAAGAGATTAAGTTATGTAATACAATATCTAAATTTTTCAGGTGCGGCAACTCAGAGGGGCTCATTTACTCAAGGTCACTCAACCAGCAAGTGCTAGAAGCTTGATTCTAACCCAGGTCCTTAGCTAAACAGGAGGGACATGGTGGTTAGGAAGTGCGGGATGTGGAATCTGGCTCCACAGCTGTGGAGCTGGGGGACTCTCTTGTGAGTGACTAGTCCCTCTCAGTCTCAGTGTTACCTTCTGCAAAGTGGGAATAATGATAGCACCCACCACCTAGAGTGGTTATAATGCATGTAAAGTGTTTAGTGTAACCTCTAGCCTAGAGTAAATGCTTAATAAAATGTAAGCTCTTACTATCCCAGAGCTTTTTCTACACCATCCTGTATCAAATTCCTAGTGCCTTTTTGCAGGTTAACTGGCCCCCACATCCTCTTTGGTTTGGGTGGGTTTCTCTTTCTCAAATCCTTTCCACCTGCAACTCTGGTGGACAGTATAAAAAGAAAAAGAGGACGACTCACTTTCTCCTAGCATTTTCCACATTCTAACACACCAGTGCTACTTCTGCTTTCAATATGGCTCCCGAATTGTTACTAAGCAGAAATGGTGCCAACGTGAAGAAGCCAAGTACTGTGCCCGCAAATTCAGTTATCAGATGCATCTGAATCTTTTGGAGTGCTTGATCAGTTTCCAAATTAATAAGGGGCACCACTACGAGAAAGAACTCTGCGGGTCCAGTGGAGGTGTGGGCTTCAGAGTCTGACCACCCCTGGAAAGTGGAGGCCAAGTTCCATGCGGGCACATACGTTACAAAGAACAGAAACGTAGCTGGGGAGGTGGGGGGAGAGAAAATTAAGAGGCTTGTTTAGGTTTCATTTACGACCAGATTCAAGGGTTTAACGATGTCCTGAGGGCACCTTTCCATTTTGTTGGGCTGTATTCTTGAGACTCCCTCAACTTGTCAGACGGAATAGCCCTGGAGAGCCTCAAGCTTCACTTTTCTCCAGTTCAGAACTCTTCGAATAAAGGAGCCTTCCCACACCCTGAGTTCTCCGTCCCTGTTTGGCTCCTTTAAATCAAGCGCTGGTTCCTGAAACAGTAGGGCCCTGGAAATGAGCTTCTCTGATTGGCTAGATTGGATCACATGCCTCACCTGTAAGCAAGGGGCGGTGGGGCACACTGATTGACCTGCTGCTGGCTTCGCAGAGATTAGCAGTCCTTACAGGAAACAGTCCTTACAGGAAAACGGGGGTTGTAAAAGAAACGGAAGGACAGGTAGATAAAAACCACTAATATCAAAGTCCAGCAGGTATGTGCACTTTTCTGAGGTGGTGGTTCATAGTTTGCTTCATACCCTTAAAGCGTTCTATAATCCAAGAAATAATAACTTTTTGGAGAGGAAAACACTTTCTTCCCGCTCCAGGTATTTCCTTCCTGTAGAGGGTCATCAACGCTAATGCTCTAGGCTTCTCTTTTCCTCTTTCTCCTTCTGTGCTTAGAGAAGGAAGAACATGAAGAGAAGCTGGGCATGAGTCGTCAGTGTCTTCTTCCTGGTCTTTTACGACCATGATTCTGGGAGGACGCACAAGTTCTTGTCTCACTCCACGCAGGGAGGGCAGCCTGGTCCACTGCTGCTCAGGATTGGTAGGAAAGTCTGTTTAATTAGGATACAAGGAAGCCTCTTGGGCTCACGCCCGGAGTCACAGTGTCCAACCTAACATATAGCCATAGTAGAAGATAATCTACCTTCTCACTACCCAGACCCCTCATGGACCCAGAGCCTGAGTAGGGAGGAGGCATGCTGTCTGTTGAGTCCCCTTCTCAAAAATGGGCAAGAACCAACAATTTAGAACATCAGGGACCCACAGATTCATCTTGTCACTCTCCCCTTCCTAGATGCATCCCCCACGGAAGAGCTGGTTACCTGGGGAATCCACAGAGACCGTGAAGCGCTAGGAGCAGGCTCCCAGATTGACAACAGATTTACAACAGCAGGTGAGAGGAACTGGGATTATTTCACAGGGAGGTGGAAAAAGAAACCAAAGGAGGGGTGGCTTAATAGTGGCTTTCACCAGAACCATGCTGAGGGTGAGGCATCACTGGTATTTTTCCACTGCCTCACCCTGACCCTGATCATAGTCCCACTTGTGTCCTTCTGTGCCCACCTCTTGGAAAATAAATTGTTCCACTTCCACAAAAAGGTGCAGGAGGTTGGGACACACAAACCAAATTAAATGTAACAACATTTTATTATTATTTCTTTTTAATCACAAAAGTAATACACAATCTGTGAAAAGAACTAATAAGTTGTAGACAGGGATAAAGATGATAACAAAAATCCACTCCTAGCCCTCAGCCCCAAGATAGCTGTTGTTAGCATTTCAGTCTCTTATTGTCCAGCCTTTTTCTATACATATTTTAAAAACTATCCTTTATTTTTAAAAGAATATTTAAAATTTTCAAATAAAATTGAAGTATATAATGTAAAAGATGAAAATAATATACTCTGCAATTTCTCTTAATATTGTGATCTATGCGTACTATTATTAAATTGAATATTTTTTGATATTTTGATATAAAATTGAATATTTTCTCCTCTCTTCTGGACTTAGGAATGGTTGACATTAATGGCACTCATTTTGAGAGGAAAGTATTGATACTATGACACCCAATTTAGAAATAGGGAAGTAAGATTCTCAGACTTACCCACTGCCTCACCTAACTCCTGCCAGGTTCCCCAGGGACTGGAATAATTTCCTAATAAAATAGGCAACTTTGTTAAGAAAAGGAGGCAAAAGAAGGAACTTCCATAAGCCAAGACTCACGACCTTCCTTCCCTACCAGAAATACACATCACATCCACTCTTAGCCACTTCAGCCTCCCTAGCACCAAGATTTTGATTCTGGGAACATGTAACTGCAAGTGAACAAAGAGTCAAGGGAAAGTTCTTTATCAGCAGGAGAATTATTTTATTCAATGTGTTTCCTTACATGAGTTGGGACAATAAAGGGAAAGAATGAGAAGAAATAAAAGGCCAGTTACTCAGGCCACTTTTAATGAATCACCCCCCAGTGTCATTACCCATCCCCAGTCAGGAAAAGCTGGAGTTTTTCCATGCCAAGAAAAACAGAGGGCAGGAAGAAACAAATTACGACCTTGTTTGTGTTTTGTGTCTTAACTATTTGATTTATAGGCCTTGATCCAGTGATTATGGATGAAAGAAAATATCCCAGTGTCCCAAACCTAACCTGAACTCTTAACCATGGGTGGGTCTCACGTCCACGGCTCAGAGTGAGTATGAAGTTAAAACGCTTTAAGAATAAAGTTTCAGGGTTAGGGGCTGCCCGTAGGCATTCTTTATCCAGTGGCAAGGCCAAATTTCTTTCCCACACTCCAGTTTCAGAAAACTCTGTTTAGAAACTTAACCCCTTCTCCCTCATTCCAGAAGGTGGGCGTATAGTTAGTAAACACCTACTATGTGCCAAGATACTGGGGCTATAGTGGTGGACATATAAATCAATCAACACGTAAATCAGAAAAATGTGTGTAGCCATGAGTTCTATGGAGAAAAGGAAAACAGAACGATATATTAGAATGGGTAGTCACTTAGGACGAGGTGGCTCACATAAATTTCACCAGGGGGGTGACACTGACCTTGAGATTAGAGAGGTAAAATCTGAATGTGAAATTGGGATGACAGATAACCATTCCAGGTAGAGGGAGTATCCCCTAAGGCAAGCTCATGCCTGGCATGTAGAAAATAAATCATCTCAACTCAAAAGAAATTCTTGGCTATTAGGATTGTTTTTCAGGAGTTGATCTAGATAGAAAGTTGATAAATGCCTTTCTGAATCTTAACTATGTAGATGTTCAACCTCACCCATAGGAAGAGAAATACAAATCAAAACTACAGTGTGATAGCATTTTTTAAAGATTTATTTATTTTATAAAGATTTATTTATTTGTTTGTTCATTGTTTATTTATTATTATTATTTATTTATTAGAGAGAGAGAGAGCACACAGAGGGAGAGGGAAAAGCAGGCTCCCGCTGAGCAGGGAGTCTGACGTGGCGCTCGATCCCAGGACCCTGAGATCATGACCTGAGCCAAAGGCAGACGCTTAACCAACTGAGCCACCCAAGTGTCCCATGATACCATTTTTTTAAATGTCACATTGGTATAATTCAAAAACTTTGATAACATGCCCTGTGGGGCTGTGAGGAAGCTGTAATTTACATGCATCACCAGTGAAAATATAAATCAGTCCATTGCTAATCCTGTAAATGCATAAGCTTTTGACCTGGAAGTCCCATTTCTTTTACATGTATATGATGATGTAAGACCAAGGTTACTGTAGCATTGTTTGCAATTTCAAAAGACTGGGAACCCAAATTTCCCAGTCGGAGACTAGTTAAGTTATGAAACATTCATATCAAACAATGAATATTAACTATGGAAAACTATCCAACTGTAAAAATAAATGAGGAAGCTCTCTATGTATTACTATCTAAACATTTCCAAGTTGTCATTAAGTAAAAAAAGCAAGACATAGAACTGTGCTAGTTTTTATATAAAAGTGAGTAAGCTAAGCATAAATACTTATATTTACTATCATTTGCATAGAAAAACTCAGGAAGGAGATACACAAAAAATATTAAGTGAGTATCCGGGGTGGGTGAGTGAAAGAGGTTGGAAAGTGGGTAGAAAGGGTGGGCAAGGACTTTTCAGTGAGATGTTTACTTTTTTTAAATTGATTTTTAAAATTTATTTATTTGAGAGAGAGAGATGGAGATAGTGAGAAAGAGAACAAGCAGGGAGGAGAGGGAGAAGCAGGTTCCTCGCTGAGCAGGGAGCCATACTGAGGGCTCCATCCTAGAAGTGTGGGACCACGACCTGAGCTGAAGGCAGACACTTAACCGACTGAGCCACCCGGGTGCCCCAACTTTTCTTTTTTGTTTTTTGAGTTTTGAGGCATGTGAATGTATTAGGGCCGTAAAAAATTGAAGAATTGCCCCTTCTACTACCCCTTATCTGAATTTATTAATTTATCACTTAGGGGTGCCTGGCTGACTCAGTTGGAAGAGCATGAAACTCTTGATCTTGGGGTTGTGAGTTCAGGCCCCACATTGGGTGTAGAGATTACTTACCTAAATAAATAAGCTTAAAAATTTATCACTTAATCCATAGCCATTGTTTACCTATCCAGCCGCACCAGATGAGAAAGTTTCTACTTAACAGTGTGTAGATGATGGTTAATAAAGCTGACTTCAAAAATCTATTAGCATTAGTCTAATCACCAAGGAGATTTGCTACTCATCCTCTACAGACTGAATAAAGGCCGTTGACCAAAGACAATTGGAGAATTTTTAGAGCAAAACCAGCCTAAAGGAAGTTGTGTTTATGGAAACATGGTTTTTCAAAGTGGCCTTTTGTCCAGTAGATTGAAGTAAAAACAGTGACATCATCCAGTCTATGCACTAGATTATCTTTATCAAAAAGAACCTTACGATGCAAAAAACTTCAACCTTTGAATGTCTTTTTACATCCATTCTTTCATTGACTCCACATTTGGGAATTATTCTAGTTTTTATATATTTTTAAAAAATATTTCTCCTTTCTCCTCTTCCTGCCCTTTTTCAACCACTAATCCGGACTTCTAACATTGTCTCTAAGTTTTGTCTGTTTTTTCCACCCATATCTTTATTGAGATAAAACTCACGTACTGTATAATTCACCTACTGAAAATGTATAATTCACTATCTTCTAGTATAGTCACAGGGATGTTTAACCATAATGCAAACTAATTTTAGAACATTTTCACTCCCCACCCTGTGAGCAGTCATCCCCAATCTCCCAATCCTCTCAGCCCTGTGCAACCACTAAATCTACTTTCTGTGTCTCTAAACATGCCTGTCCTGGAGATTTCACATAAATTAAATCATACGGTTTGCAGTTTGTTGTGATTGGCTTCGTTCACTTAGCATGATGTTTTCAAGATACATCCATGTTTCAGAGAGTTGTTTTTACTGCTGAATCATAAGGACACACCATACTTTATTTACCCACTTATCAGTTGATGGATGTTTGGGTTGTTTTCTCTTTTTGGCATTTATGAACAGTGCTGCTATTAACATTCGTAAGCGAGTTTTTGTGTAACCCATAGTTTTCATTTTTCTTGGGTATATAGGAGTGGAATTGCTAAATCCTATGGCAACTCTCTGTGTAACTTGGTGAGGAGCTACTGAACTGTTCACCACAGTGAACGCTCCATTTTACATTTACCCTAGCAGCAGGGGAGTGTTCCAGGTTCTCAGAATAACCACCACTTGTTATTGTCTGTCTTTTTTACTGTGGCCACTGGGTAGAATCTCATCATGGTTTTGAGTTGCATTTCCCTAAGAGTGATGTTGAGAATCCTTTCATATGCTTATTAGCTATTTGTAGAGCTTTTTTGCCAAAATGTCTACTCAGATCCTTTGTGCATTTTTCAATTGGGTCGTCTTTGTGTTGTTGATTGTAAAAGATCTTTATGTATTCTGGATACAAATCCCTTATCTGATATGTGATTTGCATATATTTTCTACCAGTCTGTGGTTTGTCTCTTCAGTCTTTAATGGTATTGTTTGCAGCCTGGAGGTTTTTCATTTTGATGAAGCTCAGTTTTCTCTTCTTTTTGGTCACTTGTACTTTTGTTGTTGTATTTGCCTTCCCATTTTTGAGCTTTGAATAGGTAGAATAATACCCTTTTCCCCCCATTTCTTATGTCTTTTGTTTTGTTTCAAGATTTTTACTTATTTATTTGACAGAGAGAGAGAGAGAGCAGGAGCACAAGCAGGGGGAGGGGCAGGCAGAGGGAAAGGAGTAGGGATCCCGACCTGGGGCTCCAACACAGGATGATAGGATCATGACCTGAGATGAAGGCAGATGCTTAACGACTAAGCCACCCATTTCTTACGTTTAAATCTTTGATCAAGCGGGGTTTCTCCTGGTATATGGAAATGTAACCAGATTATTTTTTTCCAGAAAAAAAAATTCTGGAAAAACATTATTTAATCATTATTATTTTATTTCAACACTGTAAAAGGCCCCCCTTTCCTCAGTGATTTGAGATAATATTTTCACCATGTCTTCTATTCTTTTTTTAAAGTAATTTTTACACCCAACATAGCATTCGAACTCAAGACCCCAAGATCAAGAGTTGCATGCTCCACCAACTGAGCCAGCCAGACGCCACCCTTCTCTCTTTTTTTTAACACGCCTTCTATTCTTGAATGCATTTTAGGACTCCATTTTGTTTTATTGGGCAACCTCTCGGGTTCCCTCCTTCACTCAGAGCTTTTTACTATCGCTCAATAAATTTTGCTTTGCTGCCCCTCCAAAACAATACGTATATATATAATATATATATAGAGAGACACACACACACATATATATTTATACACACATATATTTTCTTTTTGAAACATGTGAATGTATTTATTACCTTTTTTTTTTTTAAGATTTTTATTTATTTAATTGACAGACAGAGATCACAAGTAGGCAGAGAGGCAGGCAGAGAGAGAGGAAGGGAGGCAGGCTCCCTGCTGAGCAGAGAGCCCGATGTGGGGCTCGATCCCAGGACTCTGGGATCATGACCTGAGCCAAGGCAGAGGCTTTAACCCACTGAGCCACTCAGGCGCCCCTATTTATTACTTTTTAAGAGTAAACAAACATCAGGGGCACCTGGGTGACTCAGTGGGTTAAAGCCTCCACCTTTGGCTCAGGTCATGGTCTCAGGGTCCTGGGATCGAGCCCCACATGGGCTCTCTGCTCAGCGGGGAGCCTGCTTCCCAGCCTCTCTCTGCCTGCCTCTCTGCCCACTTGTGATCTCTTTCAAATAAACAAATAAATAAAATCTTTAAAAAAAAAAAGAGTAAACAAACATTAGAAGGAAAAAAAAGTGGATGTTCTGAAGCCAGGGGAACCAACCCAGGGTAGAAACCATCCTCATTAATAGCTATTTACACAGTGATAGTTTCTTTCATTGCTGGAAATGAAACTGGGCTGGGCTGTTGAGGGTTGGGCCCCACTGGCATAAGACTGAGCAGGAGGGTCTTGGGGGAAGCTCCAGAAGAGTCCACCCAACAGGCCAGGGAGGTCTGGCTGACCTGAGGGTTGGAACCACTCTAGGATGCTTGCAACCAAACCCCTGAGGCCATACCCTGGAGAATTTGGGCTTCTCACTTTGCATCAACTTCCTGAAGCTTCCCTGACACTAGTGACCCGGGCCTGGCCCTAGGAAGGGAAGGAGAATGTTGGACTGTGATGGCTTTAAGAGTTTGTCTTCCTTCTGGCAGGGAAAGAGAATAGGTTACCAGGGGACATAATACCCTGAGAAGGGCAAGAGCAGATTTGAGGGCTACTTCATTGTATTCCATTCTTGGAACAGGAAAGGGGAACCCTCCCCCAACAAAAAGGTGTGAGAACACAGGAGGTGTGTTTGATGTCTGCAAAAAATGAGACAGAATCCTTGTTTCTTGCTGTATTCTCATGGAGCACGCACAGTGTTTTCCTTGACTGTTTCCTGTTCCAATTCCACTATTTATACAAAAACAGTAGAATGAGTTTGCAAGGTAAATAACGACTTCCCTGGAGCAGATTCTCACACACTGATCCCACTGTTAGCTGAGATAAATTTCAGAGCATGCTCCTGGACAGCTTGAGAGGAGATTTTCTAATACATAAAAACAGCAATAGTAAAATGTTAATTTAAAAAAAAATGTTTTATATAGTGGGACGTCTGGCTGGCTCAGTCGGTGGTAGAGCATGCAACTCTTGATCTCAGGGTTGTGAGTTCACACCTCACATTGGGCATGGACACTACCTATAAAAAAAAAAAACTTTTGTATGGTAGGTGCCATCTTCCTTTTAATAAGTTTCTTTAAGAGGTGGGTCTCATTTATAGCATCTAGAAGTAGTAACTCCAAAATATCTATCGTATACTGAGGACTGTCTGTGGCAGGCACTGTGTTGAGTTTTGTTTAATACTCATGTTGACACAGTACTTAGCTGTAGTTACTCAGTAAATATTTGTCAAAAAGCTTGGAAAAAACTATCAAAGCATTCAAAAATAGAAAATTACAGCCAATATTCCTCATGAATATACATACAAAGATCTTTTAAAAAACACTAGCAAATTAAATCCAACAATATATTAAAAAGGCTACGTCATAACTAAGTGGAGTTTATTCCAGGAATGCAAAGATGGTTATGGTTTTTTTTTTTTTAAGACTTTTATTTATTTATTTGACACACAGAGAGAGATCACAAGTAGGCAGAGAGGCAGGCAGAGAGAGAAGGGGAAGCAGGCTCCCCGCTGAGTAGAGAGCCCATGTGGGGCTTGATCCCAGGACCCTGAGATCATGACCTGGGCCGAAGGCAGAGGCTTAACCCAGTGAGCCATCCAGGCACCCCAAGATGGTTATGTTTTTAAAAACTTTCAAGATAATTCACCATATTATCAGGATAAAAATCATATGGTCATCCCAAAGGATGAAGAAAAAATATTTGACAGGATTCAATATGCTTTTTTTTTTTTTTAAGATTTTAAGGATTAAATATCCTTTTATGATTTTTTAAAAAAAAGGAAACTGGGAATATAGGGGAATTCTGCTTTGTATCTGATAAAGGGAATCAACTGAAAAAAATCTACAGACAACATCTTATTTATTTATGTTATGCCCGAGTTTTTGCATCTGAGAGACCACCAAGGAGCCAAGCACCAATGCAATCACACGAGGGTTTATTTGACAAGCTTAAGCTTGGGCCCAAGTATACCCAACACAGCGGAGTAGGGACTTGGACCCTGAGGTGACATGCTTAAGCTTGGGCCCAAGTATACCCGACGCAGCGGAGTAGGGACTTGGACCCCGAACAAGATTACAGTCAGAGTTTTTAAAGACAGAGACTCGGTGGTGGGTGAGGACAAAGGGGATGATGTTAGTCTCTAAGGAATTTTGGAAGCAAGGTCTCCAGGACCTTGAGGGGCTAGCTATTGTTGGGAGAAAGGTTATTTATTACCAGTAATAAAAATCTTTTCGTGAGTTCCTTTAGATGTGTATCAGTGGGTCATATGCTTGGGAATGATTGCTGACACTATCTTGGAGGTTTAGAGATAAAGTTTCACACTTCTCCTATCAAGTGTCCTTGTTAGTGAGATTTGGGTTTAGAAGAAATTTAACTTTATTTCCATTTCCTTCTGCCTCAGCCTCCTTCAGTTTTATGGTGGGGAGGGTGACATTAGGGCTTGGGGAACTGAGTTATTTGCCTCTGGAAATTGGGCTATTGTTAAATCTCTAGGACATTTGTAAACCAAGGGAGACCCCTGTCTTGCAGGATTGTGATCTCTGCAAGTTAACTATTTGTTTTTCTTTTAGGGCAGCCAGGGGTGGCTGAGGAATGTCACACATACTACCGAGGGGAGGGGAGCGGGTAGAGAGGGGGTGTAAGGTGCCAGCTTTTGCTTTGCCAAGATGGCTGTACTTATGTCAGGGCTAGACTCGAGGTGGGTACAGCCTTGTTTTTCTCGGCCTCCACAATTTATTTAGGTTTTTATTTATTTGTCAGAGAGAGCACAAGCAGGGGGAGTGGCAGACAGAGGGAGAAGCGGCATAGGGAGAAGCAGGACCCCCGCTGAGCAAGGAGCCCGATGCAGGACTCAGTCCCAGGATCCTGGGATCTTGACCCTAGCTGAAGGCAGATGCTTAACCGACTGACCCACCAAGGCTCCCCTTTAGACTGAACTTTTTTTTTTAAAAGATGCTGCATTCTTTTTTTTTTTTTTTAAGATTTTATTTATTTATTTGACACAGAGCAATCACAAGTAGGCAGAGCAGCAGGAAGAGAGAGAGAGGGGGCAGCAGGCTCCCCACTGAGCAGAGTCCTGATGTCTGCAACGTGTTCTGAAATGGTTTAACATTATTCACAACAATAGCAATAATAAATAGAAATCAAATATGGAAAGATTCACAGTTTGTAAATCTAAGTTAAAAGGATATGGGAGTTCATTGTATTATTCTTTCTTTGTTTCTTTCTTTTTTTTTTTTTTTTAAAGATTTTACTTATTTATTTGACAGAGATCACAAGTAGGCAGAGAGGCAGGCAGAGAGAGAGGAAGGGAAGCAGGCTCCCTGCCGAGCAGAGAGCCTGATGTGGAACTCGATCCCAGGGTCCTGGGATCGTGACCTGAGCCGAAGGCAGAGGCTTTAACCCACTGAACCACCCAGGCGCCCTGCATTATTCTTTCAATGTACCTGTTTGAAATTCTAAAAAAAGGAATTTAGATATTCCTTAAAAAACCACTTTAATGTGATCCTAATTCCACTTGCCAGGATGATGACAAATTCAGTCTTAGTCATTTATGGGAGCAGTTCCTGTCCTCCTCAGGAGTTTTACATAGTTCAAAACATTCAGGAAGGGCTCTCCAGCCTTCAGGCCACATTGCTCACTTCCCAAAAGATCTTTTGTAGAGCTGACAGCCTCTGCACGGGGCCTCAAGTAGTCTGCTAGCTGGGAGCCCTGACCCAGAAGGTCCTATCTCCCTGCCTACGTTATGTAGCCCTTCCCCTCTGAAGAGATACTTGGCTCTACTCTTGCCTATACTGCTCCCCTCCGTCCCCGACTCCATCCCTTTGAGGAAACTTGTGGGTTTCCTGTTACTGTTACAGGAGGAATCCCAAACAACTTTTCTCTTCCCAGTCTCAGAAAACCTGCCTTTGGTATTATGGTACTCCAAATATATTTCTCTAACCCTTCCCTTTGTTGACAAGTTCTTTTATACTACCATCTTAGAGTCTTTAAAAACACGATTGGGCCCAGTTTCCCAAAGGTGGAGATAGTAAAGGAAATGCTGTGTAATTTTACTAATTTATTGCATGTGAGATAAAGACATATATGCTTCAGAAAACATTCAGGGTTTCCCGAAGTTACCCACAAATCACTTGCATCAGTCATCACAGATACTTGCTAAAAATGTTCGTTTCTGCTTTTATATCCAGACCCACTGGGCCTACATTTCTGGAGGTGGGGCTGGGAATCTGCATGTTTGTTTTTTTTTAATTGTGTTAAAACAATGTTTTATTATTTCTCACAATTCTGTGGGTTGATTGGGCAGTTCTGCTGAGTAAGCCTGGGCTCCCTCAGTGTTCACCCTGAACTGACAAGTGGATGAAGGGGTGGGCTCAGCTGAGAGTTTAAATGGCTGGTCTTTAATCCCAGGCTTATTTGCAGCACCTTGATCTCATTCGGGGGAAGGTTCTTACCTGTGAAGATGGAAACATCAATGCCTCTTGAGGTCTGAACTTCACAACTTGCGCAGCATCACTTCTGCCACAATCAGTTGGTCAGAGTAAGTAATGAGGCAAGCCAAGATTTTGAGGTGAAGCAATCTGTATTTTTAAAGATCTTTATTTATTTGAGAGGGAGGGGGAGAGAGAGAGAAAGAGAGAGAGAGATCACAAGCCAGGGGAGGGGGGCGAGGGAGAGGGAGAAGCACCAACTGCAGCCACACACACACCCCCGCCAGCACCCTGGGATCATGACCTGAGCCAAAGGCAGCCGCTTAATTGATTGAGCCACCTAAGCACCCCAGAATCTGTATGTATGCATGTATATATGTATGTAAAGATTTTATTTATTTATTTAAAGATTTTTTACTTATTTATTTGATAGGGAGAGAGATCACAAGTAGGCAGAGAGGCAGGCAGAGAGACCGGGAAGCAGGCTCCCCGCTGAGCAGAGAGCCCAATGCGGGGCTGGATCGATCCCAGGACCCTGGTATCATGACCTGAGCCGAAGGCAGAGGCTTAACCCACTAAGCCACCCAGGCGCCCAAGATTTTATTAATTTATTTGACAGAGAGAGACACAGGGATAGAGGGAACACAAGTAGGGGCAGAAGGAGAGGGAGAAGCAGGCTTCCCTTTGAGCAGGGAGCCAGATGCTGGGCTTGATCCCAGGACCCTGGGATCATGACTTGAGCTGAAGGCAGTTGTTTAAGGACTGAGCCACTCAGGCGCCCCTAGAGTCTGTGTTTTTTTTAGAGTTTTTATTTCTAAAACAGCCTCCTCAGGTGCACACTGGGGTTAATTGTGAATTATTCATTTAACAAGTATGTGTTCAGAGCTGTGTCCCATTACATTTGGAACAAATCTCTATTTCTAGAATTTAAATGTATATGTATGTAAACGTTTTTGGTTTAGAAGGCTTCTTTCTTTTCTTTTCTTTTTTTTTTTAAACGATTTGATTTATTTGAGAGAGACAGAGCACAAGCAGGGGGAGGGGCAGAGGAGAGGGAGAAGCAAGCTCCCCATTGAGCAGGGAGCCCCGTGTGGGGCTTGATCCCAGGACCCTGAGATCATGACCTGAGCTGCAGGCAGACGGAGGTGCCCTCAGAACGCTTATTTCTTTTTTTTTTTTTTTAAAGATTTTATTTATTTATTTGACAGACGGAGATCACAAGTAGGCAGAGAGGCAGGCAGAGAGACAGGAGGGGAAGCAGGCTCCCTGCTGAGCAGAGAGCCCGACGTGGGGCTCGATCTTAGGACCCTGTGATCATGACTTGAGCCGAAAGCAGAGGCTTTAACCCACTGAGCCACCCAGGCGCCCCCAGAACGCTTATTTCTTAAGTCACTTTTCTATCACCAAGCCTACCACAGTACTTGCGACATAGGAAATGTTCAGTAAATATCTCTGAAATGAATATAAGTCTTTCAATCTAGTTTGTGGAATATCCTAAGAATCATATGGGATTTCTCTCATATTTTCAGTCTCATTTGGGAGGTAAGATATGGAAACAAGATTTACAGATACAGGGGGTTTCCTGAAATAGTAATATGCTTAGGTGCTTTAGGGGATGGGACCATGGAGGCTGGAATGCCAGCAGAGTTTGTGAAAAAGAATTTGAGGATGAGCTTGAAAGTGAGTAGGCACTGGAAGGAAGAGAGTCGGTGTACTTTGTATGATCACAGAAGTGGTTTTATTACCAGCAGGTTTAGGAGTCAGTGGCTGGTACACAAGTCTTATAAAAGGAATGGTGGAAAATATTAGTAAAAGGGGTTGATGATGGATTGTGGAGCGTCTGGGAGAGTGACAGGATGAAAAGGGCATTACATGTCAATTTGTCAGTTGTAATGGCAGTTAAAAATGAGGAGCTTACAACACTGCACATCAACCAAGCTTGGAATCCCAAAATGCTGGGATCCCTAGCTGGGAATAGTTGAGGTGAATTTTATTTTAGAACACAAACGAAAATAGCATAACTCTGTTCTGATCACCAAATAATTCGTTCAAAAATCAGATTCCCCCTTCCCAACTTTGAGATATAACTGAATCAGATTCTCAGTAGTGGCAAAAACTTGGGAAACTACCTGTCAATGGCCTAGGCGAATTACGACCCTGTCCCCTGCCCCTTTTTTAGCACCACTGTCATTCATGCCTTGATTACTGTGTGCCTAGGGCTGTGGAGATACACGTTATCATTTAATTGATCAAACAAGGTTATCTCGCCCATTATACTGGTGAGGAAAATGAGACTTAGACGTGAGTCGTCCGGTCACAGCCTGAAGGTTGCAAAAAAAAAAGAAAAAAAAAAGATGTAAACCCGGGCTGGAATACAGGCCGCATGGGAGGTGGGGGAAAAGAAGCTTCGCGCGGAGAGGTCACGGGGAAGGAAAGGGAAGAGAAGGGAAACGGGAAAATGGAGACTCGGCCCTCACTTCCAGGACTCCGCAGGCCGCTACAGTAAGTGAAAGGGAAACCTCTCTTGTGTAACCGCTGTCAACTTGTCTCCGTTAGGCCTTTTTCCAAAATCACGGTACCTGGTTGGTGAGATTGGAGGGATAGACGATCCTGATTGGTTAGTTGGACCTCGAACCAGGCCTACGCTCCAAGGATTGGGCTAAAGGGGGGCGGGACTTAAATATGAATCCGTTATTTCATTGGTAAAAAGAAAAACGAACCAGGAACTACCCGGAAGCGTGATTGGCTGTTGCCAGGATCCCTCCGACGACCGTGAGGGCCTTAGTTACGGAAGCCGGGGAGGACTGAACAGAAGGTCCACCTCGAGGAAGTTAACCTCGGAAACCCGGATAGTGGTGGAGACGAGTTAATTCAGGCCCAATGGCGACTGTGGAAGCAAGCGACAGCGATGGGAAAGGGCAAGAGGTCGAGACCTCCGTCACTTATTATCGATTGGAGGAGGTGGCGAAGCGCAACTCCATGAAGGAGATCTGGCTGGTGATCCACGGGCGAGTCTACGATATCACCCGTTTCCTCAGCGAGGTGGGGCCCGGGAGGTGGGCGGCCCTTGGGAGCTGCGCGGGTGAGGGGTGGTCCGGACCGGAAAAGTTGCAGGGTGTGTGTAGGAGGGAAGTGAAGCCTGGCTGAGGGCGATAAGGCGTACGAAAGGGACCACAGCTCCCCTAGACGGAAACAGAGGGGCCTTAGTTCTGCATGCATTTCTAACCAGCACTAAATTCTGGAGCCTTCAATAATGTCGTGTATTGCATATCTTATATTGGGTACTTAACTGTTCGCTAGGTCAAACTTTTTTAAGCCATCATTAAGTCGTCATTATCCCCATTTTACAGAAAGGGAAACTGAGCCTCAGGGACTGAGGACTCTCAAGGTCACACGCTTAACAGCCTATAACCATTCCAATCTAGGTTTCAAGGGCTCTGAACCTGTGCGCTTCCCACTGTGCCCTCTGAAGTAATTAATTTCAGGTTTTCCTGAGAAGAAACTGAGATTTTTTTTTTTTACCCCCTGATTATGCTACCTTTATTTTCTATTAATTTGAGTTGACCTTGAGGCCAGAAGGTCATGAATTAACTTTTTTAGTCCTTGACTCACCCTCTTAGTTAAATCTTCAAACCTGTTGCATTAGATCTCATTGTGAAAGTTCTTGAGACCATGGTGCAATCGAGTGTTGTTATTTTTTTTTTAATTTAAGGAAACAGGATAGACTTTTGTCTAAATATATTGAGGTGTACTTTACATTCAGAAATTGTGCCCAATTAAAATGTACAGTTTAGTGAGTTTTGACAGATGTATTCATTCACATAATCACACTCCCTTTTAAGACAGAGCATTTCCATCATCCTAAAAAGTTCCCTCTTACTCCTTGACAGACAGTCCACAAACCCCAATCCGTGAGACTTTGAGGTATTTATGTATATACACATATTAACACATATATTTTTTTGGTGTGTATCATTTTGAGTAATAAAATCTTGGGGTGAATTCCTTGGAAATTCCTGCATAGTATAACCTTGTAACTGAGAAAAAATTTAATTTTTGTTAGTTCTTTCCGTGAATCAAATATACTAGTAAAATATTTTTTCTATATTCAGATTCATAAATCTAAAAAAAAAATTTGAAATGTAAAGTTTCCCAAAGGACATTGTTTTTAATAAACCTTAATGGCCAGTAAATTAACATCTTAGAATTTAGTAACTTGTATTTGAATGGGGTATGGCTTTTTTTTAAAGGGTACTTTAAAAGTACTTTCTCATTATTTCATCCATGGATAACTAGTTGAGAGTGACTTGGGTGTAGTGATCCTTTTGTTAACAGAATGAGAAACAGGTTCACAGAGATTTTGATTGATGAGTGGCTGAATCTGATTTCGATAGATCCCTTGATTTCTTTTGTGTACATAGCATTACTTCTGAATTCTACTCTTAGCTTAGTCCTTTGGTGTATGCCTCATAGTAAGTTAAAGTTGGGGGTTGTAGCCTGTTAAAGCATAGTTCATAATGGTAGATAATGATGTTTTTCATTTGTTGTTTCATTTCCCCCCCAATTTCCTCTTGATTGATTTAGAATACATAATGAACTTGGTGGAACACTCAGTGCTTGTCATGGACCTTAGTTCAATCTTGAGTAGTGGTTGCTAACCCGGTTCACAATGTTGGTAGAGCCAGAGACATCACAGGTATGCCTGAGCCGCCCACGAAGCTTGAGCCACAGCTCTTTACCTGCAGTTAGCTCTTCTTACTTACCTGTTCTAGTCTCTCTATTCCTATATTCTTGTTCATTCCAAGGCTATTCATTCATTCACTTGTTCATTCAAATATTTATCTGAATTGTCTGTGATATAATCTGAAGTGTCTGTTATGTGTCAGATACTGTTCTAGGTGCTTAGAATAAAGCAGTGGATGTGCTGTGTTTATGCCTTCATGGAGATTAATCTGTGGGGAGTGGACAATAAGCAGAGTAACTATAATATATGCTATGTTACATAGTGGTAGGGTTTTTTTTGTTTTGTTTTTTTTTTTAAAGATTTTATTTATTTATTTGACAGAGATCACAAGTAGGCAGAGAGGCAGGCAGAGAGAGAGAGGAGGAAAGCAGGCTCCCCGCTGAGCAGAGAGCCCGATGTGGGGCTCGATCCCAGGACCCTGGGATCATGACCTGAGCCGAAGGCAGAGGCCCTAACCCACTGAGCCACACAGGTGTCCCCATAGTGGTAGGTTCTAAGAAGAAAAAGTAGAGAAGAGGACTGTAGATGTATATGGGGTGAGGGTGTAAGGGTAAGGGGTTGAAATTTTAGGTATGATGCCCAGAGTTGTTTTCATTAAGATGACTAGAGTAAAGGCCAGAAGGAAGTTAAGGGAGCTAGCCATGTGACTATCTGCGGGAAGAGTATGCCTGTCAGAGGGAGCAAGTTCGAAGACCTTGAGGCAGGAGTATGTCTGGTGTTGTTTGAGGATGAGGGAGGCCGGAGTGGCTGGGTAGTAGTAGATGAAGTGAGCATGATTAGGTGAGGGCAGATGAAGTACCACTTTGCAGGTTGTGGGAAGGATTTTGACTTTGTGTGAGCTAGGGACGAACCCACACTGGAGCAGGGGAGTGTCATGATGTGGCTTAATGGTTTGATAGTATCACTCTGACTACTTGATTTAAAAGACTGGAGGAGGGCAAAGAGAGAATTGAGGAGCCCAGTTAGGAGGCTGTTGTAGTAGATTGGGTAAGAGGTGGCGGTGGCTTGGACCAGGCTGGTGGCGATGAGGGGTGGTGAGAGCTATCAGATTTTGGATGTGTGTATGGGGGGGGTTTGTTGTTTTGTTTTGTTTTTTTAAGATTTGCTTATTTTGTCGGGGTGGGGGTGGGAACGGTAGGGGGAGCAGGCAAGAGAGTCTTAAGCAGAGCATGATGTGGGATTCCATCTCTGAAATCAGGACATGAGCCAAAACCAAGAGTTTGTCCCTTAACCAGCTGGGCCACCCAGGCGCCCCTGGATGTGTTCTGATGGTGGAGGCAATTGGATTTAATGATGCATTAGATTTGAAGAGTGACAGAAGTCGTCAAAAATGGCACCAAGGTTTTTGGCCTGTAGGTCAGGAAGAGTAGGAGTGGTATTAGATGAGATGGGAGACCTCTGCCGGTTCTCATTCTTTCTTTACAATCTGAAATCACTTTGGGGTTCATCCTTAGAGAGGGGTTCATCCTTAGAAAGGGGTTCCTAATCTGAAAAATCCTGTGTCTGTAGGTTGCCCTTTTTTTTTTTTTTTAAATGAATGTGGTTATAATGTTATTCAGGAGTTTGAGTGTGATAATTTTGAATTGGTAAGGTAATTGAATTACTTTTCCTAACAGTAATTTTGCATTTTTGAATTAGTAGTACTGGTTTAATTTATTGAAATCGTGAATGAAAAACCAAACCTTGCAGCAGTACACATCATTCATCATTGTCTTTCCACTTCTAGTAGTATAGAAAGAACACATAAAAATGGTTATGCTGTCTATGACACTGACTAGAAGATACCAAAGTACAGCTCCCTTAGCAAGGATAGGTATGATTTTGTGAACCTTTGTTTCAGTTAATATTCTAATTTTCTTATGTGTATCACAGGTCAGAGAAGTTTGGAAGCCATTATCTTATGTATAAATAACCATTTCTAAAAAGAGTAACTTAAATACCACATTGTGATATTTTAAACTTTTCTAGGTTTTTTTAATTTTTAAAAATTAACATATAATGTATTATTAGCCCAAGGGGTACAGGTCTGTGAATCATCAGGCTTACACACTTCCCAGCTTTCACCATAGCACATACCCTCCCCCAATATCCATAACCCAGTTCTAGGTATTTTTTTAGTGGCTGTGGGCAAAAGTGGGAATATTACTATAGGGCTTGCCTCACAAATGGGATAGCATTCAACAGGTATTTCTTAGCTGTTACCAGCTAAGTAGCCTACTACCAGCAATGGTAGTAGGCCCTGGTGGCAAATAAAAACATGGTCCTGTCCTCTTGAACTTGCTCTTTGAGGAAAGACAATAGAAAACAGAAGTAGAAAGATGCTCAATGAAGGTGCTTTCTGCAAAGGAAGCAAATAGGAATTGAGAAAGAAAAATGAAGGTTTAATTTTTTTATTAATTAAGTAAATTCTACTCCTAGTCTGGGGCTTGATCTCACAACCCTGAGATCAAGAGTTGCATGTTCTACCAACTGAGCGAGCCAGGCGTCCCAGCAGACTTACTTTATTAAGAGTGATCTGGAAAGCTGTGGGATGACTTATAATTGAGCTGAGGTGAAGGAACTGGCTTCAGGAAGAGAAAAGTACATTCTGAGGCATTTGCAGAGTGAAGCAAGAGTTTGGCCCATCGGTGGGACTGAAAGCAGCTGTGGCCGTGGTATAGCCAGTGAAAATCAAGAATGGCAAGAGAGCTTGGTGGGACCCAGGTCAGGCAAGGGAGGGTAGGTAGTATGGATTTAATCCTAAATGTATTGGAAAACCATTGAAGCCTAAGATGGGAGTGACATTAAAGCACTTTGCTTTTCCAGTAGATTACTTTGGGCTTGGAGTCAAGAATAGGTTGGAGGGAAAAGCAATACAGAATGGAAGAAAGTAAAACTCTTATCTATCCCAAGGATTTGTTCGAATCTTTCTGCATCTTTCGTATATATACCAGTATATACAAATGTGTACAAATAAATATGGAAAAAGAATCGTAGTATTCCTTTTTTTTTAATGTTTTTTTTTTAAGTAATCACACAATATGGGGCTTGAACTTACAATGCAGATCAAGAGTTGTAGGCTCCTCTTACTGAGCCAGTGAGGGACACCGATTGTAGTATTCCTTAATTGAATTATAGTATCTATTCATTGATTTGTTTTAGTAGTACAAATAGTGTTTACTGGTTCTTATTATTCTGAGTGTTTTACCTGTAATTTTTCTCTTAACTTTTAACAGCCCATCCCTTTACTTTTTAAGATTTATTTATTGACTTCGGGGTGGGGTGCAGTGGGAGAGGGGAGAGAATCTCAGACTTCCCATCTTGGGTATTGATCCCGAGACCCTGAGATCGTGACCTGAGGTGAAATCAAGAGTCAACCCACTGAGCTACCCAGGTGCCCCTATTTCTAACACTGTAGAACAACGGTATCACTTTTTTTTGTCTAGTGTCTTTGGCTTCACGTATCTGAGACTTACCTTTGTTTTTTCCTATGTATCAGCAGTTTGTTCCTGTTGCTTTTTTTTTTTTTTTTTAAAGATTTTATTTATTTATTTGACAGAGATCACAAGCAGGCAGAGAGGCAGGCAGAGAGAGAGGAAGGGAAGCAGGCTCCCTGCCGAGCAGAGAGCCCCATGCGGGGCTTGATCCCAGGATCCTGGGACCATGACCTGAGCCGAAGGCAGAGGCCTTAACCCACTGAGCCACCCAGGCGCCCCATCCTGTTGCTTTTTATTTATTTTCTTTTATTTATTTTAATTTTATGTATTTATTTCATTGTATGATTGAACTGAAGCTTATCTGTTCACCTGTTGATCAACATTTGTGTTGTTTCCATTTTTTGGCTTTTTTTTTTTTAAAGATTTTATTTATTTATTTGACAGACAGATCACAAGTAGGCAGAGAGGCAGGCAGAGAGAGGGGGAAGCAGGCTCCCCACTGAGCAGAGAGCCCGATGCAAGGCTCCATCCTAGGACCCTGGATCATGACCCGAGCCGAAGGCAAAGGCTTTAACCTACTGAGCCACCCAGGCGCCCCTCCATTTTTTTGGCTATTATGAATAAAACTGGTGTGAATGTTCATGTACAATCTTTGTGTGGACATATGTTTTCATTCCTCTTGGTTAAGTACCTAGGAGTGAGATTTCTAGGTCATAATTTTTTTTTTAACTTTTTAAACAATCTCAGGCCTTTTCTCAAAATGTTGGTATCATTTTATACACCCAGCAATATGTGGTTTTCCAGTTCTCCACACCCTCCTTGACACACAGTATCGGTCATTGTACTTTGAAGCAATCTAAAGGTATGTGCTGTGCTGGCATATAAATTATGGTTTTAACTTACATATCCTTGATGACGAATGATAACTGAGTATCATCATGGTATGATTGGCCATTTGTATGGATTTTCGTGAAGTGTCTATTTTATCTTGGCCATTTATAATTGAATTGTTTTCTTGAATATATTCAGTAATATGTTCTTGAATATATTCTTCATATATTCTATTTTTATTTTTATCTATCTATTTATTTATTTTTTTAAGATTTTATTTATCTACTTGACAGAGACCACAAGTAGGCAGAGAGGCAGGCAGAGAGAAGGAAGCAGGCTCCCCGCTGAGCAGAGAGCCCGATGCGGGGCTCTATCCCAGAACCCTGGGATCTTGACCTGAGCTGAAGGGAGAGGCTTTAACCCACTGAGCCAGCCAGGTGCCCCTCTTCATATATTCTAGATGCAATTCCTTTCAGATACAGTTGACCCGTGAATGGCAGGTTTGAACTGCACAGGTCCATTTACACATGGATTTTTTTTTCAACATAGTATTTTCTCTTCCTTATGATCTTCTTACTTTTTTTTAAAGTAGGCTCCATGCCCAACGTGGAACTCATGACCCTGAGATCAAGAGTCAGATGTTCTACCAACTGACCCAGCCAGGCACCCCATGATCTTCTTAATAACATTTTCTTTTCTCTAGCTTACTTCATCCTAAGAACACAGTGTAATACATATAACATGCAAAATATATGTTAATTGACTATTTTATTGGTAAGGCTTCTGGTAAGCAGGACACTAATAGTAGTTGGGTATTTGGTGAGTCCAAAAATATATACAGATATTCAGCTATGTGTAGAGGATGGGGTTCAATAGCACTCCAACCCCCACATTGCTTAAGGGTCAACCTTATATGTATCGTGATTTTTTTCTCCCAGTCTTTTGCCTTTTTGTTTTCTTAATAGTGATTTGTTTTGTTTTTAGATTTTTTATATTGGGCGCCTGGGTAGTTTATTTGGTTAACTGTCTGCCTTCGGCTCAGTTAGTGATCGCAGGGTCCTGGGATCCAGTCCCAAGTTGGGTTCCCTGCTCGGCAGGGACTCTGCTTCTCCCTCTGCCCTCCTCCCACTTGTTCTCTCAATCTCTCTCTCTCTAAATAAATAAAAAAATTTTTTAAAAATTTTATTTATGTAGAGAGAGAGAGAGCATGCTCATGAATGGGGGGAGTGGCAGAGGGAGAGAGAATCCCAGGCAGACTGTCCTGAGCCCAAAGCCTGAGTCAGGGCTCAGTCCTCTGACCTGAGATCAGTACCTGAGCCAAAGTCATGAGTTGGCCACTTACCTAATACCCACACAGGAGCCACACTTAGTGGTGTATTTTAAAGAAAATTTGGGAGACGCCTGGGTGGCTCAGTTGGTGAAGCGTGGACCTTCCAGTTGGGTCATGATCCTGGGGTCCTGGGATCAAGTCCCGTATCAGGCTCCCTGCTTACTGGTCAGCCTGCTTGTTCCTCTGCCTGCCATTCTCCTGCTTGTGCTCTCTCTCTTTCTCCTTCTCTCTGGCAAATAAATCTTAAAATGAAATTTAAAAAAAATATATAAAGAAAATCTGGTTCCTCGTATAGATGAAATACAACTCTAATGTCTGGGTACTGGCTTTGGGGTCCAAATATCTGGTTCAGTTTATAGTTGTATAACCTTGGGCAAATAGCTCTGTCAGGGCCCTTTCCCACCTATAAAATAGAGATACTTGTATGTACTCCACAGAGTTGTTACGACAGTTGATATAAATTATGCATATAAAGTCTTGTGGTACCTGGCATAAAGAGCTCAGTAAATGTTAGGGGCCACTGAATGATTGAAGAAGTTATTTTTATTAGTAATAAAACTTACTTGTTCCCTGTAGCATCTTTTGAGTGCTTAAGTGACAGGTGCTCTGAAGATGTAAAGGTGAATTGGATGTCTTGGGCTCGTGAGGGAGAATGAGCTCTGTGCACAAGTCATTGTCATGCAAGAAAGACAGAACACAGGCTGTGTTTGATATCAGGGTACTGACGGTACCCCTGAAATCTTCAGAGCCTGACTGATAACAATTCTTACTCATTTCTCTAAGGCTGGTGAAAAGAAAGTATAATTTGATTGTCATCTAGCTTGTGAAATTAACAAATCTATAGGAAGAATACTTTTTTTTTTTTAAAGATTTTATTTATTTATTTGAGAGAGAGAGAGAGAACATGAGAAGGGAGAGGGTCAGAGGGAGAAGCAGACTCCCTGCCAAGCAGGGAGCCCGATACAGGACTCGATCCTGGGACTCCAGTATCATGACCTGAGCCGAAGGCAGCTTAACCAACTGAGCCACCCAGGCGCCCGGAAGAATACTTTTTTTAAAAAAGATTTCATTCATTTATTTTGGAGAGAGTGCCAGTACAAGCAGGGGGAGGGGCAGAGGGAGCAGGGAACCCGACAAAGGGTTCCATCCCAGGGCCCCGGGATCATGAACTGAGCAAAAGGCAGATGCTTAACCGACTGAGCCACCCAGGAGCCCCAAGAATACTTTCTTTTCTTGAGTAGTTGCAAGTGGTTAGTCCTAGGGAAAGCTAGAAATAAAATGAGGAAAAATTTAACCTCCAATACTGTCCAGATGAGATCCTCTGATGACCAAATTGACTTTCATTTATTTGTTTTGCGTGTGGGCATGAGATGGGGGTGGGGGAGTGAATTGGACAGAAGGAGGGCAGAGTGAGCTCTCTCTGTAGATCTCACTATGTTCCAAGCATACTGTGTTCTAGAATACAGCCATGAAAAAATCAACCACGGTCAGTGTTTTAATGGAGCTTATAGTCTAGCAGGTTAACAGACATCAAATAAATAATGATGGTTGTCATAAATGAATACTATGAAGGTACCTAAGGAATTGTGAAAAGTCTGTGGTAGTGGGATTTAATCTGGTGGGGATAAGTTATGATTGGACCTGAAGACCTGAGATTTCACCCCTGGGCAGGGAGGGCTGACTGCCTCGGTTATACCCTTTCTGGCAGCGATCACGTTAGCCTCTCTAGATGACACCACTACTTTCCTGGGCTCTTTCTAAGCCCATGCGAATGAAAACGTGTGGACCCCCACCGTTTCCTCCTGTTCGCCACTCAGGTCTGTCATCTTTCTCTGCCCTGTCAGACTGTTGTTTCAAAAGTAGTTTTGCTCTGTCCAGAATTTCAGTCTCCATATCTCATTTTGATGAGATATTCTGCCTATCTGTTTGGGTAGAGGTTCTTTTCATCACCCAGCTTACTTTTGCAGCTTCCAAATCTTAATGTTTCTAGATCTTATTTTCTAAGCCTAGTGGTCTTTAGCATATCCTTATTGCTGGATTTTTATTACATCATTGTAGGATTTCCACTCATAGAGAATTTGTGTAATTTTTTCTCATTATGATTTTTATTCCCTGCCCTCCTTTGCATTCTCTTCTTTTCTGCCCTCTGACCCCTATCCTTTGCGTAAAATTAGTAATCTGGAAGCATATTTTCTGTTAGTAATTTGCCCTCTTTCTTTTCTGTATTAAAACAAAATTTTCTTCTTCTTTTCTTTTTTTTTTTTCCAAAATTTTTTTAAAAGATTTTATTTATTTATTTGACAGACAGAGATCACAGGTAGGCAGAGAGGCAGGCACAGAGAGAGAGGAGGAAGGCGGGGCTGGGATCAAGCCCTGAGCCGAAGGCAGAGGCTTTAACCCACTGAGCCACCCAGGCGCCCCTCTTCTTCTTTTCAATAATACTTAGTAAATGAACTTAAGAAAGAACCAAAAGGCTTCCTCCCTACCACATAGGCTTTGGACAGATGAACTGACTGAAATCCTTCACTAGGGGACATTACAAAATTGCCTTTGTATCTTTGAAGTATTTCACTTGATTATTGCTGGACTGAGAGAGAAATGAATGGATCACAGTCATGTTTTGTCCCTTTTGAAAGTTTAGATTTTGGTTGCAGTGTCATTTATTTAAAACATTTTCATTGTAACATTGTGTAACTGCTTACATAATAAAAGCTAGAACAAGGTCCATTAGTCTTAAAACACAAAGGCTATCCAAGTCAAAATAAATTTTCGGTAAATTCATACGAGATTTAAAAGCAAAGCAAGTCCTAGAAAAAGTGGGAAATTTTTCTATTAGATTTACTGAATAAGAAGAGGGAGAAATTTATGATTTTCCAATAGATTTGAATAGTGTAGGGCCCCAATGTAGGTTATTCAGGTTAACCCCTGAAACTCTTAATGGTCTCATTTGTTTTCTTTTGCTCTGATTCAGACAAAAGTAAGTTTTTGGCTAATATTAATTATAGGCATATATAACCTAGTTTTATTATTTTTTATTTGGCAAAACATATAAACAGAATTTTCCATTTAATCAGTTTTATACTTCAGTGGCATTAATTTCATTCACAGTATTGTATAACCAACCAACACTGATAACTGTTTATAAACTTTTTCATCACTTCAAGCAGAACTTTGTTACCACTAGGCAATAACTACCCCCTCATCACTCTTCCTCTGATAACTTCTAGTCTGCTTTGTCTCTTTAGAATTGCTTAATTCTAGGTACCTCGAGTAGATGGCAGCATAAAATATTGGTCCTTTGGTGTCTGGCTCCTTTCACTTAACATGTTTTGGTTTTTAAAATTTTTATTGTCGTAAAATATGCATAACATGAAATTGATTATTTCAACAATGTTTAATTGTACAATTCTGTGGCATTAAGTTCATGCATGTCATTGTGTAACTCTCACCACCATTTATCTCCGGAAGTTTTTCGTCCTCCCGAAGTGAAACTATAGCCATTAAACAATAACTCCATTGCCCCTGCTCCCAGCCCCTAGTAGTCACTGTTTGATTTTTCTGTCTTTATGAATTTGACGATTCTTGGTACCACATATAAATTGAATAATTCAATATTTGCCCTTTTGTATCTAGCTTGTTTCACTTAATATAATGTCTTCAGTGTTCATCCACGTTGTAGCATGTGTCAGAATTTCTTTTTGAGGCTGAATAACATTCCATTATATGTATATATACTGCATTCTGTTTGTCCATTCAGCCATTCATCAATGGACACTTGAATTGTTTCCATCTTTTAGCTATTTGTGAACAATACTGCAGTGAACATTGGCATACAAGTATCTATCAGAGTGCTTGTTTTCAGTTCATTTGGATATACTGCAGAGTGGAATTGCTCAGTCATACAGCTATACTGTGTTTTTTGTGGAACTCTAAACCGTTTTCCACAGCAGCATTTTACATTTCCACTGGCAGTGAATGAGGGTTCCAGTTTTCCCACACTGTCTCCAACACTTACTGTTTTTTCACTTATAGCCATCCTAGCCAGGTGTAAACTGGTACCTCACTGTGATATGACTTGCATTTGCCTAATGACTAAAGATGTTCATGTATTTACTGGTCCTCTGCGTATCTTCTTTGGAGAACTATCTAATCAAGTTCTTTGCCCATTTTTCAATTGAATTGTTTGTCTTTTTGCTTTAAAGTTGGATTTCTTTGTATATTCTGGATATCCTCTCTTAAGTATTTGATTTGCAGATATTTTTCTCCCATTCTGTAATTTGTCTTTTCACTTTCTTGATAATGCCCTTTGATGTACAGAAATTTTTAATTTTGAGAGTTAAGTCCCTCCTCATCAGTAATTACTTTAAATGTAAATGGATTAAATTCCTTTTAAAAAAAGGATTATTTGAGAGAAAGAGTGCACATGCATGTGCACAAGTGGGGTTAGGGGCACAGGGTAAGGGAGCGAGAGAATTGCAAGCCCTACTGAGCGCAGAGCCCGACACGGGGCTCCATCTCAGGACCCTGAGATCACAACCTGAGCCAAAAACAAGAGTCAAAGTTTCAATTAATTGAGGCATACTGGGGCCTCTAACTGGATTTAATTCCTAAATCGAAACACAGAGGTTGACAGAATGAATAAAAACACAGGATCTCACAAGATGCTGTCTACAGGAGACTCACTTTAGGATTTGGGTTTTTTTTTGTTTTTTTAAAGATTTTATTTAATTATTTGACAGAGTACAAGTGGAAGGGAGAAGCAGACTCTCCAGCATCTTTTCATGTGTCTTTGGCCATTTGGTTGTCGTTTTTTTTTTTTTGTTTTGTTTTTTTGAGAAATATCTGTTCATGTCTTCTGCCCATTTCTTGATTGGATTATTTGTCCTTTGTTTAAGTTAAGTTTTTTTTTTTTTTTTTTAAGATTTTATTTAATTTGACAGAGACCACAGGTGGGCAGAGAGGCAGGCAGAGAGAGAGGAAGGGAAGCAGGCTTGCTGCTGAGCAGAGAGCCTGATGTGGGACTCGATCCCAGGACCCCAGGATCATGACCTGAGCTGAAGGCAGAGGCTTTAACCCACTGAGCCACCCAGGCACCCCTAAGTTGATAAGTTTTTGATAGATTTTGGATACCAGCCCTTTATCTGATAAGACATTTGCAAATATCTTCTCCCATTCTGTCAGTTGTCTTTTGGTTTTACTGACTGTTTGCTTTGCTGTGGGAAAGCTTTTTATCTTGATGAAGTCCCTATAGTTCATTTTTGCCTTTGTTTTCTTGGCCTTTGGAGATATATTTAGCAAGAATTTGCTGCAGCTGAGGTCACAGAGGTTGCTGCCTGTGTTCTCCTGCAGGATTTTGGTGGATTCCCGTCTCACAGTTAGGTCTTTCATCCATTTTGAGTCTATTTTTGTGTACGGTATAAGGAAATGGTCCAGTTTCATTCTTCTGCATGTGGCCTCATTTTGGTTTTATTTGCATTTCCCCAGTGACTACTTATGTTAAGCATCTTTTCATATTCTTGCTGGCCATCTGTAGATCATCTTCAGAGAAATGTCTACTTAAGTCCTTTGCCTGTTTTCTAATCACATTGTTTGATGTTTTCATTGTTGAATTTTAGGAGTTCTTTATGTATTCTGGATATTAAACCCTTTTGATTTACGTATCTTTTCTCTTATTCTGTAGGTTGTTTTTCAGTTTGGTGGTCGTGTCCTTTGGTGCATAAAAAATTTTAAGTTTGATGTACTTCCATTTGTCAATGTTTACTTTTGTTGCCTGTGCTTTTGGTGTCATATTCAATAAAGCATTATCAAATCCAGTGTCCTAAAGCTTTTCTTCTTTTTTTTTTCTTCTAGGAGTTTTATAGTTTTGGGTTGAATGTTTAGTTCTTTAATCCATTTTCAGCTAACTTTTGTCTGTGTTATAAAGGTCCATCTTCATTCTTTTGTATGTGGATATGCAGTTTTTCCCATAATTTATTGAAGAGACTGCCTTTTCCCTATTGTGAATGGTTCTGGCATCCCTTGTTGAAGATCATTTGACTGTATATACAAGGGTAGTTCTATATGTGATATTTTGGAAATTATTTTCCCATTAATTATAAATTCCTGAGATTTAGTCATATGACCTCACTCTAGTAAGCGAACACATTTGGATAACCACCATCTAGAGTCTAGAACTTCACAGCATGTGGGGCTCCCAGGTGACTCAGTTAACTAAGCATTTGTCTTTGGCTCAGGTCCTGGGATTAAGCCCTGTGTTGTGCTCCCTGCTCAGTAGGGTGTCTGCTTCTCCCTCTGCATCCCTCCTCTGCCACCTGCTCTCGTGTTCTCTCTCTTAAATGAATAAATAAAAATCTTTAAAGAACTGTATACACTTCCTTGTGCCTCCTAATCACTCTCTGCTTCTTCATCCCTGGAGGTACCCACTCTGTTGACTTTAATCCTGTAGATTTGTTTTGTTTTTGAAGTTTTTACAAAGGAGAGAGTCACAGGTTTTTTGTTTGTTTTGTTTTTTAAGATTTTATTTTCTTGTTAGAGAGCAAGAGAGAGAGAGCGCGCGTGCACACGCACCCGTGCAAGTGGTGGGGAGGGAGGGAGAGGGAGAAGCAGACTCCCTGCTGAGCAGGGAGCTCCATCCCAGGACCCTGAAATCATGACCTGAACAAAGGCAGTTGTTTAACTGACTGAGCCACCAGGCGCCCTGAGAGTGTCATAGTATATTGTTTTATTTCTGGTGTTTTTTGTTTGCCATTTATAGTCTTTCGTGCTGATATTGGTTATTGCAGTGGTTTTGTTCTTTTTCATTACTGATTAGGATTCTACTGTAGGATTATATGGATTTATTTGTACTCTGCTTATGGTCATTGGATTTTCTTTTTCCTTTCTTTCTTTTTTTTTTTTTTCTTTTTGATTTTAGAGAGTGAGCACATGCAGGGGAGAATGGCAGAGGGAGAGGGACAGAGAGAATCTCAAGTAGTGTCTCTGCTGAGTGCAGAGCCTGATGTGGGGCTCCATCTCATGACCCTGAGATCATGACCTGAGCTAAAATCAAGAGTCCAACAGTTAATGGACTGCACCACCCAGGCAGCCAAGGCATTGGGTATTCAGATTTAGGGTCATAACAAATAGTGCTGCTATGATCATTTGTGTGTGTATACAAGTTCACATATCTATACACATTTCTTTTGGGTATATACTTAGGGAATTCAATTTGATTTTTTTTTAAAATTATTTAATTTTTTATTTGACAGAGAGAGAAATCACAAGTAGGCAGAGAGGCAGGCCGATAGGAAGGGAGAAGCAGGCTCCCTGCTGAGCAGAGAGCCCGATGTGGGGCTCGATCCCAGGACCCTGGGATCATGACCTGAGCCGAAGGCAGAGGCTTAACCCACTGAGCCACCCAGGTGCCCCTCAATTTGATTTTTTAATTAAAAGTTTTATTGAAATAATTGTAGATTCATACATACTTGTAAAAAAATAATAGATCCCTTGTATCTTTTACCCATTTCCCCCAGTGATAACATTTTGTAAAACTGTAGTACAGGGGCGCCTGGGATAGCCCCTCATTGGGCTCCCTGCTCATTGAGGAGTCTGCTTCTCCCTCTCCCTTGGCCCCTCCTTCCCTAACTATGTGTGCTCATGCACACTTTTTCTCTCAAATAAGTAAATCAAGTATTTAAAATAAACAACTGTAGTACAATACCACAACCAGGATACTGACATTAATTGGGTCCCCAGATCTTATTCTGACCTCCCCAGTTCTACTTCTATAAAATTGGTTTGCCTTTTAAAGAGAAAACAAAGTGGTTTAATTTGTAGAGTCAAGAGTCATCCACTTTTGATTACAGTACTCAACATGCAAATTACATTTACCTCTTGATTCAGAAATGGCACCCTGCCACTTCCCCAGGACATTTAATCCAGACAGTTATTTCTGGGCAACTTTTCTCTATATTTCTGCCAGCACTTGCCCTCTCTACCTTCTTAAAATAATGTATAAACTCTTATCCAGAATGACTGGGTCTTTAGTTCAGTTGAGTCACCATAGTATAGGACAGAGCCATTGATTTTTTTTTTCTTTCAACTGATTTGATGTATTCTGAATGCACATGAAAAATAACCCATTTAACCTGTAAGTGGTCATTCCTTAAGGCAATTGAGAATACCACAGTGTCTCAGGGTCATCAATTTTCCCTGGACAGTTTTTAGAGACATAGGTTTGTTAAGTCTATCTTGGCCCTGAGTATTCACTCTGAAAAATAATTTATTTGAATTAAGTTTTTTTTTTTTTTTAAGATTTTATTTATTTATTCGACACAGAGAGAGATCACAAGTAGGCAGAGAGGCAGGCAGAGAGAGAGGGGGAAGCAGGCTCCCTGCTAAGCAGAGAGCCCGATGCGGGGCTCGATCCCAGGACCCTGAGATCATGACCTGAGCCAAAGGCAGAGGCTTAACCCACTGAGCCACCCAGGTGCCCCTTGAATTAAGTTTTGATGCCTTTGCTCTTTGTGTCATTCTGTAGGCTCAAAATGAGCAATGCAGGGATATTTGTTTTGCTTATACTTAGTAAATTTTCATTAATAAAATTATTAGTTTTGTAAAGGAAGTTATTAAATACTAGTACATAAATTAGATTTAAAAATTCAGGCTAGCTGAATCCCAAGAAAACAGGAGTTTACTGTGATTTAGATGTCAGGCTGATTGTATATGGTAAGTATTATAGTTGTTAATGTTTCTTCCAAAAATTGAATTTTTGCTAAATTTTTATATATTATCATTAGCTTGAGTTTCCCCTTTCTTTGCCTTTCATTTCTATTGTCACCAGAAGGGAGTTTTTTTTTTTTAAGGTTTTATTTATTTATTTGACAGAGAGAGATCACAAGTAGGCAGAGGGGCAGGCAGAGAGAGAGGGGGAAGCAGGCTCCCCGCTGAGCAGAGAGCCGGATGCAGGGCTTGATCCCAGGACCCTGGGACCATGACCTGAGCTGAAGGCAGAGGCTTTAACCCACTGAGCCACCTAGGCACCCGCAGAAGGGAATTTTTAAACATTTTAAAAATAGTTCTTTCCCTTGGGACGCCCGAGTGGCTCAGTGGATTAAGCCGCTGCCTTCAGTTCAGATCGTGATCATAGGGTCCTGGGATCGAGTCCCGCATCGGGCTCCTTGCTCAGTGGGGAGCCTGCTTCTCTCTCTGACAAATAAATAAATAAAATCTAAAAATAAAAACCCTGCACATAGCTAAATATGAATACACGAAAAAAAAATAGTTCTTTCCCCACGTGGCACCTGGGTGGCTCAGTGGGTTAATCTGCCTTTGGCTCAGGTCATGGTCTCAGGGTCCTGGGATCGAGCCCCGAGTTGGGCTCCCTGCTCAGTGGGGAGCCTGCTTCCCCCTCTCGCTCTGCCTGCTGCTCTGCCTACTTGTGATCTCTCTCTCTGTGTCAAATAAATAAATAAAATTTTTTAAAAAAATAGTTCTTTCCCTGTAAGTTACCCCAAACACAATCATTTCCTCCAGTTTCAAACATAAAGGGAAACCTGGCTCAGACAAAAATGAACCTTTTTGCACGTCCACGGGCTCACGTGTTCTTTTTATTCTGAGAGGCCCTGGCTCAAACAGCTCACAAGGTTAAGGGCTACTCTGTTCCCAACAGAGCTAATCGCTGCTTCAATAAATAAAGGTCTACAATTGTTTTTTGAACATGCCTTCAAAGTGGAGATCTTTGGCCATGAGCTCCTCTTTGACATCAGCAAGTGCCCACTGGCAGCTTGTTAGCTCCAGAACTTTCCATTTTGCCTTGAAAGCTTTGTTGCTGTCTATGGGCATGGCTGTGGCTGCTCTAGTCATCTTGGCCTGGATTGTTTTTTTGTTTTTTTTTTAAGATTTCGTTTATTTACTTGACAGAGAGAGAGGGCACAAGCAGGGGGAACAGCAGAGGGAGAGGAAGAAGAGGGATTGAGAGCCTAGTTTGGGGCCTGATCCCAGGACACAGGGATCATGACCTGAGCCAAAGGCACATGCTCAACCTACTGAGCCACCCAGGCATGCCTGCCTGGATTATTCTTGGTCGGTCATTGGCTTTATTTTGACCCAGAATGAGAGAATAAATACTCTGAATCCCAAATACGTAGAATTACCAGGACGTAGCTTGTACGCAGATGCAGCTAATGTGAGTAGTTGAATTCCTTCCTATAGCATAGGCTTAAAAAACAGCATCAGTAGAAATAGGCCTTTGGTTGTAACAAAGCCTGAGCATGTCATGTTTATCCATTCACTAGTGAGAATTGACATTTGTTAAATTCCCTTTCACCATGTCTGTGAGCATAGTGGAATCAGTCGTAAGAGAAGGTAGTAGTGTTTTCTCTTTAGTTTTTTTTTTTTTTTTAAGATTTTATTTATTTTTTTGTCAGAGAGAGCGAGCACAGGCAGAGTGGCAGGCAGAGGCAGAGGGAGAAGCAGGCTCACTGCTGAGCAAGGAGCCTGATGTGGGACTCGATCCCAGGACGCTGGGATCATGACCTGAGCCGAAGGCAGCCACTTAACCAACTGAGCCACCCAGGCGCCCTGCCATTTGATTTTAAATAGTATCTGAAGTTTATAGAGTTCTAAAATAGTCACCAAGTTTCCCTAAAATCTTCTGCTTGTTCTAAACCATCTGTAGTAAAACCACATATTGAAGTGAAAGGTAGTAAACCTAGGGGTTTTTTGACCACTCCCACCTTCCTTGCCTCAGTGAAAAAAGAAAAATCAGGCTATAAGACAGCGTATATGATATGAATTCATTTTTATAAAAACACGATAACTTATTTATCACTGCCTACTTTATCAATAAGTACTCAATAAAAATTGTAGCATAATGATTGAAATGGATATACAATATTGAATATACAGTAAAATATACAGTATTATATATTGAATATATGGTAAATATACTATATATTGAATATACAGTAAAATATATAGTATGCAGTGTGTGTGTGTGTACACTGAATATACAGTAAAAACAGTGGATGTATATTATATATAATTGTGTAAGTGTGGCAGTTGTGGGCGGGCACACGCACAAGTGGTGGTGGGGGAAGAGGCAGAAGGAAAGGGAGAATCTAAAGCAGGCTCCAAGCCCAGCGTGATCTCCCCACCCTGAGATCATCACCAGAACCAAAGTTAAGAGTTGGAGCTTAAATGAGCCACCCAGGCACCCCAAGTGTTGCACTTTCTTATTTATTTATAAAGTGGTGAGAGGTTGATGAAAATGAAAATACTTTGTAGCTGTAGATAAAGCCATGCAGGAAGTCATAAATTCAGCCATTTCCTGAAATATCTCAAGCTACTAAGAGATTTTGTTATCCTTTTGCTCTCTGAAAGGCAACATAATACTTGGGATGTATCATAAGGAAAAACTGTCTTCACAGTTGAGGCATATAGAGCACATTGTGGAGCATCTGTGTGGCTTAGTTGGTTGGGCGCCTGCTTTCAGCTCAGGTCGTGATCTCAGGTCCTGGGATCAAGCCCTGCAAGGGGCTCCTTGCTCAGTGGGGAGTCTGCTTCTCCCTCTCCCTCTGCCCCTCCCTGTGCTTGCCCACCACTGCCCCACTTGCCCCCTCCATAAAGAAATAAAATCTATTTAAAATAAGGATGAGGGGCGCCTGAGTGGCTCAGTGGGTTAAAGCCTCTGTCTTTGGCTCAGGTCATGATCCCAGGGTCCTGGGATTGAGCCTCACATCCGGCTGTCTGCTCCGCGGGGAGCCTGCTTCCTCCTCTCTCTCTCTGCCTGCCTCTCAGCCTACTTGTGATCTCTGTCTGTCACGTGAATAAATAAAATCTTTAAAAAAAAATAAAATAAGGATGGTAATACTCCTGCTTAAAAGGTTGTTATAATAAAAACTACTTAAAAGCATCACTTGAAATTTTTAATAACACAGATTTAGATATGTCATCTAATGTAAATTCTAAATTTACTCATTGTAAGTAAATGTTTATTGAATGTTTAAGTCAGGGACTGTGTTAAATGTAATTTTTAAATATTTATTTTCTCAATAGGTGGTACTTCATTTGGTAAAACAATATAAAGAGTATATAGTGAAAAATCTTTTTCCTGGCCCCTAGGTTCTTTTCAGAGAGAGAGAGAGAGAGATTTATATTTATACATTTAATATTTATAAAATTAATTTATTAATTTGTTATTAACTTATTAATATTTAATGTATAAATAAATATATATTTAAAGTCACAGAGGTAACATTATATAAACTATACCTTTCTCTTTCTGAGTACAAAGTATTTCATAGCTGTATCTCATTTGATACAATAGTAGTGAAGATAGTTACTCCTGTTATCTCCATTTTATAAACAGGAAAGCAAAGACCTTTCAATTTCTTAGTACCTTGTCCAGGGTAGTAGAGCTAGTCAGTTATAGACAGAATCTACTTCCTGGGTATAAAGGCAGTTATTTTGGTATCACTTACTTAACTTTTTATCTTGAAACCATTTCAAACTTACAGAAAAGTTGCAGGAGTAGAATAAAGAATTCCATACACTCCTTGACCAGAGTCTCCATTCGGGTTTCTGCAGCCGTCTTGATAATGTTGGCAAAAAGGGTCAAGCCAGGAGCGCACGTTGTTCCCAGTTGTCCCATCTTGCTGACCTCCTTCAACCTGCGGCTTTTCTTCAGGCTTTCTGTAGCTTTTCTGACCTTCTTATTTTTGGTGATCACAGGTCGGTCCTTTTGTAGAATCTCTCTCAATTTGCTATTGTCCTAGATTTCTTCACAGTTATGCCAGTATTATACATTTTTGTACGAATATCAGCAGTCACGTTACATTCTTCCCATTGCGTCCCGTCAGGTGGCAGGCAGTGTCGATTTGTCCCATGACTCCCATTAAGGAAAAAAAAAAGGAGCAAAAGGGGGAAAAGTAACTTACATGAGTTTTCACTTCAGAGGGCCCTGTGTTCAGCAAATATCTTTTCTTTGTAGCATCCTGGGGGAGAAGAGGTTCTGCTGGAACAAGCTGGTGCAGATGCAAGTGAAAGCTTTGAAGATGTAGGCCACTCCTCTGATGCCAGAGAGATGCTGAAGCAGTACTATATTGGTGATGTGCATCCGGTAAGAACGCGCCGGGCGAGGAGCGCATACAGAGACGAAGCTGCTGAACAGCCACAGAACACAAGGAGGGGGAATGAATTATTAAAGTGGAAATTCATTCATCCCTGCCATCAGGCTACGTATTCTCCTAAATCATTTTGCCTGCTGTGCTGAGATGGGGCCTCTTGTATGTGAAGCAACCCCAGTAGTTACCTGAACAGTCAAGAGAAATGGTTTTAGAGGTTTTTTTAACTGGTTTTTATAACACAATTACATCTCTACCTGAAACAATAATCTGGTGGTTCTTGGAAGTTCCTTGCTAAAGGTGGTAGCTATGGACATTCTAACAAGGGACCCTGATAGGCTCAGAGTTGGGGGTGGGAGAGCATCTGCCCTTCTACACATCTTGATGTCTCTCAGAGAATTCTCTGCTACCAAGGATGTAGTCTCATGGTCTAAGGTTAGAAACAAGCACATAGTGCCCAGAGTGAGAATGCATTTGGAAATGACTTAAAATGTTATTTGTTTTCCTTTTTTAACAGAATGACCTTAAACCTGACAGTGGTAGCAAGGTAAGAAGTCATCTGTTTCTCTTGTGTGTTTCGAATGTTTATATTTCTATTTAACTCAAATAGAATGGCTTTTTAAAAAGTTATCTTAACAAGAGAAGTGTTTACTTTTCCCCCAGGCAAAAAATCCCATTTTTTTTTTTTCAGGAATTTGGACTCAGTGCCATCTCAGGAAAAAAGAATAGCTGAGTCTTGAACAGTAGGAAACATTTTGTTCATGTTTCCATTTGCATTTAAAAAAAAAAAATTCTAGCCAGTGGGTTCCATTATAAAAAAGTATTTCTTATTCTTACATTAAATAGTACAGGTGATAATAATTCTGTGTTGGCAAAATAATTGGAACGTTGATTTTCACTTTCAAGTCTTCAGAGTTACAGATTGAAGTAATTGACCAGGATGGGCCTTTCTGTCCCTGTTACCCGTGTTTAATCCTTTTATCGTATAGGCTCAAACAGGCCTATTCCCATTTCGCTTACTCGTGATATAGCAAAAACAAAAGACTAAATATTTGAAAACCTTAATGTGCACTGCATAACATACCAAGCACAAAATACGAAAGCTTTTTAGCTTCCCATAAGCGGGGCTATTATTTCCCTTACTGCTTCAGGCTTTTTCTTGACTTCCTCCTTCACAGAGCTCTCAGGTTACCCTTTCACTTAAAGGGGCAGCCGTTTAGTTGTAATCAGAACATCATGGTAGCAACTTTCTGCCTTAGAGCTTCTTGCTTCCCTTTCCTCACTGAGCTGGAATTACTAAACTTGTTGGGTAGAGCACTTAAAGTTGGCCTCGACAGAAGCATTCTTTTAACTCAGGAGATTGCTTGACTGTGTCTGCCGTGTGTTACTATGCAGTCCAGACTGTTCTGTGCAAATTAACTCTCCCGTCTTGCTACACTTTGTTGTTCTGAATTGTTGAATTGTTCGTGAAGGGGGATGAAATGATTCTTTAAATGCTTCTAGAGCACTGTTGGTTGGTCTCTCTTCCCCCTCTCCTAGCGCATGTAATGAAGGTAAAGTTCGAGCTGCGCGTCGCCTTGCTGAGTGTATTGAAGGTGTCTGGGAAACACTGGTCTCAGTTAAAATAAACATTTCATTCAAGGGGTATTCCCATTTGTACAAGAGATAGACTTCGTATCTAGGAACCACAGCCCACTTCTACACAACGTTCATGAGAGTACCTTTACTGAAACAATAGAAAATATTTGGGGATTAGAATTGTCAAAAAGTCTACAAATTGCTGCTTCTTTTTTTTTTTTTTAAGATTTTATTTATTTATTTGACAGACAGAGATCACAAGTAGGCGGAGAGGCAGGCAGAGAGAGAGGAAGGGAAGCAGGCTCCCTGCTGAGCAGAGAGCCTGATGCGAGGCTCCATCCCAGGACCCTGGGATCATGACCTGAGCCGAAGGCAGAGGCTTTAACCCACTGAGCCACCCAGGCGCCCCACAAATTGCTGCTTGTTGCTATTTTTCTTCCTTGGTAGTTCAGTATGTGGTGAGGACCATTCTTAGGAATGGAGAGTGGTGTTTTTCAGATTCTGTCCCTTGGACCACCTGTGTTGGAATCCCTGGGCATGTTTCTGAAATGTCTATTTCCTGGGCTTCCACTACCGCTGATACATAATCTTTGGAAATGGGACTTGGGAATTTGCACTTGAAGTAACCCAGGTAGCCAAGCACTAGAATTTTTGCTAAGTGATGTGCCTATCTTTTCATTTGAAAACTTTACAGATCTCCCAGCTAAATTAAATCTCTTGAGCTTTGGACTTTTTATAATAAATAAGGGGTGGGGGGGACTCTTTCAATTCACTGAATTCTGTATTAATTTAGAAGTTTCCAAATGTAGTTTGGCCCCTGCCTGGTATAAACAGTGACTAAAGGCTGTATATTTGAAGCTGTTTTCCTCATGTCTGTTGTACCCAAAGGACTGTCTCCATTAAGTAGAGAGTAGGTTATAGAGTGTTTCCAGTCACACTCCTTTATTTTAGGCAGATCAGGCAAAGAAACCTTTGGGAAAGATTTCAAGGCCATCTATGTGGGTTTTCACAGAGCTATAGTCCAACCTGATTTCAGTTCCAGGAAGAAAGTCCTGGTCTCTCAGATTTATTTCCTAGAAAGATTGTAAATAAGCACTTCTGAATCTAGGATGTAGAAGTCCCCTTTCTTTTTTTTTTTTTTTAAATTTTTTTTTTTTTTAAATTTTTTTTTTTTTTAATTTATTTATTTGTTAGAGAGAGAGCGAGCGAGCACAGGCAGACAGAGTGGTAGGCAGAGGCAGAGGGAGAAGCAGGCTCCCTGCGGAGCAAGGAGCCCGATGTGGGACTCGATCCCAGGACGCTGGGATCATGACCTGAGCCGAAGGCAGCTGCTTAACCAACTGAGCCACCCAGGCGTCCCAGAAGTCCCCTTTCTTAATTTTTCTTCACTCACCATGAAATAAAGGATGTAAAATTCATTTCATTAATACTTTCTTTTGGTTACAGGTTCCTAAACCTCTACAAAGAAGTGATTTTTTTTTAAGCCTAATTAAGAGGCATCTTCTGCCTCAGGGGACAGAGTTTTCATTTCCTTTCTCTTTCTTTTACCTTCCTTCATTTCTCCACTTCTCTTCTCTCCCCCCACAGCTTCCTTCCCATCACTTCCCTGCCTGAAACTAGCGCCCATCCCATGCAAAATTTAAAAAAAAAAGGGGGGGGGCAACCAAAATACCACCACCCAGAACATGCTATTCCAGAGTATAAATCAGGAACCTTTCCCCAGTTTTTTGGCAACTACCTTTCACACTGCTTTTGCTACAACAGAGGTAAATAATTGATGGTCACCATTGTTTTCTTGTTAGATTGATAATACCTGAGTTCTAAAGCCCTGAAATAGTACAAAACTAAAATGTAAAAGCTTGGAAACTACAGATCTGCCAGCAGATGTTTTTCTCACCTGCTTCAGGCGTAGATAAAAAACTAGAATTACCAACCTTTTTGTCTCTGAATCTCTTCCTCCCTGGAATAGTCCCCATGCTGAGAGCCATGTCTTCTGTTCCTTCTTGAGTTTCTTGAGTTAACATTTTTTTGGCCTGCTTTAGAGTAAGGAAACTCACCTTAGAAACACGTGGTGTTTTCTGTGCCATTTTGTCTGCCTGTCTACTGTAGGGCGAGTAAGCTAGACACATTTGTGGTCCGTGATACCTCTCTTTGGGTCATGGGTTCCCATGTGGGTTCATGTTTTGAGCTGCCAGCACTTGAGGAGATGAGGTACATACACATGCTAACCTGGCAAAAGTAGTCATTTCATTCATTTATCAGCAGATATTACCTAGGTGACAGTTCAGCTGATTCAAGTATCATTACAATGAGCAGATTCAGTAACCTGACCATTATCCCATTTATTTTTTTTTTAAGATTTTCATTTATTTATTTGACAGAGAGAGATCACAAGTAGGCAGTGAGGCAGGCAGAGAGAGAGGGGGGAAGCATGTTCCCCGCTGAGTAGAGAGCCCTATGCGGGACTCGATCCCAGGACCCTGGGATCATGACCCGAGCCGAAGGCAGAGGCTTTAACCCACTGAGCCACCCAGACACCCCCATTATCCCATTTAAATTTCTGAATGGGTAGTACATAATGTATGTGCCAAAAAATTGAAATAGTTTTAAAAAGTGTACTTTTATATATACATCTTATATATAAATAATATCTTTTGCTTATATATAATTGTTAATTGTATTAATGTACAAATAATATGCATATACTTTTATATACAGTGACTGCCTTCCACCTCCAATTCTCAGTCTCCCAGTTCCTCTTCCTCAGAGGTAGCCAGCTACCATTTTCTTGTTTTCTCTTCCCAAGAGATTCTATGCATTCAGAAATATAAATGGGTGGACAGATCGATCCACTGATGATTCAGTTGATAAGCAGACCCACCATCGCCTCCTTTAAAAAAGTCACATAGTATTGTTTCTTTTTACTTAAAATTTTTATCTTAGTGATTGTTCTTTCTTTTTCTACAAGAAATCCTCTTTATTTTTTTTTCAAATTTTTACTTAAATTCTAGTTACTTGACATACAGTGCAGTTAGTGATTGTTGTTTAACAGTATGCTGTAGACAAGAATTTTGATGAGATGGCATTTACCATACTTAATGGAATTTGATGTGGTTTTTAAAAACAAGTAAGATTATGGGGTGCCTGGGTGGCTCAGTTGCTTGAGCATCTACCTTCCACTCGACTTGTGGTCCCAGGGTCCTGGGATTGAGGCCCACGTTGGCTCCCTGCTCAGTGGGGAATCTGCTTCTCCCTCTCCCTCTGCCTCCCCACCCATGCTCTTTTTCTTGCTTGCTCTTTCTCTCAAGTAACTAAATAAAACCTTTTTAAATAAATAAATAAAAACAAATAAGATTGTTTCCATAAAGACTTGACATGTTACTTAAACTTCATGTTTTTTTAAATTAAGAATTAACTTTTGAACTCCAGTAAATTCCACATATGTTAGAAGCAATCTATAAGTTGCATTTAAAAGCAGATACATGGGGCGCCTGGGTGGCTCAGTGGGTTAAAGCCTCTGCCTTCGGCTCAGGTCATGGTCCCAGGGTTCTGGGATTGAGCCCTGCGTCCCAGGGTTCTGGGATCAAGCCCTGCATACGGCTCTCTGCTCAGTGGGGAGCCTGCTTCCTCCTCTCTCTCTGCCTGCCTCTCTGCCTACTTGTAATCTCTGTCTGTCAAATAAATAAATAAAATCTTTTAAAAAAATAAAATAAAATAAAAGCAGATACGTGGGGCACCTGGGTGTCTCAGTTGGTGGGCGTCTGCCTTCGGCTCAGGTCGTGATCCCAGGGTTCTGGAATCAAGCCCTGCATAGGGCTCTCTCCTCAGCAGGGAGTCTGCTTCTCCCTCTCTCACTCCCCCTGCTTGTGTTCCCTCTCTCTCTGTCAAATAAATAAATAAAATCTTTAAAAATAAAAAAATAAAAGCAAATTTTTTTTCTTCCTGATGCAATGACTTCTGTTATACAACAGTTTTCTAGAATACATACATAATATTCAGTTTACCTTCTCTTTTATGGGAGAGAAACTAAAAAGAATACATTGCTTGTAATTATGTAATGCAGTTACTTGGTTGCATCATACCAAAAATTTCCTTCAAAAAGTTGTTTAATAGTCCTGTCATACGTAAAAGCTAGCTCATTAATGTTTGGAACGGTTATGCAGATGCCCTTCAGACAAGCAGTGATTGCTCTTTACCAGATAATTTTGCATGGTTGATTCATTGTTCCTGATTTCGCCTGACATTTCTTTTTTGAAACATAATATTTTGAAATAAAGCATAGAATGTAATGGCAAAATGCCTCTTGTAAAACAAAATACCCATTGCTGAGGCGTCTCAAGGATTAATGTCTTCTCATGACGCTTTATTTAGAAATAGTGTGGGGCGCCTGGTGGCTCAGTGGGTTAAAGCCTCTGCCTTCGGCTCAGGTCATGATCCCAGGGTCCTGGGATCGAGCCCCACATCGGGCTCTCTGCTCAGCGGGGAGCCTGCTTTCCTCCTCTCTCTCTCTGCCTGCCTCTCTGCCTACTTGTGATCTCTGCCTGTGAATAAATAAATAAAATCTTTTTAAAAAAAAAAAAAGAAAGAAATAGTGTGTAGTTTTGCGAAAGAAGGTGTTGGAAGGATAAGGTAACATCTTTTTCAAATCAGCCCTCCAGTGTTAGAACACGTTTTTCACTTCTTTGGTCCCAGTAGAAGTTACTCTGTGAATGTTGAGTTTTTTTCTTCAGTGATGTCTTATATATGTTATCACAGTGGGTTCTTAAGACAGTCATACAGAAATTTGTCTTAGAGGGTGTTTTCATCTTTGAATTTTTCCCTTATATGCAGGGAAATATTTTTTACTTGACTGGGCTGGCTCTAGGGATGATACATCCTTTAATAAAACAGTAATTATTAATTATTAATACATTAGAGCCTCTCTAGAAAGAGAAGATCCTCTAGATCCTCTAGATCCACACATGGCCATGTCCTATTTGAGACTATAATATGTTGAAGTCGTGTTATTTCAATAGTTAGACTTTGTAGATTTTAAGAAATTAATTCTGAAATTCATATTCTGAGTGTTCATGCTATAAAGTCCATTGTATCATGGGGGGAAAATCCTTTCCAATAGTGTTTGAACCTGAAAGTTCCAAAGTTGTTTTTCATAAGTTACTGGCCACATAGAAACCAAAGTGTTCTAAATAAAAAGCTACGAAAACTGTTGGACCACCCAGATATTCATGAGCATCACTGAAGGTGGTATTTGGCTAAAAATCCACTTTTTCCAGTTTTAAATACTTGGAATCCTCTTGGAATAGCAAGCATCTAGTTTAGGAATTAAAACATAAGCTCCTAAAAGAAAAAAGAAAAAAAAAATCTCCTTACATACCTTGCAGTAGATTTCCCTTTTATTTAAACCTCTGAAAGTCTGAACTATTCAGGCTAAGGTTTACTTTATAAATGCCCTATCTATATATTTTGATGCATCATAATCCTAATTCTGGTGTATTGTTTCCTATGTTTATGTTCTGTTGATAGAGTACACTATTCCTTAGGCATGTGTTTTCCCATGTTTTTTAAAAAATGGCTTTCATAGTGAAACCATACCCACTGACCCCCAAATCCTTTCCTGTATGTTTGCCAATTACTACATTTCTTTGTCGTTCTCTTAACCATATTAAAGAGAGTCCGTACTTCCAGTACAGTGCCTCTTGGAATAGTATCTAGAAGAATATAGATACTCTATAAGAGTATCTTATACCAGGTGTAAGATAGAAAAATCTGCATGTGGGTAGTGCTTCTTCAGTCTTTCCAGACATGGGAGACTAGTGTTTCCTTCCCTCTAACTTTTAGAAGGCTGCTGTTGTAGAGTTTGTGAAAATGCCCTTGGGTCAGAAAATTGTGTTGAGTTAATTAAATACGGCTTTAGAATTAGAGTTTATCTGGTTTGAGCCTTTCATTTTATAAGTGAGGAAACCAATTTAGCATTGAACTTGAAGACTGTAGACAGTTTCAGTTATGAGCAGCGTAATAAAAAGGGTACTCAGATATTAGGAAATATTTCCTTTTACCCTCAGAGTCCATGTTTATTTATTTAATGAGGGAATTAATGCCTTAATTAACCTCGAACTTAAGAAACCATTTATTCAAACAGTTCATTTCTGTTAATTTTGAACTAAAATCAGAGTAGACTTAAAACAATTTGGTGGTTTGGAAGTGTGTTCCAGAAACATGCGTATTAATTACTTGGTAAGGCTTTTGGTAGAAGAACTCTGGATTTGATCTGCTCCCTTTAACTAAAATCATACAGTATTGCAGTTTTATCCTTCCATGCCAAGGATTGAGCAGTCACTGTTCTCCTGACCAAAAATCTTGCATGTAAATTAAGATGTGGGCAAGAACATTACCAGCCAGGTATGCCTGAACACACAAAGGAGTAAGTTAAAGTCAATCATAAACTGTAGGAATTTCACTTACACATCCATTAGATTGAGCACAGAGCTTTGGAGTGGAAATGGGGAGCTGTGCATAGAGAACAATGGCAGGGTGGGAGGTTTTGTGTGAACAAAGCCTTTTCTTTTTCATTTTGTTAAATTAAAAATAACTTACTTGGCTTCTTTCCAAACTTGGCTGAGGTACTTGGCTTCTAAGAGCAGTGCCTTAAACAACTCTTTCGTTATAGCTGATTAGAAGTGGAGTCACTGTAGTTTGGGATTTACTTGGCTGTCAGTGTCCTAAAGAAAGGGTCCACTTCTTTCTCTTCTTTTTCCTCCAGTGGTAGGGAAGTTGGTCTTTTTGCCTCCAGGGATGGAATGATCTTAAAACAGGAATTGAGGTACTTAGTTTTTGTTTTTTTTAAGTATGTTTAAATTTTTTTAGTGTTTATTAGAAACTGTTAGAGTCAGAGCATATTCCGGTCTTCTTTCTGGTCTTTTTCTTTTCTCAATTGCTTTCCACATTGTCTGAGGTTCACTCCAGTTAGCACACATGCCAGGCTTTTAGTTGTAAAAGAGGCTAAAGGTTTGAAATCTAGAGAATCCAGTACTATGAACATCGGCTTTTACTGTGACTACAGATTAAACATAACACATATATTACTCTATAATGCTTTCATGTAAGCCTTTCAAATTGTTCCAGATTTTTTAATACTGACTGTAGATTTTTTGTTCCAAAATCGTTGGTATGTATGTGGGTAAAGCATAAAAGACCATAGACATCCTATTTTTGATGAAATTCAATTATTTCATGGCTACTGTAGTGGAATCTTCTAAAAGGCAACATTATAAATTATTAATCTGATACACACTCTACCATAATTAGTACAAGCACCACCTTCCAAATTTATAAAACATTTGCTGTATTTCTCAAAGAGTGACTTGTAACATGTTTTAATTAATCTGACTCATGATGTTCTACTAGAAATGTCCCAGATAGCAGTAGTCATCAAGGTCTCAAAGAAGTATAGTAGTTTATTAATGTGGTTTATCTGAAACTTCTTATGAAAGGTTATATTTGCCAGTAGTTTATTTGCTGCTTATTACTTTCGGGTTTGGTACATGTATTGATTTGCATGGCAGTGTTTTGGGTATATGAAATTAAAACTCATTTCATGATCTGCTCTAAAGTATCTACACCACTCTGTAGGGTTTTTGGAAATTCTTGGTGATTACTGAAAATTGTGGTTAAACAGAGTTAATGTTCTGTGTTCACACCGTAGCATACTTCTGCGTATTGGCAAAGAGGATATTTGGGGCAGTAGTAACCTATGCTAATGGGTTTGTATGCTAATGGCTGCTAACCTCTGGCAGTAAGTTAGCAGGTCTTTTGTATATATAGCTAATTAATGGACTCCAGAACTTCATTTGATATTTACTTAAGTCAGATTTAAAAATTTTAATAACAGCTTTTTAAGATATAATTCACATACCATCCAATTTATTCTTTAAGATCTACCTGTCAGGGGGTTTAGTATATCCATAGAGTTGTGCCACTATAATCACAATATCACAATAATTTTGGAACATTTTCATCACTCCAGAAAGAAAGAAACTGCTAATATACCATTAGCAGTCATTCCCATTCCCTTCCAACTCCTTTGTCCCTGCTACCCCTCCAGCCCTAGGGAACCACAGATCTACTTCCTGCCTCTAGAGTTGCCTGTGCTGAACCTTCATACAAATGTATTTCTGTAATATTTGTATAATACGTCGTGTTTTGTATCCTCGTTTCACTTAGCATGTTTTCTTCACGGTTCATCCATGTTGAAGCTTGGATCAGTACTTCATTGCTTTTTATTGCCCGAATTTTGCTTTTAAGGTTATTTTGATATTTTTCCCCTTAATTCTGTTCTTCCCATTTCATTGTTAAACAATGGGGTTTAAGCCTGGGGTTTCTACTCCTAAATTTGATGATTTCCGAGAGTAACCATTTCATCTCTATAAGCCATGAAGAAACCATCTGCACACTCTAGAGCATTTCACAGTTGATCTTTTTAACACAAGTTTTGATTTTTAAAATATGTTTTCAGAAAATGTGGTCTTGGCTACTGCCAGTGGCAAGCCCAGCTGAACTAGGCATATCATTGTGACTGTAGTTAGTTCAATATAGTTTGTATCAGTAACATTTTTTTTTTAAAGATTTTATTTATTTATTTGACAGAGATCACAAGTAGGCAGAGAGGCAGGCAGAGAGAGAGGAAGGGAAGCAGGCTCCCCGCTGAGCAGAGAGCCCGATGCGGGGCTCGATCCCAGGACCCTGGGATCATGACCTGAGCTGAAGGCAGAGGCTTTAACCCACTGAGCCACCCAGGCGCCCCAGTAACATTTTTTTTAATGTCTAAAAAAGTTTAGGCCATTTTTCTGTACTCTCCTTACTTGTTCTTCACTAGGAAGTACCAGTATGTTACCAGAAATAGAATTCTTGGTCCTCCCAGTGCATTAGGTGTATAAACATCAAATTGCACGAAAGATGAAGTTCTGTTATTAGCTGCCAAGTTTATGTAGATATTCAGGAAGATTTGCATACTTATTAATCTTCTTTGTTTTTCTTGGTAACTTTTGAATATGCATCTTCTTCAGGATCCTTCGAAAGATGCCCCGTGCAAAAGGTTAGTATATCCTTAATGGACTTCCTTATGCTCAACATAATGTCTGGCCAGAGATTCTTCCGTAAATATACATGTATAACATAACTTAAGAATACAGTTTGACTTGGGAAGAAAAGTGGGGAATATAGTCAAGGGTATTGTGAAAGCGTTGTGTGGTGACAGAGGTTATCTGCACTTGTGGTGAGCGTGGCATAGGCATAAACTTGTTGAATCACTGTGTCATACACCTTAAACTAATGTAATCCTGTGTTACTGTATTTCAGATACGTGTTAACTGTATTTCAATTTTTTAAAAGTACAGTTTAACAGCTAACTCTCTTTTGGCCAATATTACTGCAAATTCAGTAGTTTCTTACCATTTGCAAAATTAATTTTGACACTTTCAGTCATTTTGAGTAATCTCAAAAGTTCATGCTTTGAGTAATTTTTAAATCATGTTGTGACATAAATTGGAATCACATTTGGTGAGAGGCCAATGCAGGGACAAGTAACTACTGTTAAGCCAACAGTCTGTAGCTGAGTCCCACTATGCAGCTTCCACTTAAAACCTAATCTCCTTTAATCCTTAAAAGCACTCTGTAAGGTGGGTGCATTTTATAGAAGGAAAAAATGTGTATTGCACGTGTATTCAGGGATTTGGGTTTTTTCTTTCTTTTTTTTTTAAATAGATTTTATTTATTTATTTATTTATTTATTTATTTATTTGATAGAGATCACAAGTAGGCAAAGAAGCAGGTAGAGAGAGAGGAGGAAGCAGGCTCCCTGCTGAGCAGAGAGCCCGATGCGGGGCTCGATCCCAGGACCCTGGCTCAATTCCAGGACCCTGGGATCATGACCTGAGTTGAAGGCAGAGGCTTTAACCCACTGAGCCACCTAGGCGCCCTGGATTTGGGTTTTTTCAGTGGTTGCTTCAAATATCTCTTGCTGTGGTTTTAGGAATACAATAGTATGAGCTCTGAAAGGTGTACATTTGCCATCCCTTAAATGTACTTGAGATGATTCTGGAATCCTTGGCTTATAAAAAATCTTGATATTTTATAAAACTGTTTACCTTTCTGAGATCCCACTTAAAGGGTTTCAGAGAAAGTAAGAGAAAATGTGGTGTTCTTCCCTCCCCCCACATTAAAGTATTGCCTCTTTTTAATTTGTAGTGGAGGACAGAGAATTTTAAAAAATTTAAACTTCGAGGAAACTATTAATAAATTTGCCTTCCTTAATGTTAAGGTCTCAGGCTCAGCCAAAGACTCCGGAAAGAATTTGGAAACACAAGCCATAAACTTGCAGTATTCTTAGGCTATACATAACACTTGTTAAGAATTATCATGCAGGGATGCCTGGGTGGCTCAGTCCAACCTGTGTCCAAGTTGGACACAGTTAAGTGTCCAACTTGGTTTCAGCTCAGGTCATTGTGTCATGAGATCGAGTCCAGTGTCGGGGTCCATGCTCAGTGGGAAGTCTGCTTGAGATTCTTTCCCTCTGCCCCTGCCCCCATTCATGTGCTTTCTCTCTCTTTCTCTAAAATAAATAGATGCATCTTTTTTAAAAAAATTGTTATGCAGAATACATAAAGAATTCCTACAAATCAATTTAAAAAATTGAGTAGAATATAAGAAAAAGACTCAAACAAGCACTTCACAGAAGAGGAAACCCAGATATAGGTACATGAAAGAAAAGGTTTAATTTCATTTGTTATCAGAGAGATGCAAATTAAAATCATAAGGTAGGGGCGCCTGGGTGGTTCAGTTGGTTAATTGTCCAACTCTTGGTTTCTGCTCAAGTCACCGTCTTAGGGTCATGAGAACTAGCCCCTAGTTGGCTCCTTGCTCAATGGGGAGCCTGCTTGAGATTCTTTCCCTCTGCTCCTGCCCCCCCACGGGCTTGCACATGTGCATTCTCTCTCTCTCTCAAATAAATAAAATCTTTAAAAAATAATAAAATCATAAGGTGTATTGCCCGATGACCAGGTTGGCAAAAATTGAAAATTCCACGAATAAGAAGTGTTGTTGAGAAAGTGGATTGCCAAGGTTTTTAGCCCCTCTTAGGGAAGCGTAAATGGGTACAGTCACTTTGGAAAAGATTTTGGCATTATCTAGTAAATTTGGCAATGTTAATAACTTTTGATCCAGAAATTCCATTTCTTAGGATTTACTCAAGAGAAATTGTTGCACAAATATACCAGGAAACTCATACTAGAATATTCATAACAACATTATTCGAGATAGGGTACTGGGGAAACAACCCAAATAACCATTCCTTAATAAAATGAATCCAAAAAATAATAATATAAAATGACTGAATCCATTCTGATATATTAGTAAAGTTCTGGTATATTTCTTTTTTTTTTTTTTTTAAAGATTTTATTTATTTGACAGACAGAGATCACAAGTAGGCAGAGAGGCAGGCAGAGAGAGAGGAGGAAGCAGGCTCCCCTCTGAGCAGAGAGCCCGATGCGGGGCTCGATCCCAGGACCCTGGGATCACGACCTGAGCCGAAGGCAGAGGCTTTAACCACTGAGCCACCCAGGTGCCCCAGTTCTGGTATATTTCTAAAGTGCAATACTAAATACTACAAAGAATAAAAACGAGTGAGTCACAACTATGTACAGTAACCTGAGCAAATACGCAAAAGAGAGTTCTGTCTTATGGCTGGGAAGTTACTGTTGCACCTAAAACTCTTGGTGCAGCCTAAATCCATTTCCTCTGTTTCTATCCCCAGTGACAGTTACGTATTACAAATTGTTTGAGGACTGGTGGTCAACCATTCTCAGTCTTTTGTACAGGAGAATGTCTCTTTCCGTGTTTTCCCAAGGAACCTACTGTTGTCTCTTGTGGTGGTTCTCCGAGATACCTGAATTGATTACCTTTCTGGGGACATTACTTCAAAGTTCCCATGTGCCATAGTGCTGTCGTACATGCCAGTTCGCTTTACACAAAAGCTTCTTGGCTGACATTCTCAACTTCTCTGGGGAAGCTTTTGACCATACTTAAATGTACAAAATGCCAGGCATGTTTAGGCAAGGAGAATCATTGTTGTTACTGAAACTCAGCTGGTTTTATTGCCTTCAGAACCTTTTAATACCAAGGCTGTGTATGTTTGGACCAGGGAAAAATTACACTTTGAAACGAACAGTGCTAATGAGCCGAATAGAGAAAAATTATTTTAAGGAGAGTGATGACTATTGTGGAATTCCTAAGGAGAGTCTCTTACAGGACTTCTCATGTTAACTGCCATTTATTTAACATTATTTGACTTTGTTCCCCTCAAAGGTTTGTTTATTTATTTATTTATTTTTAGAGCCAGAGCAGGAGGGAGAGGGCGATGGAGAATCTCAGGCAGGCTCGATCAGGGCTTGACCCCACCACCCCGAGATCATGACCTGAGCCAACACCAAGAAGAGTTGGTTACTTAACTGACTGAGCCACCCAGGCACCCCAAACTTTTTTAAGCCAACTGCCATTTATTTAACTTTTCAGTATGTTCTGTGTGGATGTGTATCCTTGTTACTGTCCAAACTTAACTAGAGATTAAGAGGGTGGGTCTGGAATCACACTGGTTGACTCAATTTGCTTCATGATATTGGGTGCAAGCCTTGTATTCTCTGTGTATACGAGAGTAATAGTAGTACCTATTTCATAGGGTTGTTGTGAGGATTAAATTTAGAAAATATATGTGAGACAGATACAACAATTGCCAGTAGTTGTATTAGGTGATATTGTTCCTAAATTTGTAACCATATCTATAAAATGGTGGCTTTTTTCCTCTTTAAAGATGTTGATTGTAGAATATTTGAATAACAAAGCCCAAAGAAGAAAAATTTAAGCCATCCATGATCCAGAAATAACCGCTATTTGTCTTTGTAAAAACACATAAAGAGGCGTATATATGTATGTATTTTTTAGTATTATACTGTGCATTCTGTTTTTAATCTTTTAAAATTATTGTTTAATGTTATCATGCCAATCTAGATTTTAATTTTTTTCCTGTTACTTGGGTGATAAAAGCAGTTAAACTTCCCAAAGTAAATCAAAACTCTTTGCTCATAAAAATATTAAAATGTGGTTGTTGAAAGATAGGAAATGTTTGGTATCAGGTGTTCACGGCTTCATTGCTTTCCCCCCACTTCTAGTTGCTGGTCATACTGGATTTTGCCCATCATAGGCGCTATTGTCTTAGGTTTCCTGTATCGTTACTACACGGCGGAAAGCAAATCCTCCTGAGGAGACCATGTGGAAGTTGGAAAGCATATCCACTGGGAGTGCGCACTAGAGACTTGTTTGGAGGCCCTCTTCTCGAATCCTGCCGGGTGTGTGCTTCCCCCTTGGAGCCCAGATGGTTGGCCAGACATCCACCCCAGACCTGGGGCCTGTGTCCTTCATTTCCCAGAGCCTTACTCCCACAGCACCTGCTCGTTGTTCTGTGTCCCTGCCAGTGGCCCCTCTCTCCGCTGGCTTCACCAGCCCCTTTGTGTTTCCAAACTTGGTTTTATAATTACAATCCATATGTCCTAGTGACATTGTACTTTGGTAAAAATGCCTGCTTTCCAATTCTTTGATGTACATTAGATATTCTTAACAGGGCAACACACTCTGGTTTTGAGATTTTCCTTTTTCCATTTTTCTTTGAAGTAAATATATATGTATATATATATATATTTAGTTCTGACTTAATTCTGTTATTTATCATAAAGGGTTTAATTAATGAAGTAAAGTTGCACACCTGTGACTTAAAACACAACTGCCAAATGATCTCGTTCCTTGTTTATATTTGTTCAAACTAGGAAGGACCATGAAATCAGCCCCCCCTTCCCGAACTGGTGCAGCAGGTAGCTCTTGCTACCCCTCAAGTCCGCCAAGTGGTGCTGGGCAGAACTGTGCTTCCATTGTATTTCTTGGAAGTGGAGAGAAAGAGGGAAGGGGAGAGGTGAATTGGGGTGATAGGATGAATTCCTAGTCCTTTTTCTTCCACAAAATATTGAAGACACTACTTTAGGACAGGAGTTTAGGAAAAGCACCAAAGATTTCCTTCTTTTCTTTCCTTTCTTTTCTTTCTTTCCCCCCAAAGACTTTGTGCCCTACTTTGGTGTGGCACCACTTTCTAGACATCTTCTTTCTTTCCCCCCACAACTGTCTTATTGGTGAGATACAAATTTATAATTCTCTCTGTAGATCTTTACCAGGGATTTTTTTATTGATTGATTAGCAAATGTTTTCTTTCTCTGTTTTATAAAAGCAAGAGAGTCCAACTTGATCAGAGATACAGGATCAGATCCTCTGTTAGCCCCAGTAAATGAACTTCAGCAGTAAAGTGGCCTTCGAAAGGGGGAGCGCGTGACAAGAGAATGTTTTCCATTTCATCTGGGTTTTACCTCTATGGCTCCTATTTGTGGTTTTGTTGTTTTTCCATTGAGGGGGAAAAGAAAAAAAAACACCAACGAATAGTTTTATTCCTTGGATGAGTGTTTAATTGAAGAGCAGGTCACTATTTAGAATTATGTGAGTGTTTCTTCTTGGTTCAGGAATTTCTCTGGCTTATTTGACTTTACTTTTTCTCCCTCTGTGGAAGAACCTGAGGAGACAGTGTACAGGCTGTTTTCTGCCAACAACTGTTTGTGGTGATTTTTCTCCCCGTCTTTTAAGGATTACCAGCCTGCTTCTGAGCCGTTGTCCTGTGCAGCAGGGAGCGGCTTGGTTCCAGAAAGACCATGGACACTACTCAGTATGTGTCCCCGCAAAGCAGCGTCTGCCCATGCAAACTATTTAAGAAAAGGTTCAGCCCACGTCCTGCAGTTGAGTGAATTCAGAATTCATCAAAATAATATTAACCTTGTATTTGCTTGGATATGATGTTCTGAAGAAATTTTAAGGGATTTTTGGCAGACTTTTATATATCAGGGATGTGGGAATAGTCAAACTTTTATCTTTAGAAAATATTTTATATAAAATGCCACTTTTAGACACTTTATTGAGAAAAACCTTTGTTATTATGTAACAAAAGTGGTGTGACTATTGATGGTTCTCCCATTTGAAGGCATAAGGAAGGGCTGCCTTGAATAAAAATTGGTATATAATTGCTATAATAATTAAGCTGCATGATTACATGGGCCACATTGGGGTAGAAATAAAGAACAAAGGAGTATTGAGGAACTGAAAAGGGAACGTTCAGGCTGAAACTAAGCCAGCAGATAACTTGGATCAATTAAAAATATGTTGGCAGTCTCCAAAATGAACTGAAAAACATCTGGCTTATAAGAAATGTTAAAGAGTGATAGTCTTAAGTAAAATTGGTGGGGTGTTTTTGTTTTAATTTTTGCTTTTGTTTTTTAGGGTAAACACCAACACAAAAGGTATGTTTTTCTATTTCATATTGGTTGTCTCTTCCTGTTTATATCTGGACTTGTTTTTACTTGGAGCCAGAAGAAAAGATTTTCAGACTTTGTCTCTACCGTCCATGAAATCCATCCAACACCCAGGGCTTCTTTTGATCTACTCCTGATGTCACTTTGTATTAGAAAAAACATGTTTGGGTCCTTTCGCTGTTTCTCCGCTGCCTACATCAACAGCCAGGCGAAAGGTAGAGCTGGGGTGCAAATTTGCAGTGGTTTTCCTAAACAGTAAAATAATACAGTTTGTTAGCCAAGTCCATCAAAAAAGACTGTTTTAAGAGGTAAACTCAAGTTCTGGAAACAATCTGGGCATCAGTTGGTCACGAAAACCCTTCTGGAGAGCAAATGGAGCCAGTTGCTGTTGGCTGACGGGGCCCCCGAGAGCTGGTGTCCGGGGTGGTGGGTTGTTTGTTCCCGAGGAGGACCCAACTGCCGCCTCATACTGTGCTGTGCACGTGATGGCTGGAGGTGACAAAGGGAGGAGATGAGGGAAAAACGTGTGCCACCCACATGGGGATGGGAGTGCCAGGTCTCCAAAATTTGGCAGCCCCTGTCCCTTAGCAATTGGTTTCGGTGTCTAAACGACTCCACGTCTGTAAAGACAAGAAGTGGTGGGGACAAAGGTGATACGGTGTTTAGTTCTTTTGCGACCTCTTAAGCAGAAACAAAAATTCATTCGAACCTGTAATTTGAGCCTTTCAAGTTCTTTTAGCAGTTGCCATAAGTGCATATGTTGTGAGATAAGAGCATTGTTGAGTTTATACTCATGGAATTCCGATGTGGAGCAATGAGAAATGCTTTATGTTTATAGGCCAAGTATATCATTACTTATGGTATCTCATGCTTCAAATCTCAAGTGATACCTATCTGGTTAAATTCCATTTTAGGAGATTGAAATGCAGAACATTAACGTTTATTACTTCCTTCCCTGGGAGAAATGGAATCAGACATGTCTTGTCTCAACAAGAGATTTTTTTTTTTTAAACCATCTCATTCTGTTGCCAAATATCACAAAAGTAATGGGGAGTTTAGTTCACATTTGGCTGTTGTTCTCTGAAAGGGCCTGGTTTGGAATTTGTGGGGGTGATTTCAGAGGGAGGTTCCAGAAAGCAGTGAGAGGTATTTGTCAAGTTACCTACCAATATCTAGCATCTTACTCATAAGTTTTAGGAGCTGCTCTTTTCCTGTACCTATATTCTACATGTGCTCATTCAGCAAAATGTTTATGATTATTTAACTTCCTTTCTTTTTACTTCACCCTCAACTGTGGATGAGTAATATTAACATTCCTTTTGTGTATTCAATAATGGAGTTTGTTTACCTATTTTATTTCAGCATATTTTGAACAAAGATCTTTGTCTCTTTCTGCTGGAATGTGCACACAGTGAATGTTTGTTAGAACTACACACAATAAAGATACTGTTTTCCTTTTCTTGCCCTGACTACAGTTATTAATTTTTTTTTTTTTTTTTTTTAAAGCAGAAGTGTTGGCTCTGTAATCCTAAGGTGTTCTGGAAGAAAAGAATTTGAGAAGCATGAAAGTCACCTATATCTGTGCTAATAACGTGTTTAGTGTAACTTGATGGGGAGTTCTGTGGTTCTTCAATATTCTTTCTGCTATTCTTTCTTTGAAGTTAGTTGCTTGGTTGATAATCACAAAAGGCAAAAATCTAGACTTTTACTGTGTTAGTGGATGTGAAGTGGCAACCAAGTAGACCAGTTGGGAGTTCTGTTTTTATTGAAACCATCTGGTAAAGAGAAGCCAGTACAAGGCAATAATATTTTGTTATCTGCGATGCCAGTCTTCAAATGATTGTTTTTCTTGGAAATAGCTAAACTGTTGGGGAAAATTAAACACTCAGATTGAAGTTCTAGCGACCATGTTAATTAAATAAGGGAAATAAACAATTCTTATAATTACCTTTAAAACATACTGATAGCCTTCTAACATTACTAATGAGACATCGTTCATTCGGGCTTGGTTATTTCACTGTCACATGAATTACCAACAGGAAAGGGTAGGTCCATTCTTACTACTATTTTTTGAATCTAATGTTTAATCTCCAGTCCTGATAATTATTATGACCGACTCTTCATGATACTGAGTATTTGGCAGGTGCTTGACAAATCCTGATTTATTCTTGAAAGCCTGAGGTAGAAAATTGCGATTCTATTTATGTAAATTTAAGGTAAGAAATGCCCACATGGTCTACTAAACTGTTGGTAATTGTAGGTGTTTTTGGTAACTTAGCATTAATTAGCTTAATAGATATCTGTAGTATGTATTGAAAGGACCACTCAGCTTAATCACATATATTCCAGCATTTAAAAAACATAATTTTTTTAAGACTTTTTTTTTCCTTAAGTAATCTCTACATCAACGTGGGACTCGAACTCACAACCCTGAGACCAAGAGTTGCACTGTCCACCAACTGAGCCAGCCAGGTGCCCCTAAAAAACTTAATTCTTTTATAAAGCATCCAGGAAAGACAAGAGTTGCTGTCAAATGAGACATGAAGATACAGCTATAACACTGTCATTTATGTGCCCCCTACTACGTGTTATGCAGTACCCGTGATAGCATTTCTGATCCATCCCCTTATAGCATCCTTACGCAGTAGATGGGGATGTTCAAATTTTACCAACAACTTGCCGAAGGCCACACAGCTAAGATGAAAGCTAGAATTTAGATCCAAATCTAGCCCTAAACTCTCCATTTCCTCTGTTGATGGTTCTCATATAAAAAATAAGCTTCAACTGTATAAGAGTTAATAATGTGCTTGGTATATCTATTACTGATTCTCATATATAGGTGTTTCTGTGTACTGTCAATGAAATGGATCAGTAATAATCATTTTCTCTGAATTAGTAGATTACTGAAAAATAACCACTGTCTTAGGAGTCCCTGAAAAATCTTTGTTGTTGAAGGGATGCTGTTGTTTCACTGGAAACAACTTATTTAAAATGATCCTTTTGTGGACGCCTGGGTGGCTGTCAAATGTCTGCCTTCAGCTCAGGTCATGATCCCAGGGTCCTGCAAAGGAGTACCACCCTGGGCTCCTTGCTCAGTGAGGAGCCTGCTTCTCCCTCTCCTTCTGCCTGCCTCCCCCTGCTTATGCTTTCCATCTCTCTGTCAAATAAAATCTTAAAATAAGGTAAAATGGTCCTTGCCTCCCTTGTAAAAACAGTCTCTTAAAAACAGTTTATGCGAATTTAGATTTGAACTACATTATTAGAAGCAACTTTTAAAAAAATATTTATTTATTTATTTTAGAGAGAGAGAGAGAGCATGTGCAAACGAGCATGGGGACAGGCAGAGGGAGGGAGAATCCTGAAGCAGACTCCATGCGGAGTGTGGAGCATGATGTGGGGCTCAGTCTCACAACCTGAGATCATGACCTGAGCTGAAACCAAGAGTCAGATCCCCAAGTGACTGAGCCACCCACTTGCCCCTAAATTTATAGTTTTTAAATGGAAAGTAATTGATAATTGGTTGGCTTGAAAGTAGCCTCTTCCGAACCTTCTCTACAAATCATGTGGATATCTGAGAAGTGGAAATCCTGTAATTTGTGTCACATACCCTATGATTTCTAGCTTTTGAGATTGTTACATCATGAAAAGATGATTCAAGTTGAAGTGTGATTCAAGGACGCACAACGTAACACAAATAACAAATGCTGTTTGTTACAAGTGTGACATGGCATTTTTTTGTTTCTTTCGTTTGTTTGTTTGCCAGCCTCAAAGCAGTTTCCTCTGGTTTGCTCCTGGGTCCTAATCTCTGTCATTGAAACACTGATGTTAACTTTAGAACCACATGGACCAGGAAAGAGAAAAATGAAAAATTCAGGTGCTCGAATTTCACTTTTCCTTAGGGAAGCTTCCTTCTGAGATTTTTCCCCCCCTGGCTTCCTTGGAGTTTTTCAGAAAGGGGAGGTGGTGGTATGTCACAGAGCAACAGGATGGTGTCCCCAGTAAAAATGAAGCTTCTCGCAAATCTGCCCACTGACACAGCTGCCCAAAAGTCTGATAATCAGAAACAGAGAAACAGGGAAGCTATAGCCTGAACAGCACAGAGCCCCCTCGGACCCCCTTTTTTCCTAAATCGTTTAAAAAATCTCTTTGGAGTTTTTCCTTAGTCCTTCTCCTAACCTCTGCCCTGCCCTACACTGAAGGACTTTGCCTTATGTTTTACTAATAAATTCTAAGATAACACCTCAGCTATGCTTCTCTTTGTTTTAAAGTATTGTGGTACAAAAATGTACCCTTTAGTCTGTCCTAGAAAACATGTGGAAGAAATAAAGCCGATTTGTTTATGAGCTGGACCATCCATGTAAACTAGTGCAGTTCTGTTTGAACATCTTTGTTGACCTTCGTTTAAGGCGGATTTCTACCTCTGGAGTTTTCATGTATGAGTCAGTAAATTGGTTTCTTGTCTTAGGCTCATTCAAATTTGGTTTCTGAGACCCACATTCTGACTGCTATGGCCTCTGCAATTTATCTGACCTTAAATGCCTGCCTTGGTAATGATGTCTTTGTAAGGATTCTGCCTCTCCAAAGTATACCCTAGCTCTCATAAGGCAGAAACTCATTTTTTTGTTCTGTGCTAAGTCTCTTTGTGAAACACTCTTCACTTTAAAAAAAGTCTCTTTGTGAAACACTCTTCACTTTAAAAAGGTACACAGATTCTTTTTTTCTTTTCTTCCCCACCCCCCCACAAAGATTCCATTTGTTTATTCGAGAGAGAATGGGAGAGAGGACGAGCTGGGGGAGGAGAGGAGGGAGAGGGAGAAGTGGTTTCCATGCTGAGTGGGGAGCCCCACATGGGGCTTAATCCCAAGACCCTGAGATCACAACCTGAGCCAAAGTCAAGGCCTCACCAACTGAGCCACCCAGGTGCCCCTCTTCCCCCCCCACCTTTAAATGTAGGCTCCACACCCTCTTGTGAAGCCTGGTGTCAGGCTTGAACTCAACCCTCAGATCAAGACCTGAGCTGAGATGAAGAGTCAGATGCTTGATGGACTGAGCCACTGAGGTGCCCCAATTTTTTTTTTTTTTCATAGAATGAGATAAAGAGACCTATTTAAACTAATATAGGTAGAAGGGAATCTACTTGTTATGAATCAGTTAGGAATATCTGATGGAACTAAGGGTGGGAAGCATAGCTGGGCTTCAGGAGAAACTAGGACTAGAAATCAGAAGATCAATAGCAATCAAGAGGGCTACATTTAATTTCCAGTCCAAATGCCTAATGGAAATGAATTGCTAGAGATGAGAATGTAGTCAGCCAGATAATATCCCAATGTCCACTTGTGGTCCCTTCAAGGGCATGGGGACCCAGGTTTGAATGAGGGGGATCATAAGGGAAGCAGTTACCTAAGGCAGATACTATAATCACACACATACACACGCGCACACACACACGTGTGGTGTGTATTCAACCGTATTCAGTAATGAACTATGACCTCTGAAGGAAGGGTCTTCTGCATCTCTCAGGGTACCCTACATTAAGCTCGGCATAAACTAGGTAGATTCCGTATGATTTGGCACACACTCTGAATGAACAGCCATAACCAAATTTGCTGAAGAACTATCTAGGACTCCCAAGTAGAATTTTAAGATGAATCCCAATGTTGCCCACATTACAAATAACCAGAAAACCCATTCACTCCTGCATGCCCACAAACCATCCTGTTTTCTCTGTAAATAGATTCAGCTGCCAGTATTTATTGGTTTCATATGAATATTTTAAGTTCTATTTTTTAGAACAGTTTTAATTTTACAGAAAAATTGTGCAGATAGTACAGAGGGTTCTCATGAAGTGGACACATGTTTCCCCCCATGAACACTTATATTAGTATGATACATTCTTATAATTAATGAACTAATATCAATTTTTAAAAAGATTTTGTTTATTTTGAGAGAGTGAGTAAGAGAGAGCATGAGAGGGAAGACGGTCAGAGGGAGAAGCAGACTCCCCACAGAGCTGGGATCCAGATGTAGAGCTTGATCCTGGGACTCCAGGATCATGACCTAAGCCAAAGGCAGTCGCTTAACCAACTGAACCACCCAGGTGCCCTGAACTAATACCAATTTTTTAAAGTCCATACTTTATTCATATTTCTTCACTTTTTACGTAATCTTTTTTTTTTTTTTTTTAACTTCAGAATAGCACATCACAGGACGCCTGGGTGGCTCAGTGGGTTAAGCCTCTGCCTTCAGCTCGGGTCATGATCTCGGGGTCCTGGGATCGAGTCCCGCATCGGGCTCTCTGCTCAGTGGGAAGCCTGCTTCCCCCCCCCCCCCCGCCTGCTTCTCTGCCTACTTGTGATCTCTCTCTGTCCATAAATAAATAAGAATCTTTAAAAAAAAAAAAGAATAGCACATCACGTTTGGTCTTCATGTTTTCTGTGGCTCCTCTTGACCATGACAATTTCTCAAACTATTTGTTTTTGATGACCTTGACAATTTTGAGGATTACTGGTTAGGTACATTGTAGGATGCCGTCTATTGGAACTTGATATTTTTATTATAATAGACTAAGGCCCTAGGGTTGCAGGGAGGGGGTGGAAGATGGAAGGAAGGCTACGGAGGTAAATTGCCATTTAAAAAAAAGATATTTATTTATTTGACAGAGATCACAAGTAGGCAGGTGGAGAGAGGGGGGTGGGGAAGCAGGCTCCCTGCTGAGCAGAGAGCCCAATGTAGGGCTTGAGCCCAGGACCCTGAGATGATGACCTGAACCAAAGGCAGAGGCTTATCCCACTGAGCCACCCAGGTGCCCCTAAATTGCCATTTTTATCACAAAGGGATAGACTATCAATAGAACTTATGACTGTTGATAATGACCTTCATCAGTGGTCTGAGATCTTGACCTAAGCCGAAATCAAGAGTCTGATGCTTAACTAATTATGCCACCCAGACACCCCTAGGTTATTTTTAAGTTTATTTAAATAATCTCTACACCTAATGTGGGGCTCAAACTCTTGGCCCCAACATCAAGAGTCGCATGCTGTACTGACTGAGCCAGCCAGGTACCCCTTTAGATTACTTTTTGATCACCCTGAAAAAAAAATGGGGTTGTGATTGAGCATAGTAGTTTGAATAAACTTGTTTATCTCTGCCCCCTTCCAAAAGCCACATAAATAATGAGAGTAAAGAATAAAGAAAGATATAAATCCATAAAGACAAAGTGAATGAGAGAGTACACTTCAGTTGATGAAAGATCTCAAGACATTTTTGGAAGATGGAAGACCAATAAACTTAGAAGAGTATAGGAGGAGGAAGAAAGGCCAACAAGAATGAAGTCACACCACAGATCCCTAAAAAACTCATAAATGGGAAGTTCTGTTTACCTGTGAGGATAGAGGTTGTGTAGCAGCCTTGAAAAGAGCTAAACTTGCTCCCCCCTACCCCCACCCCTACCCCCACACCCTCTGCCAAACCTAGCCTCCACAGCTAGGCAGCTGTTCCTCTCCTCTGAGGTTTAATCCTGGGCACAGTTGAACCTGAGAGGACCCTGATGGGATATCACAAGACAAAGCCGAGGGCAGTGTCAAGTGTGGAGTGGAAAGTGGAGATTAAGTAGAAGTTCATACAAATTGCGGAGACCCCTTCCAACCCTCACCCCTTGGCTCCTGGAATACAATAAGATTCCTTTCAGAGAAACTCACTAGTTCGAGAGAAGATCTACTGAGTGACATTTGGTGGCTTCCCCATGTTCACCCTGCAGTGAAATCCTTCAATCAAAAGCATCTGAAAAGATTTATAGTGCCTTGCTTAACAGTTGAATATGAGTGGATAGTCAAGGGCTATCAACCATTTTCGGAAAGTCGTAACACAATAAAGACCAAAACAAATAGGGAAAAATCAGAGGAAGAGATAAAGCAGAAGAAAAGCAACCAAAAAAGACCCCCGAGAACTTCAGAGAGATGATACTATATCCATGAAGACAAACATAGGATGCTATTTAAAAAGGAACATTAAGAGAAGAATTCTAAAAATTACAAATGCGAGGCTATGCTAAAATCAGTGAGAAATAGCTTAAGAAGAAACCCGATATTTATTTACATACCCTCAAAGTATCTACTCTAAAACATTCACTGATCACAAAGAGAAAAGCAGTTATTTGACAGTGAAGAAAGCTGGCACACACCACCTTAGCCAGATGATCAAATTCAACATCACTAGCAATAAATAACATGTACCCTTGAAATGATGCATTGGAAAGAGCACATCACCTCTGCTGGATTCCCCAGAATTTATAACCTGATCTAAACATGAGAAAATACCAGACCCAAATTGGTTGGCATTCTACCAAACCACTGACAAGTATTCATCAAAAGTTGTCAGGGTCATAAAAGACGAAAGACTAAAGAACTGTCACAGATTGGGGGGGGGGGGGACAACAAAGGAGGAATGACAACTAAATGCAATGTGGGATCCTGGATTGGATTCTGGAACAGAAAAAGGAAATGTCCTTTTTCCTTGTCACCAGTGGAAAAATTGGTGCCATTCAAATGATGCCATTTAAAGTCTGTACATAATAGCGCTTTTGCAATGTTAATTCTTTGGTTTTGATAATTTTACATTGGTTATGCAAGATGTCTACATTAGAGGAAGCTGGTGAAGAGTATATAGGAACTCTTATCTTTGTAAGTCTTTGTAAACCCAAGATTATTTCAAAATAAAAGTTTTTTGGTTGGGTTCTTTTTTTTTTTTTTTTTTGGTTTTGCTTTTTTTGATGAGAGCAGAAATAAAAAGGGAAGCAATAGCAGGATTGGAAAAATAAAAATGAAGAAATGCTCCCACAAGATAGAACTAAAAGGAAAAGATGGAAAGTGAGAAGTTTATACAGAGAGATACCCAACTCAATAGGAGATCTGGAAGTGAACTCTGAAAAAACTATCACAGAAATAATACAAGAAAACATCCAGAACTCATGATTATTAACGTTTGAGCTGGAAAGGGCCCCTGAATGCTCAGCAGCATAAGGAAAAAAGGACTCCCACTCCTATCCTTGTGGAGTTTCAGAACAGAAGAGAGAAGAATAAACTCCAAGACCTCAGACCACGGCAACACTTTGGATTACCCTGAAATTAGCGTGAAAACCTTAAGAAATGCCCATATCTGGCCCTGCCACGGATCAGTGAAAACAGAATCTTTTTTTCAGGGGAACCTGGCTCATGATGACAGTTGAGAACCACTCTCCTGATAGCTTCCAAAGAGAAAAAATAGATCATTTACAAAGAATCAGGAAATCGGTGTCTGTGAACAGCAGCAGCGTAGACATGAACACAGTGCAATATGCCTTACAAAGGAATGTGTCTTCTAACCTACAGTTCAGGACACTTAGGAAATCTTTGGTTCATGAGAAGAATTATCACCTTGAAGTCTACTCGGAGGTGTGGGCTTTTTCTCAAGACTTTTTTTAAAAGTGAGTGCACGCAGTCATTTTACGTATTTGCTATCCCTGTCCCTTCCAAGCTCTCCTTTCTTAAACACATTCTTTATTCAAGAACTGCTAAGTTTTCAATAGCTTCTATGATTTGACCCAATACCACTATCAGATTTTATTACCTAGATATTCTGCTCTATTTTATTACCTACATAATCTGCTCTCCACACCTCCTACTGTCTCCTCCTTCCACATGCCCTTCCCTACCTTTTTGTGTCCTTGAAAGTTCATTTCCATGAGCCAGAATATCCACCTCCCACCCCATTCCTATTGCCAGATGGGTTTTGTCATGAGTTTTGATTCCTGTTGACTGGCCTGGGTTGCCAGGAGCACTGTGTTTGGTCTGAGCTCCATGGGAATGGGAGCCATCTTTAGTGATGCCTGCCACAGACACAGAGTGGCAGTGGATGGGCAGCATATTTACTGTGTTGGCCTAGATGAATCATACCCAGATTGCAGTCAAATGCTAGGTCTCACTTTCTCTATGAAACCTCAAATTACTCCCCCCCCAATTGAATTCTCCCTTGTTTGAGTGCCTATCACATGTATGGCCATACAAAAGGCTCTAGCCTTTTTTTTTTTTTTAAGATTCTATTCATTTATTTGACAGAGTGAGATCACAAGTAGGCAGAGAGTCAGGCAGAGAGAGAGAGAGGAGCAAGCAGGCTCCCTGCCAAGCAGAGAGCCTGATGCGGGACTCGATCCCAGGACCCTGAGATCATGACCTGAGCCGAAGGCAGAGGCTTAACCCACTGAGCCACCCAGGCGCCCTGTATGGCCATTTTTATTCTTTGGTGCCGGACTAGTTCCTGTGTGAATCATCTCAGCTAGACTAGAGTGTCCTTGAGCGTGGGGATTGGGCAGTGTACTTCGTTACTTCCCTCCTTGGTGCAATGTTCTACACACAGTAGGTGCTCAGAACACGTGTAGTAGGTTGGAGGAGTTATATAGTCGTCCCCACCCCCGCCCCCTCATCCATGGTTTCCCTTTCCGTGGTTTCATTTACCCGCGGTCAGCTGTGGTCCGGAAGCAGATGATCCTGCTTCTGAGGTGGGGTCAGAAGGTCAGTCATAACCTAACCCTGTGTTGCCGTGACTCTGTCCTCCACCTCACTTCATCTCGTCATGTAGGGATTTTATCATCTCACATCATTACAAGGAGAAGAAGGGTGTGTAAAGTACAATAAGGTATTTTGAGAGACCCCATTCCCATAATTTTTATTACAGTTGATTGTTAAAATTGCCTTTTTAAATTATTAGCTATTATTGTTGTTAATCTCTTACCGTGCCTAGTTTATAAATTAAACTATATCATAGGTATGTATGTATAGGAAAAAACATGTAGGGTTTGGCTATTATCTGCAGTTTCAGGCATCCTCTGGGGAATCTTGAAACTTACTTGCCAGGAGGGGGGAGCTACTGTATGGGGAAGTAGAAAAATGTGCCCTCTGCTGGTATGGCAGAAAAGAGCATTCTTCTTAAAATCTACAACCTTGGTCTGACCTTTGTCGAGCAAACTAATGGGCTTTGTTATATCATTTGGGATCCTCATTAGAAGATCTGTATTTCCTACATTGACTCTATTGGGTCTTGGCATTGTGAAATACTCAAATTCTTTTCAAAAGGCCTAACCTAGGGGTGCCTGTGTGGCCAAGTCGGTTAAGCATTGGGCTCTTGGTTTTGGCTCAGGTCATGATCTAAGGGTGGTCAGATCGAGCCCCGCCTCCAGCTTCGCTCTTAATGGGAAGTCTGCTTGGGATTTTCTTCCTCTCCCTCTGTCCCTACCCAACTTGTGTGAGCACGCATGTGCTCTCGCTGTCTCTAAAATGTAAAAAAAAAAAAAAAAGCCAAAAAGCAAACTGGGGTAGTTTGGGATTATAAATAAAAGACACAGGGGCACCTGGGTGAGTCGTTGATTGTCTGCCTTTGGCTCAGGTCATGATCCTCTGGGCCCTGGGATCAAGCCCCATGTGTCGGCCTCCCTGCTCAGTGGGGAGTCTGCTTCTCCCTCTCCCTCTCCCCCTCCCCCCTTTCATGCTCACGATCTCTCTCTCTTTTGCTCAAATATATAAAACCTTTTTTTTAAAATTTTTATTTTATTTGACAGACAGAGGTCACAAGTAGGCAGAAAGGCAGGCAGAGAGAGAGAGGAAGGGAAGCAGGCTCCCTGCGGAGCAGAGAGCCTGATGCGGGGCTCGATCCCAGGACCCTGGGATCACAACCTGAGCCGAAGGCAGAGGCCTTAACCCATTGAGCCACCCAGGTGCCCCTCAAATATATAAAATCTTAAATTTTAAAAAAAAGACACATTCCCAGTTAACATACAAAGGAATAGTGAAATATATATGCTTCATATGTCATTTTTGAGAAAGAACTAGAATTCTAACAAGAACGAACATTGGAACATCCAGGGATTATTGCAAGGCTGTTGGATATAAAACACATTTAAAATGATTGATGATATCAGGATATTATATTTTTACTTTAGTAAAAAGGAAGACATTTTCTGAAACTGGGGGTGGGGAAAGGTTAGGCCCGTTGGGATCAAGTGTGTTTAATGTACTTTCCCAAATTAGAATGTACATTTAGATATTATATTTGTTCCTGTATGTTGCCTTATAAATATAGTGGCAATTAAAATTAGAAACATTTATGAAAAAGTATCTTCAAGACTATTAGTTTTGTGGTATGTATTTTTCTGAAGGATATGCTGGATTTTTTTTACTCTTCAATTGGAATTGCCCTTGTTTTCATTCTTCCTTGGTGCCAAGACCAGTATCACTTGCGTATTTATCCACTATGAATGATTATTTAGAGAATCTTTTTCTCTTTACAAAATGTAAAATTATTGGTGTACATATACTTACATAGATAAAATTTACATACATATCCAGTGTAAGACCTTATGTTTGAAACCTATCCACTGTTTGTCGTACCACCCACAGACATACACATTTTACCATTTAACACAAAAAATATGACTATTGTACATCATTATTATGATTGTTTTTCCCTGATATGTATAGCTTTCCAACCCACATCTTCTTTGATGATGGATTCCAGCACAGGTATTCTCTGGTATTCTAATACTATGTGACTAGCACAGTGATAAAGGGGATGTCAACATGTTACATTTCCAGCTACTTTATGCAAATGAATATTAAGACATGTATGTATGACTCATTTTATTTATATGAATATAGAGAATATTCAAACGTCTAGGAGGACTGAATGGCTGTTGTATTATCAGGGTAACTGAAGGAGTTGAAGTCCTTTGAGGAGCCGTGACTCACACACCTGGTAGCATTTAAACAGTGTGCCCCATGTGTGTGCTTGTCGCCAGCATGTGATTTGTGATGAAGTGGGATTTGTCCCAAGTGTATATTAAAACATTATGTCTTGTGATTAACATAACTGGTAACAGACACTATCCCAGTGACTTTTAAAATGATGTTTATGAGTTAGTGCCCAAACAGGCAATTCAGAGAAGAAGGATCACTGACGTTCAGAGGAGAGAGAGGGCAAGAGCTTCTCTGTTTATTTTGCCACGGTCAATTTATTCTTTCCTCACAGCGAGTTACTTACCTGTAACCTTGAATCTCCACCAATACGTCCAGCCACAAACCTCCCCTGTTTATTTATAACCCTTGTTACCATTTAGCATTATAAAGCGTGTTTATAGATAAGTTGGGCCCGACATTTTCCATGAGTACTCCATGGCATTCCACAGGAGGCACTGGAATGGACCTCTCAACCTCCCCCTCACCCCATATGATAAGTCAAAGGCAAACTGGGCAATCTTGTCTCCTGGTCTGATTGGTTGCCATGTGACGGAATCCTTACCAGTGGGTGGAGACCTCTGGAAGAAGTTTCTCCTCCAAAGAGAGAGTCACAGAAAGAGGTGCTGCGTTGTCCTGTTACCAACCAGAGAAGGAGGCAAACACCAAGATGGCGGAGAGATGGAAAGAACATGGGACTTTGTTGACTCAAGGCGCTGATTCAATTAACCCTGAAGCTCACTCTACAGCAGGACTCCCATTTTTGTGGAGATCATAAATTTTCTTATTGTGTAAGCCGTTTGAGTTGAGTTTCCATTACTTGCAGCTGGAAGCATCCTCGCTGATGAACTATTCTTAAGAAGAATGACTCATGGAGAAATAATCCTCCCAGCTTCTGATTAACCTTGGCCTCCAGAGATAATTATCTGGGCCATCAGATACGTAAAAAATATGGAGGTCATAAGATTAAAATTATGGTTAGGGAGAGGGTTGGGACAGTGACCAGAAGGGAATTCTGAGAGGGGCTTCTGGAATGCTAGTGCTTTCTTGATCTGGGTGTTGGTTATATGGGTGTGTGTACTTTAAGATAAATTCATCAAACTGTGTGTGTGTGATTTGTGTACCTTTCTGCTTTTAAGTCATTCTGCAATTTAAAAAGTTTACTGAAAAATATTATATTGTAACCTGGCTTCCAAACAAGCTATATCTTGACTGGATGGAAATGAATGGCCTATTGTGGTCATTTTATGAGGCAGCCAGATTAAGCTAAGGACATGCTTTCTTTCATAAACTTCCAGAAGCTCACGGTAAAGACCTGCTGTCACTAGTGTGCAGCCAACCCCCTCTAATCTCGGCCAAATGTTTTCCTTTTTGGTTCAGATGGGAAAGCCTCAAACCTTGCAAATGAAGGACTGCATCATTTTTAGAATTCAGTCACAAGGAATATGAAAAACCACAATAAAAACTAACAGATTAGAGTCAGTTGATGAAGGGCTTTGTCAAGTCACATTCTCAGAGAGGCCTTTGAGTTCCAGGGGATCCACTCCAAGGAAACCACTGGGTTTGGAAGAATGAGGTCATGGACCTCATGCAGCTCAGGTTGTTGAGACCTTTAATTCATGGAGGAAGAGATGGAACATGCTTCGCCAGGTTTTTGTTTTGTTTTGCTTTGCTTTTGTTTTGGTGGAAGAAGAATGTATGGGCTTTGGGGACCCAATAATCTGGAGAAGGACTTGACTCCTCTAGAAGAAAACTATTCAGCAAAGTTTTCATAAATCACAGGTTGGGTGGATAGTGGAACTGACCATGTGACGAGCAAGACTGAGAATACAGTCTTCATGAGGGAGAGGATTTGAGGAGGAATCCCATCATGAAACTAAATGAGGAGTATGGTTGGTTGATCGTCAGGCCCTTGGAATTCAAATTCCTGAGGGACGAAGCCTCCTGTGCTGTTTGAGCAGCCACACGGATCCACAGACCTGGACGCACAAAAAGAATGTGGAGACCGTACGTTCTACCAAGCTTCTGGGTGCTCTCATGTCTCTAGATCCTCATTGCCGCCTTGTGCGGAAAGTAAGTTAGATCTGATCCTTAGAGAGACAGTGACTAAGCAGGCTCTCGAGTCACTGAGACCTGGGTTTGATTCCTGTCTCTGCTTACTAGTGGAGGGCTGTTGCGTAGTCTACGTAGGTGTGCAGGAGACATCTCATAGCATGGAGATATGTATTTTTTAAGATTTTACTTATTTAACTTGAGAGAGAGCACAGAGGGAGAGGGAGAAGCAGACTCCCTGCTGAGCAGGATGCCCAATGCGGGGGGGGGGGGGGGGGTTCCCATCCCAGGACCCTGAGATCGTGACCTGAGCCAAAGGCAGATGCTTACCTGACTGAGCCACCTGGGCGCCCCATGTTGGAGAGAGATGTGTATATATATATATATATATATTTTTTTTTTTTTAGATTTTTATTTATTTGATAGAGAGAGAGAGATCACAAGTAGACAGGCAGGCAGAGAGAGAGGGGGAAGCAGGCTTCCGCCGAGCAGAGAGCCCGATGCGGGGCTCGATCCCAGGACCCTGAGATCATGACCTGAGCCGAAGGCAGAGGCTTAACCCACTGAGCCACCCAGGCACCCCTGGAGATATTTTTGATTGTCACCACCAGAGGAGTGCCATTAGCATCTAGTGGGCAGAGGCCAGGGATACTGCTAATCATCCTACAATGCCTAGGACAGCCCCCACCCCCACCCCCACAAAGAATTGTTCAGTCCAGAATGTGAGTGGTGCCACTGTTGAGAAACCCTGTGTGCGTCCTATCTGATTCTCAGTCTCTATCTTTAAAATGGGGATATCGACATTATCTCATTGGGTTGTTATAGAGTAGGTTAAATAAGAATTGCCATTGAATCGCCTGTTCTTCCAGTGTCTCTTCCCTCTCTTTGAGGAATTGCCCTCATAGGACTCGGCATCACTGCAGAATGAGATTTCCATGGGCCAACTGCCAGCAACCCATAGTCCCGTTTAGTTTCATGATGTTTGTCCCTAGCAGGCATTTTGTGTAGTGTGACTCTGCCCCTTTGCCACAGTTGACTGGGTCAGGGGTGGACACTGAATCCAAGCTAAAGCAGTAGGATTTCTCTCTCTGGGGAGCTTATAATTTGCACTGAGAGTCCCGTCTGGCGGGTGTCTTGAATGGAAAAGATAAAAACCTGAGAGTTTTGGGTGGTCGTTTCCTCACAGGTGGGCTGGGATGCAGTTTATAAGAAAAGAGAAGAATGCAACAATTATGGAGAGAAAGGCAGCCATGAGAGACCGAGCTCCCAGAGTCTGTCCCCTGGCTGCACCCTGCCCTTAGCTTCTGTAAGTCATTTTTGCGCCCTTGTAAGACTTTCTGCTGAGCTTGCCTTCAGTTATGTGGTTTTTTTTTTTTTTTTTATGCCCAAGGGACACATAATAACCACTGTTACCATATGTAACAGCACTTAACATGGTGCCTAAAAATAGGAAGACCGGGATAAGTGTCAGTTGTTATTATCCCATATTAGAAAAAAGTTGAGGCAGAGAGATTAAATAATCTGTCTCGTGCCACACAGCTCTCGAACGGTCAAGTTGATCTGGAATCTTCTGTCTGGGTCTCCTGACATCTAGACTGAGGTTCTGTTCTGTCTGTCCTTTAAATGGTGAAATAAAACTTTCAGGATAGTGTGTGGGTTGGTCAGTTAAAAATAACTCCACGTGACCCTCCGTGTATCTCACCCAGGACAGGAACCACACAACGGGCTGCCGCTCGGAAGACCTTCCTGAGTCCCACCCCGCCACGTCTCCCTGCCAGAGGTAACCAATATCCTGTTTGCCATTGAAATGGTTTGTAATAGTTTTTCCACCTACATATGCATCCCTAAACTACATGATTTTGTTTTACCAGCTCTGGAACTTTATATAAGTGAAATTGTCCGTATTCTTTTGCAACTTTTTTCTTCCTGCACTGTTTGTGAGGTTCCTCTCTGCTGTTATGCAGAGCTGTAATCCATTTGTTTTCTTTCTTTCTCCCACCATGTGTTTATCTATGCTACTGGTAACGAGCATTAGGTTATTTCGATGTTCCGCCAGTGATGTGGCTTTGAGAATCCTTGTTTGGATATCCTGGTGCAGGAGTGCAAGGATGTCTCGGGGTGGGGGGGCATTCCTGCCATGCACCTCTGGTGTTTGAGACTCCCTTTGCTCCACATTCTTTTCGGTTTGGGTTCTTCTCTCAGGCAGATGGCAACACCTGGGACCACAGGCTGAAGAGAGTGCAGTGCAGTGCTGGGGGGACATGGAGAGATTTGAAACAAAGTATCTTTCCTCAAAAACTTAAACATAGGGTTACCACGTGGCCAGAAATTCCAGTCCCAGGTACCTACCCAAGAGAACTGAAAACATGCGTTCACACAAAAACTTGCACATGAATGTTTCTGGCTGCATTATTCCTGATAGCCAAGAGCTGGAGACCTCCTTCAAGGCCGGCCAGCTGATGAATGGGTAAATAAGATGCGATCTGTCCAGACAACGGGATTATTGATTATTCGGCATAAAGAGGAATGAAATGCTGCTACCTGTGGCAACAGGACGCCAAGTGAAAGAAGCAGGCACAGAAAGCCACATACTACATAATTCCTCTTATGGGAAGTGTCCAGAATAGGCCAATGTATGGAGACAGAAAGTAGACTGTGGTCGCCAGGGGCTGGGGAAGGGGAAAAGGGGGAGTGACCCTGATGGGCACGGGGTTTCTTACTGAAGTGATGAGAAAGTGTTTTGGAATGAGTGCTGATGGTCTCACATGCTTGTGAATAAAGTGAAAACCACTGAGTTAGAGACATTAGAAGGGTGAGTTTTACGGTTTCTGAATGCTGTCTTAATAAGAATGTAAATAAAAACATAGTATCCTTATGCATTCATTTATTCAAAAGCCACTTATTAAGTACCTGAGGTATGCCAGACATCCCTTAGCCCCTAGGTGGAAGACGCCGCTCAGGGAGGTAGACTTGGCCCCTGTGTTCGTCAGAACCATTGTCAGGTATCAGGTGACACACTGAAGACTGGGCACTGAGGAGAATTTCGTGAAGGGACTGTTTGCAGAAGTACGAGCAGGGTGCCGAGATCCCTGGGGAAGGGAGGCATTTCAGGGTTGGCAACAGACGGCAGCCATGCCCCCCACCCCGGCCCTGGGAGGGCAAGGGGAGAAGGGCGTCGCTGGAATCCAGCGAGAACTGTAGGAGAAGGCGTAGGAGCTGTGGTAGGGAAGGGCCACCCACCCACGGTCCCCTCTCGCGGCGGCTGCCGGCGGGTGATGGGAGCTTGGGCAACACAGACCTCATCGTCAGCCTCCTCAGGCCTGGAGGACAGAGGAGAAGGCTGCAGAGTGACTCTGGAGAAGCCGATCGAGACTCTCGGTCCTCATGGACTTGACATTTTGAGTGGAGAGACATACAGAAAAATACAAGTTACAGAATGTGAGACGCAAACAGGCTGACATGAAAGAGAGCATCTCCGTGTGTGGGTGTGTGGGGGGGTGGGGGGTATGACGACACTGGGTTTGGTGCCTGGGAAGGTCTTTGCAAGGAGAAGGAGGAGGTGCTGTTGAGCTGGGACCTGAAGGGCGCGCTGCTGGGTGACGAAGGGGCTGTGTGTGGAGCCGGGGAAGCCTGTCTTCTTCCGAGGAGCCTGATTTTTCTGAGGAGAACCAGATTTAGGGAAGGACATCAAGAACCCCCTGGGATGTATTAAAGATAGAATGTATACAAACATCCAAATATAACAACAGTCTGAGTGTGAGTCCATGGGACTCACCGGCGAGGCCAGGGCTGCGGGCTGACCCCCAGGGCCTGCCTCTCTGAAGCCGGGACGTGTGTGGACTGCGCCCTCCCTGGAGGTTACACCGAGGGCTGGCACGGCACACTGGCTCGGGGCCTGCCGTCTGCTCGCAGCTCTCCTCCCAGCGTTTATCGGGACTTCTGCCACGTCCCAGGTTCTCCCTTCACAAAGGCAAGACGGGCCAGGGGGAGGGAGTGTCCTTTCTGCACACCAGATGTGACACATCGCCTCGAACGGGCAGGAGCGCCAGTCCAGTAGCTGGGATGGCCACCGGTAGGCCTGCCAACCGTGAAGGGTCCAAAACCGACCTAGAAAAGCACCCAGGCCTGTGACTAATACGGTCATGCGTCGGAGCACCCAGAGGGCAAAGCAGACCCAGCATCCTCCCTGGAACCACATCAAGACATCATCAGAGAACGGAGTCTATAACTAGCGCCTTCTTCCTGACTCAGTGGGCTTTGGGGCATCAGCCCGAGTCCACCTTCGGGGGCTTCTAGCCCGCACAGGTTGGTACATCCCTGTATCCCTCTATTTCCTTCCATCGAGGTCTCTCCCCTCTGGCTCCTTGCCCAGCCAGTTGCCCACAGACTGCAAAACAAAGGCTCGCTGACTTCCCCAGAGACCTGGGCTTAAGGGATGGGCCTTGAGCAGGCTGGGCGGATGCTCTGTTGATTTTTTTTCCAAGTGCAGAGAATGTGACAGCCAATTCCTGTTGGGAATGGCTGTTGTTTTCTTTGGAGCACAAAGCACTTTTCCTTTCTCGTGATTGTTCCAGTTCAGGTCATGTTTAGGATGGAGATGATTCTTTAACTTAATTGCATGCCTTCTTGATCTGTGCCTCTTCAACTTTTGGGACACAGATCCTACTGCAAGCCTGATAAAAAACCATAGACCCTCTCCCTAAACCACACACGCACGTGTGCGCACCTGTCCCCAATTTAACATTTAATGTCAGTCCTAGCAGGTGAAGATCCCTTGGGTTAAGGAGGATGAGCCCCTCCTCCTCCCTCCACCACCCCGCCAGCCCCGCTCTCTTTTCAGACTGGATCTTAAAATTCCCTTTCTTTAGCATTCTCGGGGGCCAGTATTTCTTGCCCGGCTTCTGCCTGAATTAATCCCATGTGTCCAGCCGCTGAGGAGAAGGGGCCTTCTCTACCTTCAAGCTGCCTCTGGCTTGAAGCCCCAGTCCAGTAGCTCTCCAGTCTTTCAGGCAGCAGAGTATCCCAGTGGGATTTGTCAAACTTTTGTCTCATCCATGCCTCGTTATTACGGAAGGGCCAGACTGCAGGAGTCTGTGCAGATTCTGGACGAGGTGGCACAGCTTTGGATGAGACTAGGGAGACAGGCGTTGTCTGGTTTTGTTAAATTCCAGAAGCAAGTCACTTTGCCAAAATTGCCAAAAATAAAAGGACTGTCTAGACACTTACATATTAGGAGCTCTCCTCTGAGAGACCATCCTGAAGATCATTGATTTATGCTTCAAGGGTGAGACAAAAGGGTTCGTTTATGTAACAAACGCGAATCGCACACCTACACCTGCCACGGGCCAGGCGGTGTTCTAGGCACCGGGGTTGGGGCGAGGCGGGAGGAGGCACATGGAGAATAAGACAGACAAGGTAGCAGAGAATTCTAGGTGGTGACAAGTGTGAGGATGAAAATAAGCACCACGAAGTGAAAGATGTGACGGTGGCGCCTCCATGATCAGAGAAGATTTCTCTGAGCAGGTGGCCCTGAAGCCGAAGCCTGAATATTGAAAGGGAAGCATCCATCAGGAGGAAGAGACTCCAGGTGGAGGGAACAGCTGCTGCAGGGCCTTGAGGCTGGAACAAACAGGCGTGCGGGGTGGGGAAGAGAGAGACGCGCTCGTGGATGGCGCAGTCCGGCATGGGGAGGGAGGAGAAGGAAGGGGAGAGGCAGGTGGTGGGCAGATCACTGTGGGCTTTGCGGGGAAAGAGCACGGAGAGGCTAGAGCTGGCGTCTGGTGTGATCTCCTTTGCAGTTTTAGAACTGGCCGCCTGGAGAGAAGCGTGTTTTGAGAGAGCAAGAGCAGAAGTGGAGGCCACATGAGGCCCAGGCCGATTAGGGGTCCAGGTGAGTGGGGGATGGTGGCTCAGACCTACTGGGGGGCCGCAGTCGGAGCGAGGAGGACTGTTTTCCAAGTGAACACACATGGTGCATAGTATGTTAGAATGCATGGTGGTTAAGACCCCATGGAAACTTCCCCTTAATACATTTGAGAAGGGCCAAGGTTATGATGTTCTTGCCAGTCCAAGGTTTCCTGTTCATCCCCTTCCAGGAAAAACAATAACAAAGATACAAATCCTCTTTAAGAGAAAGTTGCTTGGCTGTTCTTGTCTCTGCAGAATGTTAGTTTCCTTGGCAGGCAAGAGGACAAAAGGAGAGGTGATATGTATTAAGTGCCAACTGCATACCTTGATCTCATGTAATCCCACAATAACCCTACAAGGCTTTGGATGTTAGCCTCATTTTTTTTCTGTTACTTTTTCTTTTTCTTTCTTTTTTTTTTGAGATGAGGAAACCAAAGTTCAGAGAGGTTAGGTAAATTGCCCAAGGTCACACAGCTAACAAGGGACAGAGCTGGGATCCAAACCCAAGTCTGTCTGACTCCAGTACTTTGCACATCAGCCCTGGCCATTGAGACCAGGTGAGTGCACTGAGGAGCCTGAATGACCCCGAGACTCTCAGGGTTTTTCACTACTCCTGGGATGAAAACTGGTCTGTTGGGGGTCTGCTGACTTTTCCAGACCATGGGGGTGTGTTGAAGGTGTGTTGAATGCCATGATGTTTAAGAATAGTGTTTTAAGACAGTCCCTGATGGTCAGAAGATTTAATGATGCCAGAGAATCTAATAATGAAAGAAGAAGTTTTGGTCTTGAGACAAACAGGCTCGTTAACAGTAAATCAATTTGGGTGAAATCAATTAGGGCTAACAGGAAGGTAGAACCTACACTCTCTGTCTAGCCCCTTTTGCAATCAGGCTGGTGGTGGTTACCCGTGTGTCATGGAGACACCCTCAGGGACAAAGACCCTAATGACAAAGGAATTCTGTGCTGTAAATCCTGCCTCTGATGCTCTGTGGCCAGTTTCTTGGTAGAAGGACTCTGGACGGTTCTGGAGGTCTCCGAGCTTTCCAGCAAGGCCCTGCCCTTGGGCCTGGGCCTTCAGCAGCCTCAGGACTGTGTGTATCACCTAAAAATCCTGTCTCGGGCCTTTCAGAGCAACCCAGAACAGACTGGGCCTGGCAGGTTCCACCTGGCCTGGCTGCCTAGGACTGTGCCAGAGAAAGGCTGGGGTGACATTCCCGGGGCCTGCATGTAGGAAGAGCCAGCCCATCACACCTGGAGTCACACCCAGGCTGACAAAGAGCAACAGGACCCTGTGACCTTCTCTTCGGCGGTTTTAGCTCTCTGGTGGGTGCTACCTAGTGGGTAGCTCCATGGAGATGGCTTGCATGGCTGCAAGCCCCATGGAGAGAGGACTCTGGCTTCTTTTCCTGTCTTAGTACTTACGGTGTGCTCATGTGAATTCACTGAGGTTGACTGACAGATACCGTCTCTATCCTCCAGGCTTTGACATTTCATCGGGAGTTATAAGCCCATCAGGAGGAAACCAAGGCATTAAGAAAGTGCATTTCGGAATCAGATGGAGCCAGCTGCCAGCGCAGGTAAGCGAAGCCTTGGTTTCCTCATCTGTGGAACGAGGTGATGAGATGCAGGTGGATGGTAGCTGGAAGGGTTAAATGAGATGATATGCTTGGCAGGATTCTCAGCACATAGTGACCATCAGAGCGAGTACTGAGTGCCTTCTACAACCGCCACCAAAGCATTGCATGGTACTTTATGTTTCTGTGGGAACGTCTATATTTTTTTTTACTGTGGCCCACACCACAACCTTATCATGCGTGTGTATCTTTAAATGTAGCAGAAACATACATTTTATGAGGTAATACCCTTACTGCATATGATGAATTCTGATGGTCTGTGTTCTATTCACTTTTGTTGAAAAAAAGCCCTGAAGGGGCCAAGGGGAACTTTTTGGGGTCATGGACAGGTTCTATATTTTGATGAGAGTGATGGTTGCACAGTGTGTCTTGGCCAAAAATCATTGAACTCCGCATTGAAATGGTTGAATTTCACTGCACGTCAGTTAGATCTCAATAGATTTGCAACCCCCTAAATCGATTTCTTATTGAGAGTGCCGAATCCTAACCACTAGACCACGAGGGATAAATTAGATTTTTATTGAGATGCAATTCACGTTTCATAAAATTCACCCTTTTAAAGTGGTATTTAGTATACTCACAGAGCAACTGCCACCGCAGTCCAATTCCAGAACATTTTCACTCCAAAAAGAAGCCCCATACCCATTAAGAGTCTCTTCCCATCCCCCCAACCCTAGTCCCTGGCAACCACTAATCTACTTTCTGTCTCTACGGATTTGCTGGTCTCAGTCTTGTGTGGCCGGGAGAACAGCCTTTGAAGCTATACCACTTACTGGGCCTCTCAGGGAGGGGACACACTGCTCCCCACAACTGGGATTTCTCTATTTGGTCCTGGTCCTGGGTGGTGAATTCCAAGAGCACCAGAGACACTTGTGGATGACTCACACCATATGTCCTCACGTCCTTCCTACACCGACTCCAGGCCCATTCAGTCCTCTGCGAAAGCCCCTTACTCACTCCCCAACGTAGTAAAGATAGGGACTGTGATGCACCCAGCAAAAAAGGAGGGAATGGACTCTCCAAGGTCAATGTGACAAACCCATCACAGAAATGCAAAGACGTAAGAAAGGTTCAGACTGGTGTCCAGCGAGGTGGGGGTTGGGATTGGATTTGGAACTGAGCTTGGACAAGAGGAGTAGGTTAACGGGCTGTTATCGGCCTCCTGGAGGACGGGACCTGGAGGTGACTCGTGCCCCATGTCCCCGCCTCTTTCCTACACCAAGGCTCCACCCGTACTGTGGAAACACTCCACACTCCCTTCACCCACAGTGCCTTGGTAAGGTGTGCACAAAGAGACACCTGAGGAAGGGAGAGGGCCAGATGCAAAGGGGACGAGTCTGCAAGGTCAGTGGGGCAAACCCACATGGAAACCTCCATAGCTGGCTACTGACTGGCACCAGCTCTGCAATCACCTGGGATGGGTCTGACACAAGGGCCTTCAAAAGAGACATCGAGTGTTAGCAAGGGCCCCTGCAGAGGTGAGGGGGCAGTGGGACATCCTGGAGATTTAGAAGCCCTTTTTCTAGCTCTTATTAAGAGGAAGGGAGATAGGACTCCGGTGATGTTTAAGGAATGAGTGCACACCAGCCATTTATACAATGAAGTTATCATGTGGGATTGTCTATAACAGACTCAAGTCTGAAGGGAGTCTTACTAACCTGCCAATAACCTTCAGGGAAAGGAATTTCACTGACTACTATTTTTTTTACAATGGTGTGCTATTAAAAAGATGTATTTTAAATTCATTGTTTTTAAAGATTTTATTTATTTGACAGAGATCACAAGTAGGCAGGGAGGCAGGCAGAGAGAGAGAGAGGGAAGAAGGCTCCCTGCTGAGCAGAGAGCCCCACGCGGGGCTCGATCCCAGGACCCTGAGATCATGACCTGAGCCGAAGGCAGAGGCTTAACTCGCTGAGCCACCCAGGTGCCCCTAAATTTGTTTTTAATCTATTTTTAAATAGGTGATGCATTCACATAGGAAATTTTCCCATTCTTGTCCTCATCTGCAGAGACACCCACTCCCCATGCTATAGGTAAGTAATGTTTCTAATTTCTTATGTATCCTTCCAGAATTTCTTTATGCATATATAAGTAAATTTATATACATACACACATATATACTTTTTTTAATTTAAGAAAGAGAGTATGTTTGAGCAGGGGCAGGGAGGGGCAGAGAGAAAAGGAGACAGAATCTTAAGCAGGCTCCACGCTGAGCACACAGCCTGACACAGGGCTTAAACTAAGCCACTCAGGCACCCCTATATAAAGATTCTTTTTTTTTTTTTAAAGATTTTATTTATTATTTATTTGACAGACAGAGATCACAAGTAGGCAGAGAGAGAAAAGGAAGGCAGAGAGAGGAAAGGAAGCAGGCTCCCTGCTGAGCAGAGAGCCCGATGCGGGGCTCAATCCCAGGACCTTGGGATGATGACCTGAGCCGAAGGCAGAGGCTTTAACCCAGTGAGCCACCCAAGTGCCCCTAAAGATTCTTAATACAACTTTTTTAAGCTCCATCTCCAGGAAGGAAATTTGAATTCAAACCAATGACCTGGGGTGCCTGGATGGCTCAGTTGTTAAGCATCTGCCTTTGGCTCGGGTCATGATCCTAGGGTTCTGGGATCCGGCCATGCCTTGGGCTCTCTCCTCAGTGGGGAAGCCTGCTTCTCCCTCTTCTACTCCCCCTGCTTATGTTCCCTCTCTCGCTGTCTCTCTGTCTCTCTCTCTCTCTGTTAAATAAGTAAATAAAATCTTAAAAAAAAGGGGAGGGGTTCAAACCAATGACCCGACATAAGGGCTCTGGAGATTTCCCATAATCAAAATCCACAGGTGGCTAGTGGAAATGAGGTGTAGCCCTCCAAAGGGAAGACACTTTTAAACATAATACATGTAAAAGAGTCAATGATAGGGACGCCTGGGTGGCTCAGTTGGTTAAGCGACTGCCTTCGGCTCAGGTCATGATTCCAGCATCCTGGGATCGAGTCCCACATCCAGCTCTCTGCTCGGCGGGGAGCCTGCTTCTCCCTCTGCCTCTGCCTGCTACTCTGTCTGCCTGTGCTCTCTCTCTCTCTAACCAATAAATAAATAAAATCTTAAAAAAAAAAAAAGAGTCAATGATAAATGCTCTATAAAGGGGACAAGAAATAAAACAAGAAGGAAAATTCTCCCACATCTCTCCACCTGAAAACAACAATAATTAACATCAGTTGAACATTATTCTGGACCAGTGACATCTTACAGCACTTCGTGTGTTGATGGAAGTGTTTTCTGAACTATAGTAATGACTGTTAGTTACATGTGTCTATTGAGAGCTTGAAATGTGGCTTGGGCAGTTGACCTGAATCGTTGATTTTATTTTAATTAATATAAACTTAAATATACATGGCCACACGTTTCTAGTGCCTGCTGTGATGGACAGCACAGTTCTACACCCTGTTCCGTGTGTACGTGTGAGTGGAAGCACGGAAAGAAGCGCTGGGGTGCCAACCGCCTTACGTTGCCGAAACACATAAGTGGGATTACTGATTGATCTAGTAATTCTACCTCTAGGAATTGTCTAAACAAAATGGTGATGACTCTGTTCAAAATCTAGCTCTGAGAGTGTTTATTAATTAAAAACTGAAACGTGGTAGGGAAGAATTTACTGACGTGGGAATATGTTCACAACTGTCTGTTGCAGGAAAGGCAGGTTACGAAGCAGGATGATCTCATTAAAATATAAATATATGTAACTTAGAAAGGTATATTTCAAATTGCTCGTATATGGCAGGCACACAACACATATTATATGAGTGAGTATATGTTAATAAGAGCACTGGGTGGTGAAATTATGAGTGATATTTTATATTCTTCTGCTCCCTTATTATACTTTCTAACTTTCTATGGTGAACACATACCCCTCTGTAATCAGAAAAAAAAAAATTTACTGAAGAGGGACATCTGGCTGACTTGGTCCTAAGAGCATGCAACTCTTGATCTCAGGGTCATGAGTTCGAGGCCTACACTGGGTGTAGAGATTACTTTAAAAAAAAAACTAATAATACATTATATGTTAATAAAAGATTAAAAAATTAAAAAAAAATAAACTATTGATACCTAAAAAAATAAAATATTTACTGAAGAAAGAAATATAGTTGCTAGGTCATATATTTCAGAGCTGGAAGGAGCTTTGGAGACAGGCACACACAGGGAGTTAAAGGTAGAAACTTAAAAAAAAAAAAAAAGATAGAAACTTAGGTTTCCTGACTATACACAAACATCTTCTAGAGCCAATGAGAAAAGGTCGCTGGACTGTGTCCTGTTCTGGGTTATCCTGGCCAGGACAAACTCTCTCAGTGTGGCAATTCAGTAGTGGATTTAGAGAGGAAAAAACAAAGAGTATTAATGCTCCTCAACAAGTGTAAAACATCTAAGAAAATCTCTCTAACAAACTATGGGCATCACAATCTCTGCTCTGGCTGGGCCTGCCTCCCCCACATTGTGCTCTCTGTTGTGACTCCAGCAGGACACCCTCTAGGACACCCTGCCCAGTCATCATGGGGGAGAGAAGGCTCTGTCCCTTGTCGGAGGACGTTTCTTGATGGTCCCCATGTTTTGGCTCTTCTTCAAAGCCTATCCTTTTTCAGAATTCTTAACGGAATCACTAAGTCTCTACCTCAGATGTCCTTTCTTTTTATTCGGCCTGTGCTATTGGTATTCATGCTCAACTTTGAAACTTTTTTATAGGAAATGCACTTTGTTATATGAAATGATTATTACTACCTCAGAGCTCTTAGTTCTGTGACTCAGTCCACTTTACCTCAGTCCATTTTTTTTGAGTACCAGCTAGGTCCAAAGCACTGGTAGATACAGAAATGTACAAAAGTACAAAAAGTATTTATCTAAGAGAATTGAGAACATAAACCCACAAAAAGGCTTCTACAAAAATGTTCACAGCAGCTTTATGTGCAAGAGCCAAGACCGGAAACAACCCAAAGACCCATCTCCAGGAGAACGGATGAATAAATTGTGACATATGCATTGATTACTCAGCAGTAAAAATATAGACAAAGGACTTAAGTAGATGTTTCTCTGAAGAAGATGTGTAAATGGCCAGTAGCAGACGGTAAGATGCTCACCATCACTAATCATCGGGGAAATGAAAGTCAAAACCATAGTTAGATACCACCTCACATCCATTAGGATGGCTACTGTCAAAAAACCCTAGAAAATTACAAGTGTTGGCAAGGATGTGGAGAAATTTGAACCCTGGTACACTGCTGGTGAGAAGGTAAAATGGTACAGCTGCTATGGAAAACAATATGGCGGTTTCTCGCTTATGTATGTTCACAACAGACGAAAGGTGGAAACAACCCAACTCTCTGTTGATGGATGACCTTATAAATAAAATGTGGTCTGTACATGCAATGGAATATTATTTAGCCTTGGAAAGGCTGACACATGCTACAACATGGATGAAACTTGTTGACATTACAATGAGTGAGATAAGCCAGTCACAAAAAAGTAAATACTATATGATTCCAGATCTAAATGAGGTATCTCAAGTAGTCGGTGTGGGGGGAGGCACCTGGCTGGTTTAGTTGGTGGAGTGTGCGACTCCTGATCTTGGTGTTGTGAGTTCAAGCCCCATGTAGGGTGTTGAGATGACTTGAAAAAAACAAACAACAAAAACCAACAATAACAAAAAAACAAACAACATTAAGAAAATAAGTAGTCAAATTCATAGAAACGTGAAGTAGAATGGTGGTTACCAGGGGCTGGGGATTGGGAAAAAACTTGTTGTTTATGAGTATAGAGTTTCAGTTTTGCAAGATGAAGACATTCTGGAGATGTATTGCACAACAGCTTGTACTTAATATTACTGACTATACACTCAAGAATGGTTAAGATGGTAAGTTTTATGTGTTTCTTTTTAACCACAATTTAAAAAGCTGTCAAGGTCATCAAAAACAGGGAAAGTTTGAGAAGCTGTCATAGCCAAGAGGACCCTAAGGAGACATGATGGCTAAATGTAATATTGTGTCCTGGGAGGGATCCTGGGACACAAAAAAAGCAGTAGGTAAGCTGAGGAAATCTGAATCAACTATGGACTTGAGTGAATAATGACATATCAGCAGTGGTGTGTTAATTGTAACAAACATACCCCACTAATGTGAGACATTCACAGTAAGGGAAACTGGGCCTGGGATGTATGGAAACATTTTTTTGTACCTTTTGACCACCCATCCTGCCAGCCCCACCTCTGGCAACCACCATTCTGTTTTTTGTTTGCTTGTTTGTTTTTTATTTTTATTTATTTTTATTTATTTTTAAAAAATATTTTATTTATTTATTTGGCAGACAGAGATCACACGTAGGCAATGAGGCAGGCAGAGAGAGAGGGGAAAGAGGCTCCCCGGTGAGCAGAGAGCCCGAGGCGGGGCTGGATCCCAGGACCTTGAGATCATGACCTGAGCCGAAGGCAGAGGCTTAACCCACTGAGCCACCCAGGCACCCCAATTTTTATTTATTTTTAAAGTAATCTCTGCACTCAATATGGGGCTCAGACTTACAACCCCAAGATTGAGAGTTTCATGCTCAATGGACTGAACCAGCCAGGTACCCGTTTCTTTGATTTTTTAGATTCCACGTAAGAGTGAGATCATATGTTATTTGTCTTTATTTCATGAAGAAATAGAAAATCTGAAAGACCAATTATTAGTCAAGAGATTGGATCAGTAATCAAAAACCTCCAACAAACAAAAGTCCAGGTCTGGATGGCTTCACTGGTGAATACTCCCAGACATTTAAAGAATTAATCAAAGAATTAATACCAGTTCTTCTTAAACTCCTTCAAAAAACAGAAGAGGAGGGAGCACTTCCAAACTCATTTTATGAGGCCAACATTACCCTGATACCAAAACCAGACAAGGAGGCCACAAGAAGAGGAAACCCCTCAACAAAATATTAGCAAACCAAGTTGAACAATACATGAAAAGGATTATACATTGTGGGTCCAGTGGGATTTATTCCACGGATGCATATCCCATATGCAAATCCATCAGTATGATACACCTCACTAACAACGTGAAGGGTGGAAGCTATAAGATCCCCTAAACAAATGCAGAAGAAGCATTTGATAAAAGTTAACATCATTTATGATTAAAAACTCTCAACAAAGTGGGTATAGAGGGACCATGCCTTAACATAATATAGGCCATGTGTTTATTCAGCCTTCAAAAAGAATGAAAGCTTGTCATTGGCAATGACATAGATGGAGCTAGAAAGTATAACTCCAAGTGAAATAAGTCAGAGAAAGAAACTACCATATGATTTCACTCATATGTGGAATTTAAGAAACAAAACAAATAAGCAAAGGGAGAAAAGAGAGAGGCAAACCAAAAAACAGACTCTTAACTATAACTGTAGAGAACAAACTGATGGTTACCAGAGGGGAGGTGGGTGGAAGGATGGGGGAAATAGAGATGGAGATTAAGGAGTGTGCTTGTTGTGATGAGCCTGGTGTCTAAAATAAAAACTTAAGGGGTGCCTGGGTGGCTCAGTGTGTTAAGCATCTGTCTTCAGCTCAGGTCATGATCTCAGGGTCCTGGGATCGAGCCCTGCATCAGGCTCTCTGCTCAGCGGGGAGTCCGCTTCTCCCTTTTCCTCTGCCCCTCCCCCTGCTTGTGCTCAATTTCTCTCTCTCTTTCTCTCTCAAATAAATAAACAAATAATCTTAAAACAAAATCAAGGCTTTCTGTGGCAAGCCCACAGCCAACATACTCAACTGTGAAAGCAGAAAGCTCTTCCTCTAAGATCAGGAACAAGACAAGGATGCCTACTCTCACTACTTTTACTCAACATGCTACTGAAAAGTCCTAACCAGAGTATTTAGGAAACTCTTTGAATTATCTTCATAATTTTTCTGTAAATCTAAACCATTCTACAAAATCAGGTCTGTTAAAAAATAATAATAATAATTTGGGCTGTGCCCTGGAGGAATGTCATGGCCGGAGGCATGAACTTGGAATTGGTCTCGGGTTCAAAGCCTGGCTGCACCATGACCCTGCAGAGAGTGATGTCACTCTCTTGGTGGGACAGTGTCTTCTTCTGGAAAGTAGGGGGTAATACTAGGCCCTACCTCAGGGGGGTGCTGTGAAGACTCCATCCAAAGTGCTCAGCACCATCCTTGGCCCATTGTAGATGCTGCTGTAACTATAGGAGGTAGAAATCACGGTGGATAAATCAGCGCTTGAGAGAGCGCATGTCAGAGCCAGGCAGTCTGGATTCAGATTCTGGCCCCTTCGGTGTCTATTTATAAATTTGTGGGCCAGGCACTTGGACTGAGCCTCAATTTTCTTAGCTATAAAAAGGGCTGAATACCGCCCACCCACAGGGTGGTTGGGAGGACTGAATGAGCTTGTGTGCGGGGCCAGTGCCGGATCAGTGGGAGCTGCTGGAGTCAAGTAGATGCCCAGTAAGAGCCCAGAGGAGGAGCAAATAAAACCGTGTGGGCCTCCAAGGAGACTGCAGAAAGGGGCCTGCTCTGGCTTCTGGGCAGAGGCTGTGGATGGGCTGCGTTGCAGTGCTCCGAGGTCCCATGTGACCTTCTCCCCGACCCTGCGGGGTCCTCCCAGGTCCCCAGCCTTGGAACAAAGCCTCCGCCTGCCGTTCTGCCTCTGTTCTCTGTCTGAACTCTGATTAGGCCCTTATCTCTGAGGCTTTGCCCTGCTTGGCTGCCTGTCACATTCAATTCCATTCCAGGCCTTTCATCCTGCCCCGGCCGGAGTGTCCCTGAGCGTGAGGTTCTGGGACATGTGGCCTGGTCTCTGTCGTCCTTGATTCCCACAATCCTAAGCACCGGGTCGGGTACACAGCAGCTGCTCAGTTCCTGATGGCCGAAGAGAATACAATGAGAAGCAAACTCCCAGGCAGGCCTTGATGTAGTTAGATTTCAAGGCACTGAGAAACATTGGCACCCTTCCCCCCTCAAAAAGAGGGAGCCTTCTTTCTGGGCTCCCTCTAGCCCCCAGTTCTACTGTTAGAGCGTCACTGCTTTGGCTTAAACCAAATTGGGACCCTGTACTTGGTAAAAATGCAACTTTCTGCATCAGTCAGAATCCTAGCAGGAAAGCAGAAGGCCGAGTCGAAAGGGTTTAACTGACAATTAAAGTAGAAGACAGTGGCAGGACTATTGACAGTGACGTGGGCAGGATGGAAGGAGCCAGCAGGGGTGGTGAGGTGCTCCGGGATGTGTGGTGGCAGGCAGCGGGTAGCACGCTAGGGTCGAAGGGCCAAAGGGAGCCTGGTAAAAATGAGTTGTGGAGGGCCACGGCTGTGGAGAGGCAGCCACTGAGCAGTCATGTCCATCACCTGCCCTCAGCTCTCCCTGCAGTGCCCCCTACTGGCCGGCCACTCCCCCACCCCCACCCAGAAGCCAGAGCGTGAGGGGCCAAGGGGCCAGCCTCGCAGGGATAGAAAATGGATGTGGGCTGAGGGTAGAGGAGCAAACCGAGAACAATAAGCCTTCAGAAGTGATGTGTTTTAGTCTTGTCAGTCATGTACAGTTCAGCATGTATGATGGCATCAGATCCTTTAAGAAGGCAGAAGGGTAAGAGACCTGCCTCCTGAAGAAAAAGAGCATCGCTGGCAGGGAAGGGGTCCCTCCTCCCGCCTGAGAAGACAAACCTTGCCCTTTCCCTATGGTAGTTCTAGAATTTCCTTATGTCCCTATCCTGCTCCTAAGGATGGTAACCTGGCTGGATGGGACACTGCTGTTTACGGGTTCAAGTAGGCAGGGATGATGCTGAGAAGGATTATGGGGCGTTAAGTCCCTCCCCCATCTCAGCCATCCCTTCAGCTCCTGAACAAACCTTTGTCATCGCAGGACTGCAGGGAGACTCAAAGAGGCCACGGTGAGCAGAAATCCTGTAATCCTGTGATCACCTGGGGGAGGTGATCTGGGAGAGATCCTCGACCATCGGAGCCCCCTCACTGAGCCCATGCTGGGACCCATGGGCCACACTGTGGGAACTGCAGGGATTTGGAGAGATGTCTTCAGACCTGCATCTGGGCCGGAAGGCACGCGGGATCAGTGGCTAAGGCTGTGTGAGGGGCAGCAGAGGGAGCACAGGGGCAGAGGATGGGGGCCTGAGCATGGAATGAGGCTCCTTGGGGGCTGAGAAGGGCCAGGGATCATCGAGGGCCTTTCCAGTCGGGTCCAGGGAGCAGGAGTGGGGCATCACCAGGAATAAAAAAGCTCAGGCCACACCCCATGCCTACTGAATCGGGATTTGCATTTTCACAAACCCCCATGTGCTTGTCATGTTTCCTCTAGTTCAAGAAGCCCTGCTCCAGCCGGTGCTGCTCAGGTGAGCCTGGGGCTCATTTCCCCTGGGTGCCTCTGAGCTCTTTTCCCTCAGGGCCTTTTCCCTCCAAAAGTCATTCAACAAATGCTGAATGACTAGTCCGTGCCCTGCACTGGGGATACAGAAATGAACAGCAGGCAGAGAGGCACCTAGGAAGCTGCAACCCAGCGTGGAAGGTGCTACAATAAGGACGCTGTGTGTCGTTAGAGGGGGACCCCCAACCTGTGGGGGAGGGGCGTGTGGCCAGGGAATGCTTCTGGGAGCTGTGGCCCTCCACCCTGCCGCTGACCTCAGCACGACTCACTAGGCCCCAGAGCCGCTTCTCTTTCTCTTTCACTGTGTGTGTGTCCAGTTTCAGTTCATTATCTAAGTTGTGCTTCTCTTCTTTCTTCCCGTTCTAACCCCGAGTAGGCCCTAAATTCTAGATGGGAGAGAATGAATGAGTGGACGATGAGATGGTACCAATTACAAGTACCCCAGGTAACGGTGAGACCCATTGCCCTTTCCTAGGGTCCATCAACCTGCTCTGCAGACCCCTTTCTCCATCGCATCCTGTCTGTATATGGTTTTTGAAATGGGAGCGTTTATTTCCTCAGTTGTGGGTTTTGGGAGCAGAACATCAAGCATGCTAGGAGGCCTCGCATAGAAAGTAGTTAAAAGCACAGGTGTAAGCCAGGGTTCAAATCCCGGCTTCATTATTTACTAGGTCGGTGACTTTGGGCATGTTTCTTTATTTTTCTTGCCTCTGTTTCCCCACCTGCCAAATGGGGATAATAGGAATACTACCCTCGTAGGGCTACCGGGGGGTGGGTGTCCCATGAGTTATCTGCAAAGCGCCTGGGACAGTTCCTGGCACTTGGTAAGTGCTAGGAAAGTGTTTGTTCTTCATGAGAACTTACTGTGTGCTGGGCCTGTGATTCCTTTGCCTGGTCTCAGGTAATGAGGAAAGCCAAGAACATCCTGTGAATGAACATCACTGTGAATCACACACACACACACACATCAGAGAGTCGGAGCTGGAGGAGACCTAGGTCTTTGTCCCCAGCAGGTGGTGGCTGGGCTGTGGGCTTGCCTGGAGCCATCACAGTCTGGTAACTCCTTTCATGGGAACTAGAAAGACCTTCTTCTCCTGTTGTTCTCATCAGGGCTCTGTGATTGATTCTCTTGTCAGGGATCTCCCCAACCTCCTCCTCTTTGAAGCCCCTAGGGTTGGTGGCCTTTCTGCTTGCTCTCGCTGCTAACTGGAAGCCACTCCGTTGGCTCTGGCCGGCAGAGGGTGATGCCCAGGCTTGGCAGGGCTTGAAACTAATTGGTAGAGTTCATGTGTTCATACTTTGTGAACTCTAAGGCCACAGGGCCAATGTTTTCAATGGGAGCATCCTCTGGGCCTTGATGGGATCTGTTTCTTCTAAGTCAGGGAGCTCCCAGCTGCCCCCGACTCATCAAGTGGGCCAGGACTCAGAACATGCCCCCGACATCAGAGCCTGAACTGTGCTATGTGGAGGGGTTTCTTACTCTGGACCAGTTCTAAGACATTTGGCTAATTCTGCGGCTCTGAGATGTTCTTGGAATCCTGGAGGGCTTTTATGCTATGGCTTTCTGGCCCTGCTGCCTCTGATGTGGAGGGAACAGGAGAGGTTTCTGCCTTCCAGCCCAGAGCCCAACTGAGCAGAAGGATGCACTCAGGTTTGGGGAGCACGAGGGCAAGCGGTGCCCTTGCCCAACCTGGGACTTCTCAGAGGAG